>NC_133576.1:37805143-38113733 GCF_964106895.1 Numenius arquata | reverse complement strand
CCAATATGGCACTGTCTCATGAAGGTCAAAGAAGTGGTCCCCAGCCTGCTGTAGCTGATGCCGTTGCTCCCCTTCTACTATATGCTTTAGGCTGTGTAGCACAAAATGTACTCCAGAGGACATAGGTGAGTAAAATAGAAATAAACACATGAACACAACAAATAAGAAAACCATTAATGCATTTTGCCATTTTTTTTTTCCCTGCTGTGGAATCTTTGAGTTCCTTCTGCCCTAACTGATCCTCTCAGAGCAAGATACGGTTGCCCAGCCAAGACCAGTCTGCCTACATATCAGTGAAAAATGACAAAAGGTTTACAGGACTCCTTCACATACTCAGATCTGAAAAACTGGCCACGGACTCCCCTGGAAAAGAGTCCTGTTGTATCTTTCCAACCCAGAATGTCTCACTCCTTTGGCATCTGGGGGACATGTCTGTGCTGCTGATACAAACAAGAAATCATGGTACCACAGCTGATTGATTTTTCTAGTATCTCAACAGTTCATAGCATTTCCTTTATGAATCAGAAGTGCCTTTTGGAAGCTGAGTGACCACGAATTAGGTGAGGGTAACTAATATAACAGTTTCTCTATACCATACCCACATTTCTCATGTAAATACTACTTCAGAACCACAGCACATGACTCACACAGCTACACAGAGCATCACAAATCCATTTGTGATGTAAGTAGTTACTTTTTCAACATGAAGTAGGAGAACTCCTAGATGTTTGAATATTTAAATTACTGTCCTCTCCTTTCTTTCTTACCTGGAGAAAAAAATAATAACATTCTTCAGTAGGTCATTCAGCCTTACTCACTTGCCATGGCAATTAAACAGAAAGCTGCTCAGGGTTACAGAATTAAGCTACTCCTCATACTTTGCCTGTTTCAGCACGGCTGGCAAGGAGTATTGCTGATTGAAACAGATCCATGTAGGCTGCTCAGCACCTTCCTTCCCTTCCTTCCTCCATGTCCTCTGAGGGCGAAATGACATCTGGGGTGTGGGTTCCGTGTCACTGCTGCCAGTGTGCTCCAACCTGCAAGCAAGATTTAACCTTTATCAGGTGCTGCACTTGAGGTTAATAACAATAAAAAATAGTCCCAGCTGCAGCACTGGGAAAGCATGCACATAATAGACCTCAAAACACCCACTGTGGGCAAAGCTCAGGAAATTCCTGACCTTAAAAATGGCCTTCTCAGTTTTGCGTAAAGAAAGAAAGAAAAAAACATTAATTCTCTCCCAGGCATTAAACCCAAGATTATTAAATTTAAGAGTAGATTGAGTTCTTTCCTTGCATTCAATTGCCTTTGTTGAGTAGTGATATATTCTGGTTCCTAGCAGCATACCACTGTTTACACTGGTTACTAAAGGAATAAATTTTTCTAAGGATGCAGATGTCCAAGTAGTTAACATTACAGCCTATAGCCATTGCCAAGAAAATAGGAAAACCTGAGTTTCTCTCCTGCAGAACTACTTTGTTAAGTTATATTTCTTACTTATGTCATCCTTAGTTTTCTCCCTTTATGCAACATCCCTATGTGATGTTGATGGGTACTGAAACTTGTGTCCAAAGGTCATGGCTGGTGACAGAGCTTTTGTGTACTACAGGATGTAAGCAGAAGCTCTTGAATAAGAGCTTCAGAAGTGACTGTACCTGTAGAGGCCTCCATTTTTATTTGCCCGGCTTCAACACCTTAAAAATGGCTAGATTTTGCATCTAGGTACAATCTCTGATTGTGAAACATGTCCAGCTGAGCACCCAAATCAGTACTTCTGTTGAAAATCACTGACGATAATATAAAAATATTTGTAAAATTAGGCCACGTGAAGATGGCCTCTCTATTCCAATGTTTTATTTAAAGGCTTCTGAGCTCAATAATTGCATATATTTCAAAGATGCCAATATCTGATATTCCTGTGACTTTTGAACTTTTCAAGTTTATATATTTGTTTTTTCTTTATGGAAACAGGCACACTGTGAAGAAATTTAACAAAAAAAAATATTCCAGTTTACTTCAAAGGATATTTTACTGACTTCTCAGGAAGTTTAGGGGAATAATAGTCGGAAGGGATCATAAGAGATAAATGTATACCATGAAAAAATATTCAACCTTTGTGGTTTACAATGTGCAAGTTTGCGCAAAGGCCTATGATATCCTCCATTTAGTTTGTCTGCTGTTTTCAATTAAAATATACAATATATTGACATTGTCTAGATTTTTCCAATGTTAGTTCATCTGGCTAAGAAGAACCCTGGATACCATCAGTTGTTAACAATTAAAAAGTATTTATGCCATTTTTTCCTATTCACACTTGCAAAAAGTTTGGAGAAGCCTTTGTATTTTTATTTTATACATGTAATATATAACAAGCTGATGTTTTATACATTGATTTATACATTATGCATTTATACATTAATTAACATTGTCACTTGTTAGTGAGATGTTGCTGTGTACTAGGAAACTTCCTTTTCCTGCCCCAGTCACTGCGAGTAACAGAGCATCAAAGGTAGAAAAGCAGGCAGCAAGTAGACCAAAACAAGAAAGAATTTTGTCTATTACAAAATACTGGAAAGGCAGAAAATTTAAAGTTGAGTCTGAAGTTAAAATATAAACAATTGGAAAGTGAATATAGGTTTGAATCTCTGTGAAGTGTATGCACCATTAGAAATGAGGTATGAAAGAAGATTTAATTCTCCTCATTTTTATACCATCAGAACCAGAAAAGGTGTTGGTGTAACACTGGCAAAGTACCAGGAAAATGGGACAAAAAAGAGTAAAAATCGTAAGGTCAAGACTCTTCAGGGGAAAACCAGGGCAGGGAGAGAAAGCTGAGTATGTTCTGCGCCTCCCCTGTCATGGTGGGCTCCTGGCTCTCAAGCCCATGTGTTCTCTCCCTGTGGAAAACAGATGTGCCTCTGTGCCACCTTTTTGATTCCTTCTATCTTCAGGGCTCCATAGAAGGTCAGACAGGATGAAGACAAGGCTCTGGAGTGCACGCTTGAGCACTCTGCCCATTTAACCACTGGTACCAACATCCACCCACCCACCTTCAGTCTGCTGCCTTCTGCAACCCTTAGTAACCTTGACTCTGACAACAGCTCCTATTTAGGAAAATTTAAGAAATTCAGTTGGAGAGCTGGAAATCTTCCCCAAGAGATCTTTGCTGTGTGGTATGGGGAGGACTTCTTCTGTGAACAAGGCAAGAGATGTTATAATTCTTGGCCCAGTCATGTCCTTTTAAATGAAGGCTGCCATTTTAATACCAGGGAGCATCTTGATTAGCTTAGATCTGGTCATTCAGCATCAGTACCAGACTGCAACTGAGGTCTCCAGGCCCAGCAACAACACATTTATAAAGCTTGTCCTACCTGAAAACTACATCTGGGCTAAAATTCAAGGGAGAGAGTGACTTCAGAGATGTTGTCAGAGGGTTTTCTCTGCTCTTGCTGATAACAATGAGCTGCAGTAGAAGAAGAAGTCTCAGCTGACTGAAGAGCCTCCAGATGTAGGCCACCATGTCTGGTCTACTGAACAGTTTATGTTCAGTATGTTCTGTTGTGGTGACTGGTGTTGATAGCTCATGACTTCCACAGAAATTTTTCTTCAAGTTCATTGGTAGTTTCTCTCCATTCCCATTTCTAGCAAGGGAAGATTGACCTGTTTTGATTGCAAAAATCCCTTTGCTGCTCCTCACAGGACCAAATAATTGCCGAAAACAATGATTTACAACATGCTGGTAAAACTTGAATATATTACCAGATGCCTGCACAGACAAACTGTGGATCCCTTCTGCAATGAGATGGGAGAGGTCCAGTGTGCCTGATTTACGCACCCCTTCCAATTTGGACAAGGACAGCTACAAGCAACTAGGTGCATTTTTTTTGCTTAGAAATGCCTACTTTTGCCTCCTGTTGCTGAATTTTCTGTAGATGTACCCACCAGGCCACCTATTTTGTACAAAAGAGCAGGTCAGTAACTGCTGTTTTACTGAGACATCGTTAATCTCAAAATTAGACAAAGCATAGGTCCTTTCAGGCAATGAAGATTGACTGCTGTAGTACTGGTTTTACTGTCTTGGATCAAAACACTTGCTCTCCCTTACACTCCTGCTTTAGGCTGAGGGTCTCTTTAACACTAGGGTTGACACCTACATATAAGGTGTAATGAAGGAACTTGCTATCCACAAGGTTTCCAGGTCACACAACAATGGTGCATTATGGTAAATGTATGCAGACAACCATCTCTAACAACCACAGTTGGTATGCCTATGAAGCTGTGGTTGTAATGCTAGCAACCCAATACTCTATTATTCTTCAGCGTTGACTTCAGCTCAAAGCAGCCATTTTCTTGTATGTTATTGCTTTGGGGCTAGAATTACTTCATCCCAGACCACATGCTAAGAGCACTAACTTCCAAGGGCCTCTTCTGCTGTGAGAAGCTGAAACATGAAAATCCAAGGCTTCAAGCCAGGTTTTGATTTCTGTTGTGCTGTCATGAATGGAATCACGCCAATTTTAATGAGCATAACTGGGGGGAAGCACTTGGGCCTTCGTAGTGCAAATTTCTGAGATTCATACTGGAAAACAAAGCACTGTCACTCTCTATTCTCTTCTGGGGTTGAGCTCAGCCAGAATTTTGAAAACTTGTCATCTGTGTTTCAAAATCACAAATAAAAAGTTCATTTCTAGATTTTGTAAACATAGGGAAGATTTACTGCAGCGAAAAATAAAAAAGCTCAGGGTATAGCAGCTTCACTTAGGGTAATCAGAGAAATGATGGACATGATAAAGCACATTTATGAGGGAAATAATATTACCTCATAGGCTAAATATAAATAAAACCAGTAATCTTGATGACTGTCTCACTTGAGGATATGCTATGAAGGACACTGGCTAACTTTCACTGCCAGTGTTTGACGTACCTTCTGCTGTAGACAATTGTTTTTGAGTTCGTCATCATTAAGTAGTAGAGTAGATTTGGGAAGGTCACATAAGGGATATCAGTCCATAGCTTCATGGCATAATGTATGTGTTGTTGGGAAAGCTGACAGAATGGAACTTGGATTCTTCACAGGTCATTTTCCCTCAGGGAAAAATTTTGGAGCTATGGCTGTTATTTCAGATCCCTTCCTCCTTGTCGTGTGGTTTTGCTCAACACATAGCTCATTTGTTTGGGTAGTGCATTGGTTGGCAGAATATATCTTTGAGCAAATGTTACTCCCAAAGTGGGAGTCATGATCTTGGAAGTGCAAGTGGAAATGGGGTCATGGGAAAAGCTGAGAATCGCTGGAATGTGGTGAAAGCAAAGTAATCTATACATGTTTATGTTGACAGCAACCACAAAATGGTTCCCCGAGGAACTCAGATGAAGTTATCGCAGGGAGTAGAAAGGTAGAACTGGCATAAATAGCTCAAGGTTTGGGCTTGCTGTTTTCAAATAATCTTTAAGTAGTTCAACTGTCTTAAATCTAACCCATGTGACACGATACCTTTATAATCATAGAAATCAGGCTTTATGGGGAAGTTTCCTTTGAGTGTACATGGACTATCTCTGCCTTCTGGCAAATAAGAAAATTTTTCTCCTGATAGAAAAGTTTCACTTATCATGTGCCATAGACATCAAAGAAGATTTCTCACCTTAATTTTTTTAGTAAAGTAAATATTTCCAGGCATGCATGTTTACTTTTCAGCAGAGGGCTCTTCCAGCCTTGAAAGTTTACAAGTGGGAAGACCAAAACTAGAGGGGGAGTTTGTTGTCAGAGGAGAAATCATGGGTTTGTCTGCTATGTACAAATCCTTAGCCCAACAGAAAGTTTTTCAGGGACATAGATTTGCATACTAGGAGCTTACAGAAGTACAATGTTAAATGTCTATGTTGCTGCAGAGCTGGGGTCGAGCTGTGCCTCAAAAAATCTGGCTTTTACTGGCAACTTGGCTACTGGTTTGAACACCTGGGTGCCAGATATGTTTGAAGGCAGTTGCTCTGTTGATCCTTTTGCCTTGTATGATGCATGGCGATTATTCTCAAGAAGGACTACTGGAAATCTTAAGGCAAATCCACAGTATCATTAGAGCAGTTCTGTTTAGAACTGTCCAATTTAATGTTCCTTTTCCCACATAGGGCAGTGATTGTGCCAACTGACTGCATATGATGGAGCCCTTGGCTCAGCTCAGCAGTAACTTTCGGGTCATTAATGAAGTTCCTAAACACTTGATCAGTATTTTGTTCAGTTGGGATGCCTGCCTGAATTAAGTTTAGTATTAATATTTTAATTTTCCCAATTTGTTGTTTCCTCAGCCTATTTGCATGAATGGTATGAAACTTCTCAAACAATTCTTTGTTAAGTCCACTGAGTAATCAGCTCCCTGTTCAGTAGATTTTCAACGAATATCATGATTGAACATTAACGAGTAGTAAACAATTAATAACTAAAATTAGAATTTCACATGCAGTCTCCAATCCTGAAAACAAGCCTGGGCTTGTTGAGTGTGTGAGTCCTTTTGCATTGCCTTTTGTGAAGTGAAATAATTGTGTGATTCTGTTAAAGAGACTGATATTTATCTCTGTAATGACATACTTTGGAGATAGCATTTCTGTCTCATAAGAGCTGCCTAGGGGGTAGCTCTATATGGGAAACATTTTCCTTACATTTAGAGGATTTTCTTCACAGAAACCTCCAGCTGGTAACCTCCAGCCTCACCTTTTAAGTGAAATGCACATTCTACAGAAATCGATAACAATTCCAAAATGCTTGTAGGGCCAGAAAGCCCTCAAACTTGTTGAACTTTGCATCAGCAAATTTTAGTGTGTAAAGGTGAAAGCCACCACTATGTCCCCCTACTTCTGTGCTTTACAGCACCAGGGTAGTAAGAAATATGGGTAGGAATTAGGAAACCCTGATTAGCAAATGTACTGGGGTACTTCTTCCAAGTTTCAGGGAAAACCTAGCAGAAATGCCAAATAAAAACAAAGCAAAACTATCATGTACTTGCAGCTGCATTAATTTTCCTTTGCACTGTACAAAACAGAAGGATGTCCTTAAAATGATGTGTTTCAGAGCAAAGAAGGAGCTGAGCCTCACCAGGACCCTACGGTCCTGCTGCAGTAGATTCCTCTTATCCTGTTCTCATCCAGATATCCTTGGTGGGATGTTTCTGGGTGAGCTGAGCAGCACTCCCTGCTTGAGGAGTGGGACAAGATTGCAGGTGTGAGGAGGGGGAATGAGGGTGGCAGTTTGGTGGCAGTTTGGGGGTTTGAGAGAAACACTTCAGGAACAGTGCAATGTTTCTGCTGAAGTGGTCAGGTGAGGTGTATTACTTAGCTATTAATCTGGCATTATTAGCCTACCAAGTCAATGTTACAAGGATTTAAGACATCTTATTTTCCCTCTGATCACTTTTTTCAAGTTATATCACAGCCCTGTGAGGTGGGAATGCTGATTCCAAATGAAAGCCTATTTGACAGAGCAACCATTATTCAGCAAGAGACATGATAGTCAAAATATATAATTTTTTCTTTAAACTAGGCTATTTTAAAAGCTTCCAGCTAAGACAAAATAAATGTTAAAAAAATAGTGCAGTCAGTCTTTTTGAAAATAAAAGTTGAACCTTTAGTTTTGCTACTCTAAAAGTGCCTTTATTTTACTTTTGATAATGTTAAGCATCTAACATAAAAAGCTTTTCTCTTGTATTTCCATTTAGGCATAATGATGTCCACAACAGACAAAAAGACCCCATATTTCCTCTTTAGAAGTGTTTTCTTTTTTTTTGATTTCTGATGTGCCAGACTGAAAAATCATCAGGAAGTCAAAAGTGCCTGCCTTAACCAGGTTACCTTGTTCTTTGTAGAACTGGCAAATATACATGGGGCACTGTTTAAACTGTAACCTTTTCTGCAGATTCAGCCTTGCAGCCCCAGCAGGGAATTAAGCAACTGAAACCCAAACTCTCAACGCCCACAAGCCCCGGGAAGTCACATAAGTGAAGTAAGTATCTGAGTGACTTTCATGGATAACACTGCCCTTGCCAGGGCAGGGGTTGTATTTCAATTTTAAGCTGGCTACCATGTGCAGTGGTCTGGAAAACAGTGTGTTCAATAATATATGCAAAATGTAAATGCTGAACTCTGGTATTAGCCCTATGAGTAAACAGCCAGTGTTGGCAAGAGTTCCCAGCAATGGGTTCCCATAATCTAGGCTTGCTGGCCTGTGTCTGTGCTAGCCATCTCATCTCATCTCACACTATCCAGAGACTGAACTTTGCTGGTTCTTACACTAAAAGAAGCTAAGTTACAGGAAGTCATTTCTACCAGTATAACACTGTTCATGCCTCTATTAAAGTCAGAACGTGTTTGCTTTCTCTGTTCCTTTTCCCATATATATTAGGAGTACAAGGGAAGAAGAGGCTACCATTCTTCATGAAGATCAAACGTGGCTCCTTACTATTTAAAAAAACCTCGTATGTCAAAATAGACTGAGGATTTTCTCACCCTGATATTAATTCCTGATTTTACATCAGCCTTGCATATTTTTTCCTGCTCTGGCTTATATTCTGACTGTATTAAACCAAGCAAGGTCAGATTCAGCAAAACCGTGAGAAGGTGAAGGCTAACAATGAAATTTGTGTCTTAGAAACAGCCCCAACAGCAACATGACCGTTCCTGTCTGTTGTACGTAGCTCAATGCGTATGACAGGAGAGGTGACACGTTCACACCATTTCAAACTGTGAAGACCCATTCAGTGGAACACAAGCAGGTGTGAACACAAGTCTGAACCAAGGTGGCAGCTGAGTTTGCAAAGCCTGCCATCTGCACCAATGTTGAGAGGCAGCATACACACAGTCCCAGATCAAGCAAATCACTTAAACCCAGCTGTAACTTAACTGTATTAAAACCAGCTCCACACATTAAAGACTTCACCATGTGGAGAAGCAGGCGTTGGAGGCAGGCTAGATGGGAGTCTCCACTTCACTGTTTGGACCCAGGCCTGTGTAGCCAGGACATGTATTTTCGGGAAACTCTCGCTTTTAAAGGGCAAAAAATATCTGAATGCTTTTTGTTCCTGAAATTTGTGCTACCTTTTTTATTAGTAAGTACTTTAAGGCTTATCTCTGTGCTTGGCTAACTTTGACCTTTCATTTACTAATTACATAATTAGGCTTTGAACTTGTATATCACTTCACAGCTTCTCGCTTTCCCACAAAGGCACCGGTGCTCAGTGGTATTTCCACCTCTTCCTACTTTTGTATGCACATTTGTGCCTCCTCAATACACAATAAATTCAGCCAACACAAGCATACTTTATACCAGCTGATTAGGCTTCAGGTTGAGGCTGAGGAAGTGCTTTGGTACAAAGTTCTGATTTTCATCATTTTTATAATATTTTGTGGGAAATAAAATTCTTTGTCAGTTTTTCAGTTACCCTTTGTAAAACAAAGGAGAATAGTTTAAACAACTAAGGTATTCCATTTAAAGCATGTTTCTTCTTGTTGAATAGAGTACAAAATAATTCACTCTTAAGGTTAATTTACTTCAGATCAGGTATCATGACTCAGAACAGAAATCTGGATAATTTTATCCAACCTTTTTTTTTTTTTTTTGAGAAGAATTCAGTAGAGATTGTTGTGAATCTTTGTGAAAGGAGGCATAATATCAGCAGAAACTGTTTCCTCATTATTTTTATAAAAAATACAAGAGTAGTAAAACTATACTGTGACAGATGCTCAGAATCCTGAGCATCCAGAAGGATAATGCCCTGCTATCTACAAAACAGATGATGATATGCAAAACATGTGCAAGAAAATAACCTGTCATCTCTTCTGTAACTCATATTTATCTCTTAGATTAGAACATGGAGCTAAAACTCTTTCTCATAAAGGTTTGAGAGGTCACATGGCAACAAACAACGAATAAGACGGTTGAACAGTGCACTATTCACAGAGGCCACACATCAAGAAAGCTTTTGAAAATTGCTGTTCAAGAAAATTTTAAACATAGGTACATACATAGTTTAAAGGAGCCACATGATAAAGGGAAGTTAATGAGGTTTTTTAAGTGTTTTCAGATCTTGCCTAATCATAGACTTTGCAGGACAGGGGTTGTTGTATAGCTACTTTGCAGCTCTCCTTTCTGAATGCCTTGACAGACCAACATCCTCTAGAGATCACTCAAAAAGTTGTTTTGGGTTTCTAAGACAGAGAAGACATTTTGGAACAGGTTGCCCAGGGAAGGTGTGGATGCCCCATCCCTGGAAGTGTTCAAGGCCAGGCTGGATGGGGCTTTGAGCAACCTGCTCTAGTGGGAGGTGTCCCTGCCCATGGCAGGGGGGTTGGAACTGGATGGTCTTCAAGGTCCCTTCCAACTCTAACCATTCTATGATTCTATGATTTTGTTGAATTTCAGACCTAACCTCTTTCGCATTTGTGTAGTTTACTTTGGGGGTTGATTTTGTTTCAGTGGAGGAGGGAGGATCTAAATGGCTAGTATGTCATGTAGGGTATCACAGATATTGACTACATACCAAAGAGACGGATGATGTGGAGATGACATTTGTGACATTTTGCACCAGAAACTGCCTTCTAAGAGTAACTCAGACAATGTTATCTTTGGAAATACCTATGATAGTCCAACAAGATTGGTCTGAGCTGTGCTCTATGGCTGGCTAAGAAAGGAAGAGAAATAATTTTTCATTTTCATAAGGGGGAACATACTCCCTGAATCCAGTTTCTCAGTGGTGAATTCTGACTGGGTCAATGGACACATTGAACACTGTGTGATTCTGGATCTGCTCCATGACATCACTGAAAATGTAGAGGGAAAAGGAAAAGCTCCTCGTTTTCAAGATAATTTCTGAGTCATGAACAATATTTTATATTCTATACTTCCCTCCTGAAGAATAGACTCAATTTTATTGATCTTCCTTCTTCTGAAAAAGATTACTAAATTATTACTATTTATTTATTCTTGGAGGAAAGTAAGTCACTTTCAGGAAGAGAACTGTTGGTCTAGTGTTATTTTCAGAATTATTCATTCCTAAGGGACCAAGTGCTGAAGATAATTAACAAAAAGGTAATAAGATAAAGAGAAAAACAATCTTTTGTCCTCTTTCCTTTTTATCAGGCTACAATTCTAATGATAGAAATGGATCAGTACAAACAATTCCTAGTTTTGAACAGCAATTTGCACAATTGCTTACTACTATGTTTCTGGTTATTTGGGTTGGTTCCTCCCACCATTTTTCTTACGAAGAAGGATATCTTCATTTTTATGACTAAGCTGTAGAAGTAGTAGCGTGTACTGGACTCCTGTACAAGCACAAATAGTACTCTGCATTTTCTAACCTATGCAAATGAAAATTCTTTGACATTGGCAGCCAAAGACATACTTAAGGCATATGTGACTTCCTTTTGTGCAGCAGGAATCAGTTTCTGGTTTGTGTTTTTTGTTGTTGCTGTTGTTGTAATTACTCCCATGTAAATATGTTTATTTAAAAAACCCAAAATTTTTCCACCCAAACAGACAAAGTCTATGTTTAATTACTGTAATAGTCCATAGTTTCAAACTTGGGGCCTCAAGCAGCTTTTCAGGTATGCAACAAGTTAAATTTTCGATGTGCTGACCCAAATGACATATTGATTTATATGGCTCTTTCCATCTTTTAATACTTTTGAAAATAAAGCCACTTGATTAAGTCTTAAAATTGTCCTGGTTTGAAGTAAAACAGAACCAATTTTCTGTTCTGTAATTTTATATTTTAACGAGGCCTCTTCTAACTCTCTGAAATTAATGGCATATTGTGGAGAAAACTGCTCGTTCTCAGAGTGATAAGACCAATGTTTGTGCTACATGCTGAGGAACAGTATGCAGAGAGCCCTTGCTTATACTTATTGCTATAACATCCAAGGTCAGCCAATTTTGTTATTTGCCCCCTTAGAGGGTCGGAAACGGAAAAACGTAGAGGGGTCACATCTGTGGGGAGGAGCAGACAAGACAGGTGACCCAAACCTGACCAACTGGGGTATTCCATCCCATCTGCCCCATGCTCAGTATAAAAGCTGAGGGATCAAAGGGTCAGCTCTCTTTCTTCGATGTCCGATGTCCGAAGAGGACTCTCTCTGTTCATCTGCCTTTGATCCCAATCCATGTGTTCCTGACTCCAGAGCTGGAACCCAGTTCCCATCTGTCACTGAGTCCAGTCTGTGACTTCCCCAGTGCCTGCTGGTGATGTGACTGTCACCCTGGGAGCTTGATATGGTTTTGTATATATTGTATCTATTTCATTATTTTCTTCTTTTTGGTTTTAATATTAATTATTCATTAAAGTAGTTTAGTTCATTCTAAACTTCTAAATCTCCTTATCTTTTCCTCTCCTCTCTTTCTGGGGAAGGGGGAAGGGCCATCTGTCGGTCTGGTTTTGGTAAATTTGGCTGAAACCATGACAAAATATGGAATAAGAAATCTAAGTTTAAGCACAAAGCCACTTATCTTTCAAGGGATTTGGCTCAGGAGCTGATTCAGATCTTAGTATTTGTAGATTTACCCCAAAAGAATGATGTGGCTCAAATGTAAGTAATAAAAATTTCAAAAGAACCTTTCATTCCTGTAGAGTTAACATCAGAATGAGGTTTTTTTGTAGGTTGGCCTTTGAGCCAAAAAATTCTAAGTTTTTCCCTCTTATTGCAGTGATTTCACTGCCTGTAACTGTATTCCATTTGTTACTCTGTAAATAAGTTATTTATGAGTTTCTGTGTCAGTATTCAGGAATAAGTGGCATTTGTGAGAAATAAGGGAAGCCAAAGGTACTCGTGGAATGACTGCTATGATTGTATGCTTATTTGTAGTATATGGCTTAACCACCCCATGTTTCCACGCCCCGCAGGATCTCAAGCTATGTGGAAGCCTGTTGGCCACCACAGCTGTTTTTTTATTAGTTTCCTGTTTATTATTCTATATATAGAACATTCGATACATGAACATTTCCTGTTCTGCTAACAATTCATACTAATTTAATATTCTTTTATGAGCACATGTGCTAAAACCTGAACTACAGTTCAGCAAAGTATTTGAATACGTGTCTCAGTTTAAGAATGCAAGTAGCCTCTGTGCTGAACTGCCTTAATTAATCAAGGCAGATATAAAGTACAAGGAGAGTCAGAAATATGAGAACATTCCTTAAGCAAAAGAAAGATTAGGTTTTCATTGGAAGCTACTGTACCTCATGACAATTTCTGCAGACTGTTGGCAGGTGTTTAAAGTATTTAAAACCCAGAAAATTTTCAGTAATGGAATTTTACTTTGGAACACTTTATTTTAAATTAGCCATATCCCTATCAATAACAGTAAGCAATCTACAGACATGATTTCAAACTCTTTGGCTTATTTGAGAGGTATATGCAATGCCTTCTCATTTGCTATGTTCTCTTGTGGTTGTTCAAATTGCGCATTGAATAAAATAAGTGAGGCAGAATATACTTACTGCATTAGCAGCAAATGTCCTGCAGGCAAAGTTCAAGTTGTAGTTTTAATGTATACAAAACATGTACAAAGACCAATAATCACCTATATGTTCAAAAGCTCGTTGTCTAAGTCCTCCTTTGGGACTTATTTTTTCATTAAAAATAATAAAAAAAAATATTTTTATACTTATACACCTCTCATCTAAAATAGAACTTATATGAATATATGCATACATAAAATTTGTATATATTACTATTTAGAGTGTAGCATATATAAGCGTGCGTATGTATATAATCTTTTTAATTACTAATAGAACATTTGGAGTGAGTATATAGAATTACTTCTGATTTGTAAGCCACCTTCAATGCTATGCTGTACTATTAATATAAATGGGACTATATAAAGCAGTATTATATCATACTTGTTATATTAAACATGTTGATATGTTTGTCGTAAACCCAAACAACTGAGTTGCAGAGACATCAACATCAACTTGAATGACCATGATCATGACAATGAATATCTAAAACAGACAAAAGAAACATAGAGAAGGTAGATGAGGCATCTTTAAGGGAACAGTACTTTCCCTTTCTACGATCAGATCATCCCTTTTGCCAGGTCATATGAACAAGACATAGAAAGCCACAGAAATTGTCAGCAAGTTTTGTTCTGCTGCTTTGTGCCTTAACCCTTGACAGGAAACAAGTTCCAGTGGGATATCCAAAGTACAGTTTTGATATCAGCTCTTATCAACATATTCACTATATCAGGAGAGACAGTGAAAATGAAGTTTGCTGTCTTCTCAGCTGTCTGGACAGCCTCTAACAATGTTTGTGTGAACATCAGAGAGTATCCTTTCTCAGTGCATTGCATCTAGCATGGGTTTTTGAAGTTTTTGATAAGACTATTACATCATCTGCCAAATGTGATTCATAACAAGCTTTGCAGCCTTCTCCATCAGGTTTACTCAATTC
This sequence comes from Numenius arquata, assembly GCF_964106895.1. NCBI lineage: Eukaryota > Metazoa > Chordata > Aves > Charadriiformes > Scolopacidae > Numenius > Numenius arquata. The sequence continues at coordinate 38,099,303 of NC_133576.1, read as the reverse complement.
ACTAGTCCTACTGGGGACTTCAGCTTAAACTAGCCCTTCACTGCGCTCCATGCTCTGCTAAGCAAGGGGCAGAAGGTTTATCTCCCTATGGTGTGACCCACTGGACTGAAACTGTGCAAATGAGTTAGCCAGAAAAAAAATGTTTCCATTGTTTTTAGCTTCCCAAATACTCCCTGTTTATTTCTTTGCTACACATTCATTTTATTCTTTATAACATGAGTACCCTAACTTGTGGATATATTTCCCTTTGTTCTGGAATGCACGTGGACCGAGCATCTATCTCTCTCCTCCCTTTGCTGCCCTGGAAACAGATGAGAGCTGGACCACACAACAGCGGATGCATGTTAAATATGTCAGGGCTTGTTAGTATGGTGCCAATAGCAGCACAAGAGTTGGGTAAACTGCCTTCATGCTACAAACCAAGCACAAAAGATGGAAGCTGCTTTGCACAGTTTCCAAGCAAAGAAAAGACTCACTGTGTATCAATGTGCAAACAAGCCTCTCCTTGTTTTCACTTGAAATTAAATACTAGTCCGCATAACGCTGCAGTGGAAGACACTATATAATATTCTGGGATTTGACGTGTAAGAATACAGTGATGATTAATGGCATCTTCTACTAGGAGAGCATGGTGCCATAGCAGTACTGCCAATTCTCGCAATTACCTACAATAACTTCCCTTAAATCCTGAGCAGTATTTTCATAAACGGAGAAAACTCAGTCGTTGAATAGGTCTGTATTTGTACTGTGGTTGTTAGCTAGAGATGTTAAATAAGCTTCCTATGACTATTTTCTTTAACAACATTAATGACTTGTCTTAATTAGTCTGCCTTGTTGAGGGCAGACACAAATTGTTGGCATTTTCCTATTCAAATATTTTATGCTCTTAAATAGTATAAGATTACTAATAATAACCACAAAGTAGTGCCTCTTATCCTGCAAAATATTATTTCACTTTTATCAAGAAACCAGGAGTTAAACAGTGGAAAAAGAGTTGGGCTTTCCCATCCTCAAGGAAAGGGGTTTCTCATTTGCATACTTGTAATTTGGTGCTGATATCCAGCAAGCACTGTAACATTGTGCAAAACTGACTCACAACTTTTTTAATATTGGCAAATTTATGTGTAAATGATGCAAAATACCTCTTCAAGTAAAGATAAAATTTACCAAATGAGTGAGTTTCTCATTTTTATAATAAAATCCCTATTTTCTAATCCATTGTATGACAGGACATAGTCCATGCAATGGTATCTCTTTATATATAGTTTTATATATTTTAAAGTGTACTTATTACTGTAATATATTTTTGTTTCTGTAGTCACTACTTATTTGGTCTTCTCTCTTCACTCAACTAACTCTGTTAATCTTCTGACTGGCAAATATTACTTCCTGAAGGAGATGCATAAAGTTTCCGCTGCTAAGTCTCTCAGCTTCTCTCTTTCTCTCTTTCTCTCTTTCCACAGAGGAATCTTTAGAATCCTATTCAGCAATAGGATTTTTAACCTGACATTAATAAAAAGGAAAAACTATCATTAAATTCAATCCTTGTCAGAAAAAAAGAGTGAAAAAGAGAGAGGAGACAGAGAGGGGAAAAAAGAAAGAATGAAAGAAAAATACAGAAGAAACAGAGTGACGAAGAAGAGAAAGAGAAAAAAGCTCTGTTACATTCAAAAATGCAATAATGTAACAGTTGAGAACACATGAAAATGAAGTTTAACTATAAAGCTCTATTGTATGCGTAATAGCATCTTTTCTAAATGCCTGCCAGACACTTGGTCAAGAACACCAGCACATTAAATTGGTGTGTTTGGTACTGTGAAATAAAATCTCCATCCAAAACTGTCTCTATTTATATGTCCTATGGCAGTGGAAGGTTTACAGCCATTATGTGATAATGGCTCTTTTTGACTCTATAAACAGATCTAGCAGGAAACATTAGTCCTACTTTATCAATTTTTTTGCACCTGGTGTTTTAAAGGGCTACTTTTTAAATGGAAACCTATGTTGTGTTCAGTCATTTCTGTTTATCTGAAGATTATTCAAGTGACTTTGTGGCACTCTGAACATGGTCAGGCTTTGCTAGAAAGAAGGGATGAATTGCAGTGGTCCTGAGGCTACTCTACATTACACTGGGGAAGATTAAGTGCTTAAAAAGTAGTTGAAAACCACCCCTGCATACATTATGGTTTCTGTAAAGGTGAAACTAGAACTCTATTGAAAAAATTTTTGTGACTTTCCCAATTGGCTCATACAACCTGAGGGTACTCATTAGTTCACCTTACATAGCCTGCTAATACGAGCATGTATTAACAGCAAGGAGACAGAAACCTCTCTTCCTCTCTCTCTGCTTTCCTCCTTATTACTAAAGCTAGGGTTTATTTTTAACTGTATCTAAAAAGTAAATTAATCTTCCATATTAACAGATTAATCCTCCTCGCCTACAACAGGAGTGCGTGGTTGTCCTTTCCCAGAAGGCACGGGGCTGCTGGAGAGCCATGTAGATAAAGTCTCGTTTATGCTTCTGTCTTCCTTGCATAAATCAGGAAGCCAACCCACCCCTCCACATCAAAAGGTCACTGGCAAAAAGAATAACAAGGAAACTCCTCCAGACTTGCTGAAAAGCACCCAGAAATACAGGAAGGCCGAAGAAGTGACAGTGATGAAATTAGCAGCCTAGTAACTGGGATTATTTTTCTCACTACTGCATTTTTAGGTTTTAATTAAATGCTCTCATTTTCTTCTCCTTCACACTCATTCTTTCCCTATTTAATTTGTTGGCTTCTCCCACAGGGGACACAATGTATGCATGTTATATTCTAGAGCCAGAGGTGACTCCCTTGGTAGTTCAGCCTCGCTTCATGCATCACACCAGAAAACTTCCTCTGATGGTTGTCTGCATGTGTACTAACCATGCTTAATCTGTACAGATACTGAAATAAAGGCCCTGGTGTTTTCTCCTTTGTATTTATCCATGTCTGTTTTCTCATGCCAGGAGCCTAGCAAGCTGCCCTAATGTGCATACCATTGCATGGAGGGGTTACCTTCCTTATTGGGCTGACAGTCCTGCACAACTGCCTCCTGATGCCTCTCCCATGACACTGGGGACACACAACAAATGTTCACGCGGTGGCAGGTAGAGCTCCTCTTGGTATGTCAACCTACATGTTTGCATGAGACAAGTCTCTCAGTTTGATATCTTTGCTAGCAACAAAGCAGGGAGTGAAACAATAGTGTGTAGGGTCATATTTAAATTTGGGGACTCAATAAAATAGTCCAAGAGTTCTCCTCAGGGCAATAACTCATTCTAAACCACATCCCCAAAATATTCCAAACTGCTTTATGGATTTATACCTAGGATGAATCACTTCACCACAGCTGCTGTTTCAGCAACATTACATAAATATTGTTTTTAGGGGCCAGGAGGGAGAGAAGGGTGATTTCTTCATATTTTGTTCCCTTTGATAAAATCACTAAATGGGGAATTTCTTCCTGCCCCCCTGCAGGAATTCTGAGTGACACTTGAAATCTGCCATGGACTGCAAACATGTATTTATGTCTTGAATTCATCACTTGAAAGACTATTTTGACAGTAATGGTAAATGTCACCACATGCTTTGAGCAGACAGTTCATCTTAATGCTGGAGGAAGACAAGATTGGGGAAGACTTGCTTTTAAACGTTTTGAAGGAATTTGACATTTACTTCCTATGCTACTACATCTCAATAAATATTTTCAAGTCAGCCACAAAGAACTGAGCGGAATGAACTTAAAAGGATGAGAAAGATTCGAGGTCACACAAAATAAGTACTTTAGCAACTGAGGAAGAACAAGGGGTTTCTTCTTAAAATGTGGAGTGGTTAGTAAGTTTAGATCATGTGAATCATAAATCTTTGGAAGAAGCTTGCAAAATGGTTATGGTGATGGTTCAGTGTGCATGTCTTAATGAGAAACATCTAAAGCTCCATGATTTTTAACATCCACAATAAAAATAATGATTTTTATCAGTTTTCAAGTCCTATGTAAATCCAATAGTTTTAAATCATGAGAAGTTACTAGAAATTTAATTTTGTAGCACTAAAGGTAAATATGTTTTAAGACAGGCCTGTGATTTTCAGGTTAGCTAATAGCTTTGTTTATAATTAGTTCTGTAACCTGGGAATAAAACAAAAGAAAACACCCACCAAAAACCCCAAACAAAAAATGTTTCCTAGCAGTTGAATAATTCAAGAATATTGTCTTTTATAAATTCATTTTCCATCCTTTCACTGTCAAAAGGAATTCTGGTAACTGGGCTAAAGGTAATTGGCTGTTGCTGGCTGAGCCTGACGATAGTGGAATGGAAGGGTCTTAGGAGAGCACACTGCATTGGGAGACCCTTGTGGTTCATTTCTCTCTCCTCTGCTTTGTGTTTGTCTAATCTTACCTCCCAGCAGAGCAACCAAACCGGTGCTATAACTAGGAGAGGTAACAATGATCTGCCTTCTTTTTCACATTGTGACAGAACCATCATTTGGGAGTTTTAGAGCAAATGGGTGAATTGCATCTCTCTCTACGTGTGCAGGAAGTTCACATACAGGTTAAAGGTGGTTCATAGAGAAAGAATTCTCCAATGTATACAAAAAGTGCACTTGTAGAGAGAACTGCTCTCCAGCACAGAAGTGTCTTTGGTCTTAGCTTGGGACAGACTTGCCTCTCACTGTCTTCTAACAAAGCCTTTGAGAAATTTTTTAATGACATGCTAATTAAACACCTTAACTACTATGCATTCTGTACATTTTTTTAAATGATTTTTCACTATCCCATATTTTTGCTAGATCAAAAACCAAAGCAAAAGTAAAATCTGAACTGCTACATCATTTCAGTGATGGTGATAAACCACTGTAACAAGCTATTCAGCAAAAAACACTTGTCCATTGGTAGAAGCCTTTGAATTCAGGCTGGATGCCATTCTGAAAAATAGCTACTAGGAAATTGCAAGATATCCAGCTTAAAACAAGCATCATTTGATGAATGTTTCTGAACTCTGTTAAACAAGAGTTGGACTAACTGAGCTCACAGTCTCCCTAGATTTAAAAATCTAAAACCAAGGATTAATCTTACCCCCATCTAGACATTGACACTGCAGAAGTCTATGCTGGAGGTAGTTGCCTAGGCTCTCTTTATAACCGTCAGAAGATGAATAGGCACCTCTAGGTCGCGATTCATCTCACCCTAATGTAGACATCTGAAATGGTGCTTATTTTTCTCCACCAAGTACAAAAAGAGTCTAGACAGGTAGCTCAGACATAAATGTTACATTATATACACCTGAAGTTAGGCAAAATGAAATGAAACCGTAAATCCAGATGTCTGGGTACTATGAATCCAGTGATCAGTCTTTAGAAAACACTAAAAAAAGCTTAGGGTGAACATTTTGTGTGTACCAACAGCTTTCTTTTATATCTAATATCTGACAGCCTCTCTGAGGTAGTGTTTATGGGAGCTCAACTTTCAGCCCTGTGGTCCAGGGGGAATACTACTTGCTCTGTATCCTAGGCCGCTATAACTCTGAGGAAGACATTTTCCTTGCAGGGGAATGGAGTACTCAGTTATTTTCCAGCTTAACACTTGTGTTTAAGAGACAGTTTGTGTCCCTTCTCTGTATCTCTCCATCACTTTCTTTGTATGTGAGGCTATGCATATGGCTATCTGAATGTGTTCAGCTGTTCGGAAAGTGAGGCAAAATCCTGGCAGTGATGGGTCCTTAAACAGGGGAAAGGTCAATGATGAATTAAAATGTTTGATTTTTGTCATATAGATCTGTTTCCCAGAGATGTAATGTCCACATAGACCAGCAGACATGAGCACTTCTGAGCATCTGCCTCCCACTGTCTTGTTGGCTGCTGTTTCTGTGAAGGCTGCCGGGGGAGCTGAACGACCTCAGAAAGTGCCACTGCAGGGAGAAGATAATTAAATGACTACACAGTGCTGAGAAAAGCTGCTGAAGCAGTGGAGTAGCTTTTGGGCTGGGGCCAGCGGTGCTCAGCAGTGCAACAAATTTCCCAGGGAGGAACTCCAGCACCCACTCGGGGAAGCTGCAGTGAGTTTCACCTCTGCTGCTGAGCCCATGTGCCTTCACTTCAGGTTTGCCCTAGATGCCATCCTTGGGCCATAGTGTGTGTATATAGACACATACACACTATCTACATATGTGCATTATGAACAGTGTATATATAGAGTATATATACTTACTATATAATGTATATATACTATATAGTGCATATAAAGTATATATAAAATACAGCATAAATACTGTATATAGTACATATATATACCATATATACTATACACATACAGTATGGTATATATACTATCTCTCTGTATATACTGAGTATCTCTGATACTCTGTATCCTGAGGAGAAGCTCAACATGAGCCAGCAATGTGTGCTGGCAGCCCAGAAAGCCAACTGCATCCTGAGCTGCGTCAAAACTGTGGCCAACAAGTTGAGAGAAGTGATTCTACCCCTCTACTCTGCTCTCGTAAGACCCCATATAGAATACTGCGTCCAGCTTTGGAGCCCCCAACATAAGAAGGACATGGACCTTGTGGAGAGTGTCCAGAGGAGGGCCATGAAGATGATTAGAGGTTAGAGCACTTCTCCTGTAAGGACAGGCGGAGAGAGTTGGGGTTGTTCAGCCTGGAGAAGAGAAGGCTCTGGGGAGACCTCATGGCGGCCTTCCAGTACCTGAAGGGGGCCTACAGGAAAGCTGGAGAGGAACTCTTTACAAGGGCATGTAGTAATAAGATGAGGGGTAGTGGCTTCAAACTGGAAGAGGGTAGATTTAGATTGGATATCAGGAAGAAATTTTTCACTATGAGGGTGGTGAGGCACTGGAACACGTTGCCCAGAGAAGTTGTGGATGCCCCTTTCCTGGAAGTGTTCAAGATCAGGCTGGATGGGGCTTTGAGCAACCTGGTCTAGTGGGAGGTGTCTCTGTCCATGGCAGGGGGGTTGGAGCTAGATGGCCTTTAATGTCCCTTCCAACGCAAACCCTTCTGTGATTCTATGATACACACTGTATACATATACATATTTACAAACCATATGTGTATATGCATATATACACACTATGTACACATATAGATGGTGTATAGAATCATTACAGAATAGTATAGTATATATAGTATATACACACATTGTGTACACTATATACTGTATATATATTTTGTGTATAGAGAGTATGTGCTATATACAGTATATATGTGTACTATTATTGCATATATAGCATATATATGTATATTATTAGTGTATATACATTGTTACCATATATACACTATTAATTTATATATATATGCATGCATATATATCTTATATATGATGTATATTGAGCAACCTGGTCTGGTGGCAGGTATCCCTGCTTGGGGTTGGAACTAGATGATCTTTAAGGTCCCTTACAATCCAAACCATTCTATGAGTCTGTGATATAGTGTATATATACTAAATGTACTGTATATATACACTATGTGTATATATATACAATATGTACATACAATGTGCATATAGGTATATACTATACAAGCAAACGCACAACGTGTGTACTATATGTATATACATAGTACGTGTATATATACAGATGCAGGTGGTTGACCTGACAGTTATCAGCTGGCAGGGACAGCAGAGGGCAGGAGTGCCCGGCTCCACCATTAACAGTGCTGTTAACTGCACAGGCTGGAGGCTGCTGGTATTGATGGTCTTGCTTTAAGTAACGGTGAAAGTGCAGACTGTGAGGAATTTCAGTCAGAAACAACGACTCTGAAAATATTTGGGCATTCAGCATTCCTTTGTAGACTAGCGCGGAAAGCAAAATTGCTGCCCGTGCTCGGGCACTATCACTAGTCTGATGGTGACCTTATTAAGGCTCTTCTGGCCCAGGTCTAGCCTTGGCAGTACTGTAGGGAGGACAAAGAAGGGTAAAGGTCCTGGAGATGGCCATTGGCAGGGAATATTTTCATCTTCCCTGCTACAATGCTGCTCTGAACAGGAGTTTGGGGGTTTGGATGGTGCTCTATGAAAGTGCTCCGTGGCTCCAGGATCTCTTCAGAGTGAGTACAATGGCTGTAAAGATGACTGATCTCGCAAACATAACTCCTTCAGCCTCTGGATGTATTTCTTCTGATGCTGTCTGGGGAAGCAAGCAGCTTTCTGACAGCCAGGCCACTTCAGAGTCCCGGTGATAACCTGTGGTCCTCTAAGCAAACGTAAACCTGATTTGGCACCCGAGTGGAGGTGCTTTAGTGAAAGGAAAATTTCCATCTTATTTTGTGGATGCTAGATGGCAGTATTGCATTTCTTAAAGAATTAAAGTTTAGTTAATGGAAAATAGGAAGAATAGCAGCACTCTGAAGCTCTGAAGAGCAGAATGCTGTCAGTAATGAAAGCTCAGATAGACTAAATGGTCATATAATTAAAATATTATGTTTACTAAGGGGTTGCTTGGAACAGAAGATACATTATACTTTATTCTTGGCCACGTACATCTTTACTGCTCGTGTGAGTTAACAGTTGATAACACCACTGCTCATATTTTATAGGTCTTCAGGATTTGGCCCGTGATATAAGTCACTTTCTTGTGATTTATAGCACTCATGCGGAGCTGCACTCTTGCAAAGGGGGTGGGTGAACCTCACCCCACTGACACAGAGATTTAAATCTTGTGCGATTTTATCACAACTGAAAGAGGCAAGCTTGGTTATCTCAGTTCATGTACTAGTGGATAAGCATCCACATCACTGAGTTCTTGATCCAGAAAAGCATTGGAGCAAGTATTTAGCTCTAAGCATGAGTAGTTCATGGTTTTAATAAGATTACTCATATGGTTAAAGTTTGACAGACAATTAAGGGCCTTTCTGGATCAGGGCCTAAAGCAATCATTGTGACTTGGCAGTCTTTGTAGAGAGGCCAAAAGCTGTGTAACTTTGTTGAGAAAGTTGTCCTCTTCACCTTGGTGTCCACAGTGGCTTCAAGTTAGGACCGATACTGCATGATAACTTGGCAATGCAACTAGACTCACAGCTGTGTCCCCTGTACTAAGGAACAACTTTAAAGCTATGAATACAGTGGTTTCATTAGGCAAGATGCCCCTGAAAAAGAACCTGAGCTCTCAGGTGGGTCTGGTTAGCCTCATCCCCAAGAGGTGGGGATCAGGCAGAGGGCTGGCAATCACAAGACCCATCACAGTTGGTTTCCAAGCTTTGAAGAACAGCAGTGGTGGAAAAGGAACTCTTAAGCAAAAGAAACAGATTTTGGCACAGTTGGGGATAGAAGAAGTGGGGTTGCTTGGGGGTAGGCGGCTCAATCTGTTGGGGTTCTCTAGCTGGAGACTGGTGTTAAGTGATAGTTTTGGATCCTGATCCCAGCCTCAGGTGCTGGGCAGCTGCACATCTGCCTAAACAAACAAAGGGGAGAGTTCAAAAGGAGCTGAGAGATGCCAAGAGGGTAGAAAAATCAATGGAACATCAAAGTCTAAAGATGGATGAAGGTTGAGTTTTCATGGGAGTGTTTGCCTTGAAAGAGAAGGTAGTGGGAGAGTTGCTGTTTGTGTCTATTAGATTTTATTGTAATATATTGGTGGGGATGAACTCTGACAAAAGGTGGAAAGGTGAATCATCCCTGTCTTGCAAAGAGCAAAAGTTCTCCTTACTGTGGTACAAGGAGGTGTGCCTGGGAATGGTGATGTAGAAGGACGTGGAAACTGAGACAGCAAATGGGCTTATGAGGCTGGTAAGTCTGGTTTTCCACAGGAAACTGGTTCCTCTGAGTACTCAGTTGAAAAATGTGAGGGAAGTCATAACTTCTTTCAGTTAAAATATAAGATGAACTGATGCTATACAGCTCTGTGAAATTTTATTTTGTGGGTGTAATGAGGCCATTTCAACTGCAGGATTTTTCCAATGCTTCATTGTCTCTTGTTGCAGCAGGACCACATAGGCAGATGTAGATTACAGCTGTAAGCAACAGTTTAAGCATATGTAAAATAGAAAAACCTACATTAATAAAGGTTATTTTTCTAAGAACAAGACTGTAAAATCAGGCCTAAATGTGAAATGTGTTCTAGAGCTGAGTACAGAGGCAGTTACTTCATGTTATTAAAGTCAGACATTAAACCTGTGATAGGAATGGTGTTTTTATACAGTACTCTGGTGTAAATTAATAGGGAATTAAAGCTGTAGCCTGGCTGGAATATTGATATTCTGTTATGTTTAATATCAAATAAGAGTTGATCAGTTTTATGTACAGTCATTGCCAAAGGTTTATAAAGTAAAACTTCATACAATTCTTGTGCAGATCTAATTTTTGGAACAGTTTAATCTCCGATAGCATCAGGTGATCAGTACTGGAATTGATCATACTTCGTTTGGTCTGGCTTTATTTCAGTTTCCCTTTTTCCCTTACCATGGAATATTTTGACATTTGTTGAAACTCCCAAAACTTCCAACTTTCCATTTGGAAATTGATTGAAACAACATACTTAATTTCAGCTTCTACTGAAAATAAACTATCTATCTCAGACTGCATGTTTCAGGGCTGCTCTGATGCCTCCTAGGAGTTACCCTTCAGCTAACCCCTGCTCCATTCTTCCATCTGGGCATAGCTGGGCTGAGCTCTGTATAGCTTACGAGCTTCTTGTTCTTCCTGTTGTGGGACTTGCCTCATTCACTGAAATTGTTCCATCTTGTAACACTTGTTAGGTGCTGTAAATTATTGTGTTTGGTTCTTTGATGGCGATATTGTTCATTTTTTTGAGAAAGAAGAAAACAGACATAGATTTTGCAAAACTTCATGAAGCTGAAATCCTGAAACTTTTTTGTTAGAAAACACTTGACCTGATAAAACACTCCCCTTAAGGCCTAAGACCTTATTGAACTCAATTAAACATTAAAAACTTCCAATGTGTTGCTCCTTGTTGTACAACCAACATCTCTTTAGTTGTAGTCTTCCAGTGGCAAGTTTTGCAATGGCGTCTTCTCATTGAAAAGTATTGACTAATACTAGAGATGCTTGACTGTATTTTCTATCAACACAACATCATTAAGAAGGTGACTAGTTAAAATAACATTCACACCCAGGGCTACTTCAGTTCATATGCCTTGCCAATCAAGAAAAAAAATATTTTTTTCACATATGTTTTAATATTTTTTGTGTCTAGAGTGCAAGTCTGTACAATGCACATCTCCAGTTTCTTTAGCTTGCATAGAAGCACGCAAAATCTGCAGGCATGCTTGTGTAAATGCCACCTGAGTTTTCAATCACCAAAATGTAAGGATGGTTTTTAGTTTACCAATGGAAAGAGCTGAGCCAAAAGTCTTTATGCAGCCCGTCTGGGGGATGCCCGGAGTTGTGGTTGCGAGTCAGAGCACCAAAAAAAGTAATGGGAGATCAGGGAAAATTGCCTATGGGTTTTTCTAGTGATTGGCTTGTAATAGTCTATGCTTGCTGATCATGGATGAAAGGAAGCAAGCCACAGAATACCCAACAGCATGCTGAACAATCGAGTGTAGGACTTGTAGGCAAAATATTATAGTTAGTGGATTTTTTTGGTAGTGGTACAAGCTAAGAGTATGCTTCAGAGGAGTATGAGAATGCAAGATGCAACAGAAAGCTTGAGGACCTGGAAAAACTTGACAGTTTCATCTCCTCTTCTTTGGATAGCCATGCATGCCAAGAAGAGGGAATGACTGTAATTTTAAATTTCCCAGAGTGGCTTGTGCCTGAGCTGTTAACATGTGTATAAGAAGTTGGAAGTCTGTGGGGAAAGCGGAGGTTTAGCTAAAGGAACTAAAGGATACTTGAGCCAAATGGCAAAACTTTAAAAAGGGAACACTTAAAAATTGTTTCTCTTGCAAAAGCTTTAATATATCTGTAAAATTACACTGTACTCACAGGTACAATGCCAAATGGTGAGACTACATCTAATAGTAAAAAATATAAGTGGGATTTTAATTCTGCTTTTAGTGCAAATCTCAGAACAACCTTAGCTACATACCTCAATGGTATATCAAAACAGTTATATCTTATTAATAATGCAGTCACTGTAAGTCATTGAGCAGGAGGAAGATGCAGGGACAGTGAGGTTTGTTGTTTTTTTTTTTTTTTTTAATGGAGTATTGTCTTTCTGGGAACACACTGTTTTTGAAGGGAAAACTTATCTCATTTGTGAAAATGGGATTTACCTCTATTCTGAGCGTGAGAGCTCCAATTTATTCAAAGCAGGTTCATAGATTTCTAAAGGAATTATTGGAATAGTTGCTTCTCAAGTCAGCTAAATGACATTTTAATGATATTCATCACAACATGCTTAGTTTTTTTTATTTGGTGAGTTACAGGAGAGTCTTTATTACTAAATGAATAGAGTGTGTTGTATTTCAGGATGCTGAGAAATAGCTGTGATCACTGAAGAATTTGGTATTACTTGCAGAATTTAATAAAAAACCCACCAAACCCACTTTTCCCTTTAAATCAGACCTGAATCTGTTGCATGATTCAGATTGATTGATCCTCCACCATAGGACATGAAATAGGTATGTCTCTAATATGACTCAAGGTTTTCTAATATAGCCCAAACACACAGCAATTATCTCTGGGGGTCTACACTGGGGAACATCAGGAAACACATCTTTATTGTGAGGGTGACAAAGCACTGGCACAGGTTGCCCAAGGAGGTTGTGGAATTACCATCCTTAGAGATATTCAAAAGCCATCTGGACGTGGTCCTGGGCAACCTGCTCTAGGTGGTCTTGCTTTAGCAGGGGGTTCAGACAAGATGACCTCCGGAGTTCTCTTCCAACCTCAGTTAGGCTGTGGTTCTGTTATACCTATGTAAGCATGGTGCAGGGAGGGAAGAGAAGGCAAGGAAGAATTGATGAGAAAGGGGGATAATGGGAAACTATTTTTTATTTCATTAGACTTCTTTAATATTCTGATTGTAAAGACTAGCTAGCAAAGTAGTGTAATAAATCTTAATGATATGAACTACAGGGCCATTGGGTGTTTACTAATACTAACACTAACGGAAGCCAGTTTTCCCTGTTGAACAAATTGAAGATGATCTGTCTTGGGGCCTCTATAGGAGAACTACTATCAGTGGCCTTTCCAACAGTAAGAAAGTTTCTCCAAGATTTTGAAGGCTTACCAAAATCCTATGACTCTGTTGTTTCCCTATAAACACCACTTTCCATCTATAATTTTATTTTTGATGGTGCCGGGGGGATGAAGGGAGAAAGGTTGTCTAAATGTTTTCTTTGCCTTCCCCCTTGCTGCTTCTTTTCCTTTCAAGAAATTAATAGGATGACTCATTTCCTACTCTATGACTTGTTCTCTTGGGCCATGCTGAAGCTTCAGAAACCTGGCCACTGAGTCTTGTAGCTTCCTTCCATCTTGCATGCCCAGGTTTCCTACTTGCAGGTGGTGGACATGATGAGCAAATATTTCTTACTGCAATAGGGAACAAGGATGAGGTTGGAGAATGAGCATGGGCGGGGAATTTGGGAAACACTCCGGGGTCACAGCTGCATCCCTGCACGTTCATTCCTTTCTTCCTGCAGTAATTCAGAGCTCATGTTTCTGGAGTGACCATGTGGACAATTCTTCCATTCCCATGCTGACACTTAGATCAGAAAACGTTCCATTTTATATGTCCTTGATCATCATAGGTAGTAAAGTATCTCCCAATGTTTTTGCTCTCTGTATTTTCTATTTCTTTTTAGCTGATGGCATGATTATCATCAGATACAGCCACAACACAGTGCAGAATTAAACTAGGGTGTTACCATTGTCAATTTGTCAACTGTCAGCATCTTATCTTGTTGTTTGGTTTACTTTGGGGCAGTGTGCCTTTTGGATATTTTTCAAACAGGGAGTCTTGACTCTTGTGTAAAGCAACCTTAGTGGTTTTTCAAGTATGAGGAATTTCTTAGCCTGATCTTGGTATGAGGAATGAGGGTCTTCTGGGGGACACACAAGTGGCTTTCTTCCTTCTTCCACTCCCACCTCCCATTTTCAATTTTTGACAAAAATTTTTGTTTGGTGTTCAGAAAATCTGGAGTGAGGTTCCTCTGTTCTTCCCCACAGTCCTGTTTTTCGTTAAGAAAAGAATTATTCTTATTCTACAAACAAAAAATGTTGCAGTAGCTTTTTAATCAGACATTAAAATCCAAAGGAGATTGAACTATTCTTTCTCTCTCTCGTGCTCTCTTTTTTTTTTTATCTCCTTCCCCCTTTCCACTAAAGCACATTTTCTGGCAAATAAGAATCTGTGTGACTTCAATGTGACTCTTGTATTAAAATGATGCAATGATGCTGTATGGTACTGACCCCTGACTATTTTATTTGCACTGCTAGAACGCCCTATTATCTAATTATTTTTTTTAATCTACTGAGATTGCAATTTCAGTAAAGGCAACCACACAATCATATTTCTACTGGATCTTGTGCCAATACCCTGATTCTGGCACTGCAAGTGTTTAACAAAATGTCACTTACATTAATTTCATCCAGCTTCCAAACTTCTGTTTTTGCTTTCTTGTCTGAAAAGGGTGAGACAGTTAACTCCTGAGATTTGAAACTTGAATAGTATTTTTTAACCTATTTGTTCAACTTTTTCACTCTGAATAGAAGGATGTTCTGAATTTAAAATTTCTAGTTGACATCTGGTTCATTGCTGATGTTGTTTTTTTTTTTTTTTTTTTTCCCCCCCCTTTTTTGGGCCCTTTCATTCTTGCTCTCCTTTCCTCTGCCCCTTCCCCATGGTTACATTTCTCCTTGTTATCAGATTTTTGACATTTCCTTCACCGTGCCAATCTTTTTTTTTTTTTTTCCTCCTTCTTCTCCCTCCTTCTCACTACCAGTCTCTGTGTACCCCTGAGGCTCTGATATGACACAAGCCCTATACACAGCACAAGAGGAGAACACCATTAGGTGATCTGCAAACTCCAATGGAAGCAGGCAGCAGGGCTGGCTATTTTCCATAGAGCCATTTCTACATTGGGGATGTTTCTCGCCATAGGCAATAAAAGGCATGTTGAGTGCATGTCTGTAATGCCTGACCCTGACGTACCAGAAGGGGGCAGTTAGAATAAGCTCGTTGCTGAGCCATATGGAACATGTTCTGGAAAAACAAATTGCATTAAGCTGGGGAAAATGCAGCTGTGCAGAACTTTGGCACATGGAGCACAACTCCTACCTGACGCTAATTCTGCTTTGTGTACATACTGTACAAACTGGGAGAGAGCACATAACACAGTGTATGGTGTGCCGGATTATCACCTCGTTCAAATCTCTAGGCAGACATTTAGCTACATGTACCCTGTCAACTCTGTACCAGGTCATGACCAGTAACAGGATGATACCTTGCTGGAGCCAATTGTGTTGAAAACAAAGTCAATTTAATATGAGTTGAAACAAGGAGACTGGAGCAACAGTTTAGCCAATTATGACTTTTAAGTATAGTTGGTGAAGACTTCAAGCCTGACTTACATGGAGGGTTTCTGTAACCTACTCATGGCTACAAAGCTGGCAAAGAGTAGAGTAACAAGGTCAGTAGGAGAACATGGAGTCCTTTAAAATAAATCGTGTCTGCCAACCTAACATGGTAGACTGATGTTTTAGAAGAGGGCAAGCAAAACTCGATGATCTGAAAGGTCCCTTCCAACCATGAAGATTCTGTGATTCTGTGAAAATACCAATACAGACTGGTGAATTAATTGTTTGAGAGCAACCCTGTGGAGAAGGACTTGGGGATGAAAGATTGGACGTGAGCTGGCAATGTGTGCTTGCAGCCCAGAAAGCCAATCATATCCTGGGACACATAAAAAGAAGTGACCAGAATGTTGAGGGAGGTGATTCTTCCCATTTACTCTGCTCTTGTGAGACCCCACCTGGAGTACTTTGCCCAGCTCTGGGGTCCCTAGCACAACAAAGATATGGACCTGTTAGAGTGGGCCTAGAGGAGCACCACAAAAATGATCAGGGGGCTGGAATACTTCTCCTAGGAAGAAAATCTAGAGAGTTGGGTTGTTCAGCCTGGAGAACAGAAGACTCCAGGGACACCTTCTTGTGGCCTTTCAATATATAAAGGGGGCTTATAAAGAAGATGGAGAGAAACTTTTTACCAGGGCCTGTAGTGACAGGACAAGGGACAATAGATTTAAAGTGAAAGAGGGTGGATTTAGATTGGACATTGGTTTGCTCAGAACAAGGTTTAGGTGAAAAATATTTTTTAATGCTAAGTATAGGAAGGTGGAAACAGGTTTTCTTACCAGACTTCATTAGTACAGAAGAGCTGATGAGGCACAATCAACTAAGGATAACAGAAAAAAAATATTCAGTGTTTAGAGGAGGACAAGAGGATATACTAGCAAAGAATGTGAGTGACTTCTGTTTCTCACTAGATCAGCGATAATCTGGAATCACCGTACTGACAGTCTGATTATTAGTTTACAGCTGTGTTCTCCATTTTGTAAAAACTGCTTTTGTATAAACTTTGGTTTTCTCATTTGGGTTATGAAACCTACATATCAATGTCTGTCAAAATAAATGTAACTCTAAGATCATCTTAAATACTAGTTATTTACTGTTATAGGGGGTGCCTATGCTTGTGTGTAGTGTTGACTCTAACGCATTTTGGTTGGTGGGGATATGAACAGAAAAATCTGTAGTATGTTCATGCATGCAATGCAAAGGAGGTTTAAGAACAGTGGGGTACAAAACAGTAACAGTATGGTTGACTCATTGGGTGAATATAAGATTAATGTATTTAGTTGCATGTTATGAAATGGAAAAATGACAGTTACCTGGTAAAAGAACAGGTAACTTTCTCTTGTTTGCCCTTCCTTGTGTGTACTCCAAGTGGCTGCGTGCCTGTCCCAGAGAACATAAGGACTAGCAATGAAATCCCTGATGAACTCTACCACAGAAGCGCCAGGTCCTGTGGCTGTTTCCTTTTCCAGTGTGTTTCTATAACACCAGGCCAGGGTGCTTGTGTGTGTGCAGTCCAGGCTTCATGCAAAGGAGGAACAAGAAGGTTCTACAGGGGAATGTAGTTATTGTGGGGATGAGCTCCTAACCCCAAGGAGCCACCCCTGGTTGTGTGGGAAACCTGGGAGTGATAGAGAATTGCAGTTACTCTTTTTGGTGAAAGGGATTGAAATCCCTATATGCAAAATGTATCTGTTGCTCTGTAAGTAATTCTGAGATCAGCAAAATAAAACTGGTATGCAAAATACTAAACTGTTAAAATAAGTCAAACCTCTGTCATTAGGAAAGGTGGTTCACTGGCTGAACTTTTAGACATTCAGATGAATATTCAAGAATATAAAGGCATATCTTGTTTTTGGTTCAGATATCCATGGGTGGCACTGTTAACTGTGTCAGATTCTGAAATCTGATTTTAAGGTTCGATTTGTATTTCTACAGTTTTGTACACTTTCTTTAGTGCAATTTTTATGGATTTGATTGCTACAGATTAAGGCCTAATAATTGAAAAATCAATTGAAAAAGGATGTATGAAGTCAAATCTGTATTATTAGAAACCTTTCCTAGGAGAATGAAGATGGTGAAACTTTAAAAGTGTGAATTTTAGTTAAATTACTTGTTAAATGACAAAGTATGTTCTGCACATAGCACAAATACAGGATGGACGTTATTTTTGTTAAAAAGTAAACTAGCAGTGTTTGTTGTTTATTTTTTTCTTTATCAGTGAGGAAATATTTTACTAAGCAAATTTTCCACTTACCTATGCTTTTTTCCTCTTAAGATACACTGAAATTCAGCTGGTGTACAAGAGAAACAATGTAGGTCTCAGAATTACATGGCAGAATTCAACAAGATGGTGAAAAAACTATCCTTTACTAGCCTGCTTTAAAGAGAGTAACAAATCCAGCCTTGCTGTGTGTAGTAGTAGAACAATTGATTTCTAAAGCTGAAGACTTGCAATGGAGAGTTTGACTTTATTGGCTAAGGTATGGCAACATGGAGGATGAGAAAATAGGGTAAAAGTTAATGTCAGAAAAGGTAAATTATGTGGCAAATGACTTTAAGATAAAAGATATTTCTACTCTGAAAAAGCTTTTTCCCTCCAGCAAAGAAGAGACACTGTGGATTTTATTATTTTTTTTTCCCTAATGTTCCCTCCACCCTTGTAACCTATTGCTGTGTCCAATTTGGCTATTTTGCAAGCACAAGCTAATTTACAACAGCCTTGTGTCTTTCTCCTGAGACTGAAAAGTTCACCTGAGGATCTTTGCATTAGCAACTATAGGAAATATTCCACAGGCAAAATGAATTGGTAACTCTGAAACCAGTATCAGATGATGAGCCCATTTTTAGCTTAATGTAGGCATCACTGTGAGGGTTCTCTATGCCGAATTTTTGCACTTGTGGTTCACAAAGAAATGCAAATATAGGTGGATATTCAGGTTCTA
This sequence comes from Numenius arquata, assembly GCF_964106895.1. NCBI lineage: Eukaryota > Metazoa > Chordata > Aves > Charadriiformes > Scolopacidae > Numenius > Numenius arquata. The sequence continues at coordinate 38,080,846 of NC_133576.1, read as the reverse complement.
GAACAGGTGGTATTTTTTTAAACACTCAGAGGAAGGGTTACAACATAAAGGGAGGGTGTTCGAGTAGGTTGTTTTTTTTTTTTTTTTTCACCAGGATTAATGCTGTTTTCTTGGGTTCTTTTTTTTTAGGTTTGTTTTTTGTTAGTTTTTTTGGTGTGTGTGTGTGGGGTTTTTTTTGTAGTTAATATAATACTTTTCTAATTTGCATGGCTTCCAGATTACTCTGATAGTCACAGGAATAACTTTATTAATGCAGTAGGTAGAGAAAGCATCTCTTTTCTTACCTTATGTATTTTGTTTTAAGGCTGTTCTTATCTCCAAATATTCATATATCTGCAGACCCTTCAAAGCTGGAGCAGGAGACATACTCCTCTCCTTTCTCAAGTGAATATGTTTTATCTCCTGAGAAATGATTTTTTTCAGCCTTCAGCTTCTCAAGAAACCTAGTTTGCTGTTCATATGTAAACCAGTGTCAGTCCATAAATTCCACATCAATCATCTAATTTCCTGCAACTCTTGCTTGCAAGAGACGTGAGAAGCAGCACAACTTTGCATGGGAAGCTTGTTTTTTCTAGTGTTTTGCAAAGTCCACTTCAACTGTCATAAGAATTTACTTTCTTATAAAATCTTTATTATGGTTTAGCTCCAGTTTCAGTACTGTTCTTGGATTTGAAGTGTATACCAACTCATCAGCCAGAGTGCTGTTCTCTGGAACACGTTTTTTCAATTTCGGAGAAGAAACTACAATAACTTTTTTTTTTCTGCAGGTCTGTCTTCATCTTTTGTTATCAGATTTTGTTGCACAGCTACATTTTAAATTGCACATTCAGTGATGTCAAAAGATCTTTGCTTAAGACATGTTCTTACAAGCAAAAAATTATTAGGGGTATTTGAATCCAAATAGTTCTCAGTTCATGCATCCTCAATCCATCAATACTGTGTATTTTAAACAACTCATTTGGAAGTGAGCCCAGTGTGCTGACTTTATCAGAAGTATTACGTGCATATTTATACTGAGGCACATACAGTCCTTATCCACAGCAAAAAATGATCTTGTACAGCCAAAACCATCTTGCATGTTACAGGAGCACTGTCTACAGCAGCTGGATTTCTGCATTGGAAATCTGAATATGTGTTGTTCATACACAGATATTTCCTGAAGGAAAATACCAGGTTTGCTGTACACACAGTAGACACTGCTGAAAACTTCAGACTTGCAGTATGTGAGCAGAGTCCAGAGAGTGTGGGACATGGGTGGGGTCACCTGCATGCGTGAGGTCCATTTGCACTGCTAGTGTAGATTGAACCTCTCTTGTGCTGAGTGTGCTGGAGTCACTGCTCATCAGCATAATCAAAGTCATTTATCTAGGACTACTGAGGAAGCCTAGCTGGAGCTTATGCTCTGCTCTCCTGTTAGACATTTGGGTATTTGGGGCAAACATACTGCACTGGGTGTTGCTAACGTGGGAATAACGTCCATTATTAAGGTTACAGTTTTAATCTAAGCGGATCAGTTATACATGAACATTTTTTTAAGTGACTCAAATCCATGTGTTCATTGGCTCATGAATGACCTTAAAGCATATTGTCCGTTGAGGATGTGGGAGAATATCAGCTTTGGGCATTTGGTGAGTATCAACTAAGCTAGCCCCTGATGAATTCCCATGTTCATGACGTTGTGTGCTAGCAGGAGTCATCCTTACGCCCATGGGAGTTTCTTGTTTGGCATCGTGGTACTGCCATAACTTCAGTATTCTCTACAAATTTGGCTTGTGTATAACTAAACTATCTTTGAGTTCTTTGTTTGAAGGTAGGCTCTTCCAAATTTATGGCAATCTAGCTGCCTCTTAAGATGCATGTTAGGACTTGAAGAAACCTTATTACATGGGCTGTGTGGCACCTGAACTGATCTCTGTGGTAAAACCTTAGCTGAAAATCTTATGGGGTACAGCTGAGGGAAAGAAACTCTTGTGAATATTTGCCACAAGGAACAGTAGAGAACTGCTGTGGCCTGCAACGCACCTTTCAAATGAGCACGTAGTCATATAGAAATAAAGTAATTTCATGTTATAACAGAATGTATGTGAGGATATCTATCAGAGCCTTTGTCTGTATTTATCCCTAAAAGGCGTCCTCCCCTCTGCCCTACCCACCCCCGAGGGTTAAGGTATTTTTGTGGTGATTTTTTAAAATCTCCAAATGTAATGCTTTAGAGATGTGGTTTTGTGCATGTATTTACCTAGTTTTTTGGTCTTCCTATATCTCTCGGTTTCTGTAAAACCACTGAAAAGAAGCATCTGGAAACTCAAGTAGATATCTAGTTCTGTCTATAGTTTGCCTCAGACAACAGTGCTTTGAGAAAAAAAAAATTGACCTGAGAGAGGGGAAAACAATTCTTATCCACAATGTTGCACTTAGGTAAGGCCCTTTGCACAGCAAATATGGTTTAATTTAAATTATTATTAGGCCTTGTGCACCTGAAGAAACTTATGTGTTTGTGTTACAATGCTTCCGTCTTCTGAGACTGGAAAAACAAGGCAAGACACAAGTTTTATTGTCAGATGGATGTTTATTTGTGTGGTTTTTTTTTTTTTTCTCTGAATTATGATTCATTTCTGGGATATTTGTGCTAGCTGTTTGCAACCAGCTTGGCTGCAGTTGGTCATGAGGAAAAAATCAGGTTAAAATGTGCACTTTGAAAAGGAAGACAAAGGTTCCTCAGAAGAAAATACTGGTTTTTGTGACACTGACTGTACTGATGACCAAACAGTGTTTGCTTGGCTGCTGGTAATGGAAGTTTCTTGCTTTTGAAATGCCAGAATGAAAGTGAAGAGGGAAAAAATACCCTCTCCTTTTTATCAGTATTCTTAGTTTAAAGAGTTACTGTTTAGAAAGTCATAGTACAACATATAGTTTATATTTTTCATTCACTTTGGAGAGACTTAGGATACGCAAAAGGACCTTGTCCTCAAAGATCTTGTCTCAACTGGAGTGAAAACCTTTGTCTCACAGGAGCTTGTGGATGGTGGTGTTAGAGCAATGCTGCGTACTGCCTGGATTTGTGTTCAAGATTAGATAAGGCTTTTAATTTCCAAGATTATACTTTGAAGTAGTCCCAAAATGAAGAGTTATCTCATAATAGGTAGTTTACTGGGGCTTTATATGGCAAACACTTGAAGTTTCCTGTCATTGCAGATTAACATGCTGCTGTCTACCACAGTTGTGTTTGTGTGCTGGCTTCAGCTGGGTAGTAGAGCCAAATCTTGTATATGAATGAGCTTGAGAGATACACGAGGCAGTCCTTTGACCTGATATTGTAGTAATGGGCAGGCTGGTAGAGGATGAAACTCAGATGTCCATCTTCACTGGAGTTTGACAGACAGTGAGAAAATAAGTTTTAAGGCTGAGAAGGAAATAAGGATTCTGTTTTATGAAAAATTAAGGCTTTAAAATTTTTCCTATTAGTCCCACATCAATGCAAAACACACAACAGATACTTAATTAGCATACAGGGGAGATAATTTTGCAGAATCAAAGCTTGAACCTGACTCTTTGGTCTTTGTATTTCACTACCAAGTTACTGCATATTAAGTTTCTCAACAGAAATTGGAGAGAAAGACCATTCAGAATTTGAAAACTCTGCATCAAAAATTTCATTGAACTGACTACAAAATACAGAATGCTTCAACTTAAAGTTATTTATTTGGCTGGTTATAATTATAAGTTTTTCCCTTTCAGACTTCTCACAAATATTAATAAATACTCTGATGAAATCTAGTCTCCAGTATGATGGAGAAGGTTGCACTCAGAAGCCGGGAAGTTGCAGTCCATCAGTGCAGCTATTTGTTTAGTAAGATTCCATCAAAATTTCCAGCATAATACTTTGAAATAATAGATATTATGGTCCAGAGCTGGCCAAGAATCAGAATCTTGAATAACCAAGAGAGTCTTTTTTTTTTTTTCATATTTTTTTTTTTTCATGTACAAAACCCCCATAATGATCCCTTCTTTGTTTGAAGCATGCTTCAATGGAAATGTCAGGAATGGTGTCCACTCTATAATGACCTTGCTTGTGTAAAACAACTTTGAAATCCATTTTAAAGACAATAGTAAACTTTAATAAAGGAAAACAGGGTGTGTTTTAGCCTATGGAAACTGTGAAGGAAAGGTTATTGCTCGAGCACTTTCTGTGCAGATACTCACCTCAGTTGTTTTAGAAGGGATAGATTCATTATGTTCACTTACATCAAAAGTCATCTCATTTTATCTGTGGCAGAGTTTATGTAACCTTGGTACTTCCCAGCTGGGGATGTTGAAGTTTCTGATCTCTTTATACCAGGGCAGAATGACCTGCTGTGCTCCTTGTCTGGGATTCATGTTCTCTGTGGTACCTCATCAAGTAGACTTTAACTCAAAATTAATACATCTTGTGACATGTACTGTCTTGCCTGGGCATTTTTTGAAGCTGGCACTAATTATGCTCCAGTTAGTTAACTTATGTTTGAAGGTTTTTATTCAGAAAAGAGGGAAATGTGGAAATCTATGTATCCATCAGTTTGAACATTTGCATTACAGTCGTTTTGCAATATTTGGTAAAGCAACATCAGGTTGAACTCCTTAACATGTTGATTGAAGACCCGAAGAAAATCTTAGGAGTTTGAATTTACAAGGAGTGCCACAGAGTCCAGTCTTATAAAATCACCTGAAATGCTTATGTATTTATGCCAAAAAAATTTCCCAGATTATCAGATCTACATATTTTCTTAAGACTAACCTGCTCAACATGTGACTAGCTCAAGACTTCTAGTATAAAGACTGAATCCACTAAAAACCACAGGAGCAAAGGAGAAGTCATGATTGCTGTCTGGAACAACAGCAAAGAATGGGACTTGGACCTCAGCCTTATTCTGTACTGGATGTGCGCTAGTTTTTGTGTGATATACTTTATTGCAACCAAAGGTGGTTTTTTTTTTAATTTTGGGGAATATGAATTAATTGTGCCTGCTGGAAGTATCCAATGGAACAATATCGGCTTTCACTTAAAGGACATCAGTGGAACCAAACAGTAAGTTGTTGCAACACAAATGTGCTGCCAAGTGTTTTATTACAGTCCATCAGATTTATTTTGATTCAGATGAATGGATGATGTAGGCAGGAGACTGGTAATCAGAACTGTGTTAAATGTTTGCATTGACTCTTAAGTCCATCTGAATTGAATAAGATGCTGCTTTAAATATACTTTATGCAATCTTGAGTCAATGTTGTTTTGAGCAACGGTGAGGTAGGCGTATCCTTGCCAGATGTCTTTGTCAGCCTTCCTCTTTTGTATCCCATGAGCCCTGAGGAAAGGAGGACAGACCAGAAACCCAGCTTTCTGGCACCCCTCAGTGCAAAGCAAAGGCACAAAGAAGTCTAGTTGGTGGCCCTCTGAAAGATGGGAAAAACAGCCAGCTGATGCTCCTGCAAGGCAAAGCACAGTACAGAAGAAACGGAAGCAGAAAGGAGGTCATCAACCCACTCACCTCCTGGAAAGTGCATGGAGATAATTAGTGACTATGTGGGGGAGGATTTTTCTTTTTGGAAAGAGAAACGATAAATTAAGGAAAGATGAAAAGGTTCATTTATTGACAGTGCACAAATGACAAATCTCACTACAGATCCATCTGAAATCAGATAGGGATCTCTGTGGGTGAGCGGGCAGCAAGAATGAATAGCCATTCAGGTTTTGTGCATTGCTGGGTGACTAGTGAAGCGGCCAGCACCTCGCTTGTGTTACTTAACTAAAGGGGAAAAAAGCTTCCAGTACCTCATGAGCTGAGGTCCAGTCTTGGTTTGTGAACATAATTGTCAGGGAAGGCCTGTGGTAGGGCTTCCTCTGGTAGTAATCTTGAACATATTGGTTTTCATCTGAGAGCTGAAGTCTATTGGCCAGCCACAGTAAGGAGAGAGAGATTGGCCTTTTCTTCCTTGGCTATGTTGTGCATGGTGCACACTTCATGCATAACCACAGTGTAAAACATGGAGACAGGCAATTAAATATTGTAGCCTTAAGCCTAAAAGTAGACTAAACCAGTAAATATCACTTGAATGGCAATTTTTTTGGAGTTCTGTGCTGCTGTTAGTCTATATAAGAGAAGAATTGGAAATAGTTTTTTTGAGAACAGATATGCTCTCCTGTCAGTTCATATAATCAAAATAAACATCTGCTGCAACTATTTTCTTTGCCTAATGAAAGTACATAAGTACTGGAAAGGATTTCTGTGAGAGGCTTTGGAATTGTCAAGTTCTGAAGATCCTCAGCAATGACTGGACCAGGCTCTGAGCAGCCTGATGTAATAGTGAGGTTTGCCTTCCTTGGAGCAAAAGGCTGGACTATAAAACCTCCAAAGTTCCATCTCGGCCTCAATTATTCTATGATTTTAAACTATGATGGAATCTGAATTAATGATGGCTTAATATGGGTAATATCAAAACTGCATTAAAAATATCCCTTGCCTGTGTAGGTTTTTTTTTCTCTAATATTTATTTGAATGCTTAGAGACAGACCTTTATTTAGGTATTTCAGGTAGTTCGGTAAAGTTAGACCACTAGTAATACTCAGGAGTATCAAGCTTAGTTATTCTGCATCAGTGTTTTTTCCAAACTCAGTAACTTGATGGACTGTTGATTGTTGGCTTATTCAGGTCAGTTAGCTCCAGCCACAAGATAAGTTTTCATGGTCAAAACGTAACATCTTATGAAGTAAAATGCACTCCATAAACTGTTCTCTGCGGTTTATGTCCCTTCCAACCATCATTAACCATCAGTAAGACCGTATTAAACCACTAGCTCTGTCACCTTTCACCAGCTAGCAACTGAATGGGAGGTGCTGTGGCACACTGATCCCTGACAGAAGCCCAGCCACTTGCACAATGATAGTATTAACACTTTGGAAAAAATGAGTCCATTGTCCAGGATGGCCATCTTTTTTGGGTTCAAGGAGAAAGCAGGGTGCAAACTCTAAGCTGGTGTTTGCAGAGCAGACCCATGTACTTGTGTTTGTAAGATACTGTGACTGATCACACCCAGCTTGGCTCTGCTTTCTCCATGGTAGTATACATGTGGCCTTATTCCCAATTTGGCTGGGTCCACAAGCGGGAACTGTTTTCTAGGTAGGTAGCTGATGTCCTCCATTGAGCACAGGCAGTTTCTCGGATGTTCCTTGATTTAAGTCGCAAAGACTGCTGAGAAGAGGAGAGTTTAGTTCATAATAATCTAAATCATGGTATAAATGTTTATAATGTGCAGGACTACTTGTTTATCTCTTTATTATCTCTTTAAGTCCAGAAGACAATTATATGTAGCTCCAGTTGCATTGTTCCAGTATGGAGTTCTTGACCAATGCCATGTACTTCTGTAACATCAGACCATCTCAGAACTGAATATTCTCCTTAAAAATTCTATTTTCACTCTTTATTGCTCTGTATCATGTAAATTCAGTGGCAGACTTCTTGAAATCATCTAAGTTTTACTGCACCTGGCACCACATGCTGTGAGTGTATGGCTTGTTTTAAAGAATTCCCATGAATTTCAAAATAGCTTTTGAGTAATCAATTTATTAATAAGTCCTTGGTTGGTTTTGACTTTGACCGTTGCATTGTGGTTTTGTGGCCAACAACTGTCATGCTTTGAAACAATTTCTGGTTTGTAATTGACATGGGCAGTTGATGGCCAATAAAGATTCCTGAAAGTAATTGAGTATCCCAGTGTTCCTATCTGACTATGTTTTGGATAAAAACTACTTACTGTTTATCATTTACCCTCTGAAAACTCCTGAAAACTCTTCCCTGAAGAGCAATAAGTCCTTGTAAAGTTTTCTGGGAAGGGGGAGGGGAGAAAAGGGACTGAAAATCCATTTGACAAGGACATTTGAGAATGGTCATAGATTTTTGTATAATGATCTTGGAACTCATTATGATGATTTCCCGTTCTTTTTCCCACTCAAATGGCTTTATTGTGTCATCTATCTCCTAATTTCCTTATACCTTTCTTATTCTAATAGTCTTTTCAGTAGATATCTTAACTATATCTAAAGCTTTGTGTATAATACTTATTTTTAATACCTCAATAGGGGCCAGAAACAAGACCATCCACTTAAAATGAATGTGTTACTGCCTCATCTCCCTTGTGTTTTTTCTTGCTCATGTGGTCTACACATGGGACATCTTGGCAGTGGACCTGCTTACAAACACTGGAGGCTTCTAAATTAAAAACTTTTTTTATATCCTGCATTCCCTTATTTGAATTTTAACCCACTCCTTAAATGTTACATCTTGCCTGTCTGCAATAACGTACCACTCCAGAAAGAAAAAGAGATGCAGGGAAAACCAAAGCACTTGTTAATAGGCTACATCTATTGGTGGAATGTTGACATTCCACTAAAAATTGTTAAGTTAGAAATATTTTTTTTTTAAATGCGAAGTACTCTCTAAGTTACTGAGTGTATCGTGGGCATAATGCATATTGTAATATGCATGTATACTTTATTCTATGGACTGTAACGTGCTCAGGAGTCCACTGGGCTTGAATACTGCAGTAGTTTTCACGCATTGAAGTGTGTGCTCATGTATCTGCACACAGTGGGGTTCTCAAGGATGTAGGAGCAGCAGGTAGAAATGGATAGACAACACAGGAGGTCTTGTAAGGTCACAAGGATCTAGTGCATCTATATAAAAGTTATGATGAGGGAGCTGCAGTCAAAAGGCAATTCCAGCGAAAGAAGGCAAGTTCCCTCTCTAAATAGGCAGGTACATGAGAAAAAGTGTCAAGAAAGCTTTGCTTTCTAAGAACTGGTGCATGTGGTGTTTCTTGGAATGCCATGATCTTTGTATACAAATATGGCCATAGGTCAGCATAGGCTTTATTCTTTGAGTCCTATTTTAAGCTCACTGCTAACTAAAATGTGCACAGAAGAGCTGATGGGAATTTCTAGTATCTTGAAGGCAACCAACCAAAATAACTATTCTGATTCTGCTGTGGACAGGGGATATCTTTCTCTTTTAGTACAGTGTCTTGAACAGAATACCCTATTTTGACTAAAGGTTGTACTTGAAACATACATTAATATCGTAAGGGTGCACATCCAAGACAGAAAAGCATAAACAGCTACTGTATACATGTAACTAGTCAAGTTCTAAGGTTTAATTTCTGCAGGATCTATAAGATCCAGTATCATCTGTTTTGGTGTGTGTGTGTAAAGTCAAGTGTTGTGCACAAATATTTTGTGTGTGCGATTATTAACATTCCTCTGTTGGTGTACTAAGCCACTGCACAGGGGAATTAAGACACATTATAAGTGGATTTGAAACAACACAGACCTCTTCAAAAACAAAAAGAAACAAAAAATTAAGATTGTAAATGCCTAAACTGAAAAATAGAAACTTTGCCCTGCATATGTTTGTATTGGTACTAATGAAACATTTAAACGTGTCATATTACATTGCCCTGATGACACAACTTTTTCCCATAAGATCTACAAATGCAGATGTGATCCTTTTTTGCCAAAAGCTCCCTTTCTTGCCAAGTACATTGGACCATTCCCAACACACTGGATAAATCCAGCAATAGGTAAATACAATATTCTGTAACTAAAGATCAAACAAAGTTGATAAGTTTATCACGCCAGTATAAACTTACTGCATTTTCTCAATGAGACAGTTTTGAATGATGACATCTGTATTTTATTTCATGAAGACTTCAAGATATCTCTCTTTTAATAGACAGATCCTCATAAATTTTGTCATTTTTTCAAGGTGTCGCACACTTAATGCTACTTTACTATGAATTTTGGTATTTATTTACACTTAATGTTGCCAAACAGCCAGAAGTAGTGACATTTTAAACGTACAATTGGCAAATTAGGCAAATCACTATTATCACGGTCATCCTCAACATCCACAATGATCATGGTCTAATACACTGTGCACAAGATAATCTTTTCACATAGTGATTGCAATGACTTTATCTAGAAGTCTGTCTTTCAAGAAAGCATAATTCCAGAACCTGAAAAGTAGACATTACACTTCAAGCTAGAAATCTTGAAAGAGTTAGATATTTTATTCACTGAAATAAGGGCCTGAGGAAGGGGAAGCTCACTTGCTTTTGGTTCTCTGGAAGGCTCAGTATTGCAAAATATGCAGTATTGCTCAGTATTTGCTATTGCAAAACCTCTCTAGAGCTGGTGCTTGGAAGGTATGAAACAAAGCCTTGGTCATAACCTGCCCTTTTCCCCCTTTCCAACTTCATGCTGTGATTGAGCAAATAGAGCTCTCCAGAGTTAATCTCAAATTTGGAAAGAGGAATGCATGTTTTTTGACATTGGCATAGAAACTTGAATGGTAGTAGGAAGTCTTCAAAAAAACAGAGGAGCAGGAGTTGGATTTAACCAGTAAGTTCTTCTTCCACCACACAGTTACAGTTGGTGAAACCTGAGCTTTAGCAAAGACAATGGAAAAAAATCTCACAGGGTTTGAGGTGTCAAGATTTCATGGAATTTGCAATTTTGTCAAATTTGCAGTGTTTGTCCAAAGCCACACGGTTGCACCAGGCAGTACTAAGACAGACAAGCTTAGTTCCCCTTATGGACAATGCTGGAGAAAAAAACCACCACCCAAACATCTTAGAGTGGCATTATTAGTTAATAAACTCTCTCTCACAGGAATTTTTTTTAAACTTAGGGTTGATACTGGGCTAAAAGATCATATGGCTGCTTGGGAGTTGGACTGTGGGCAAAGTGACCTTTTCTGTGTGAATACACCCACCCTTTAAAAGAATCCACACTGTGGAAGGAGTGTTGGGTTGCACATGAAGAGAGGCATGGATGATTGCATGTTTTTAACATGTTAATAAAATTTGCTTGTTGGGAGCTTGATCAAAACAGTGAGTTGAGAGGCATATCTGATCTGAATTTTGCTGCTGTGAAATCATAATATCAATAGTTACTGTACTTGTTTACCTTTATGTTATTATTTTTAGACCCTTAAATAGTAACAGGTTTCCCTTCCCTTTGAAGTTTGTTTGCCATAAATGTAGGTAACTCATTGCAACACTTTGCAAAGACACAAGAATATATGGATATAAAACTGTGTTTCTAAAATTTTACATAAAATTATGGATGAAGGAATTTTCGGAGCTGCAAATGGAAAGGTTGTCTTGTCCTGAGAGTGAATCCAATTAAATTCTGTGCTGATGCCAAGAAAACTGATTGGCATACAGATTAAAGCCAAACCCAATTCTCTGAACATTTACTGACAGCCATGAACTTCGACAGTTTCAGGCGATGAGTTTTCCAAGTTGTGTTGGAGGGCTTTCTATAAGTTGCGACAAATGAAAAAGGAAAAAATCATAGCAGATGAAGAAGGGGAGATTCATGGACTCATGTTGAGTCTCTTTCGTGATGCTGTAATTTCCAAAGCAACAACAACAACAAAAAGCAACAAAAATTCCCATTCTTCATCATAAATCAGTAAAAAAACATGTTTCCATAACATTTTTATTATTCTGATAACAACAACTTGACATTTTTGCATTGGCTCAGTTAAGTTTTTCCTATCTGTTGCCTGCCAGAAGAGAAAAAGTTCCTTAATTTTCAGCCATCTACTGGAAAGTGGTTTTTTCTGATTATTAATGAATGTGCACATAGGATCATTTCATGTTGTTAATTCTGAATTTTGCTAGAGAAAGCAGTATAATGGTACAGATCACGTACAGAAATGGTAGGTTATGACAGTAATAATAATAAAAGGTTATATTTCTTTTCTTTAAGATGAAGTTATTGATTGTGAAAGGTATCAGGGTGACAACCACAATGAAAGAGACTTTTTAAAAGGTATCTGTTGGATTCAGCACAGGCAACAATCCATGCAGATTCTCACAAAAAGCCTGCGGCTGACCTGCTGGAGAGGGCAAATCCCTTCAGTGGGTCTCTGCAAGACTCCCCAGTAGTGCTCTGTTGTTTGCATCTTAGACAAATCCAACCATGGCATTTTAGATCATGTGCTAATTGTAATTATTTACATGTAATGCCCTGGCAAGTTTATTTTAGTGATTTAAATACATTTTTCTTAGGACTGGAAAATGGCCTTCAGCCTAATGTGTCTGACTGTGCAGGTTTATCTTTAATCTTATATGCCTGCTATTTTCACATACTCCAAATAGTTCTGTAAGGAAACAAAATATTGGATGTATTTCATAGTGATTGCCATCTGTTTAAATCAGGTTCTGTTTAAATCTGATTAACTTTAGGTTTATTTCTTTTATATGTGGAACCTAGAGGTGGGGCCACTCTTTCTCCTGTTCAATAACTCTATAACTCACCAAAAAATAATTTTTAAAAATGTTAATTTTAATCCAAACCATTATCATTGTGTGGTGGCACGAAAGTTTGTACCAGTACAAGAGAAGGATGGGACTCCTTTTTCCACTCTTGATTTTGGCTTATATCGATCAAATGATTGCCCTAGGCATTGGCGAGTCCACACCAAAGAAAAACATTAAAATGTTGAGCTGTGGGGAAAAGAGCTCAGGGGAAGCAGGGGCGGATCAGAAATTTCCATATATTGAAGCCAATCCATCATCAAACATAAATCAGAAATGAAGTAAGCTTCGTTAGGCCTGGTGCTTCAGAACAACTTGTCAAAGATAAGGGGTCTTTTAGGTTGAGTTGAAGGGTCCATAGCAGTTCTTGCATTATCTAACTGGTTTGTTTACTCCAAATAACAATGTTGGCTCCTTTACATGTATAACTTATACTTCAGATATGTCATGGTGATGGTACTTTTATCCCAACAGTGACTTCAGTATATTTTCCAAAATGAACCAGGGAAACTGTGTTGTTATGTTTGTGATGTTTTTGTTGTTTTTTTAGCACTGTAAAATTTAATCAACTGAAAAGCCCATTTTTGATGACTTGGATTTGAAAACCAGTTAATTTAAAACACCAAAGGAAAACCTGGGATTTCACATAGCAGGCTGGGATTATCCTGTCTCTAATGGACAAATGAAGGTGGTCATGGTTTTGCAGATTGTTTTCAGGGGAGTGGTAGGCCTGGAAGGCTCAGGCTTGAGCCAGAGGTGATTGGGGTCAAAGTTCTTTCTTGCAAACCGTGAGAGTTTTGGGAAGGGAGCCTGGAAAATTAATAACCAGAATATGGCCCTTATCTCAAATCTGTTAGACTTGCAATATCTCCTTCAGTAAAGGGGAAAGAACAATATTATGTTAAGCTTTAGAGGCCGGACAAAAGCCGTACACCATATGTAAGACATTAGTTGTGCGTGCCTGTGTAGTCACACACAAACTATTCTGTACACTGGTTGTGCAAGGTACAATACTACATTTATCTTTATGTCACTTCAGCTTGCCCAGCTCAATGGCTTTTGAGTGAATTCAGGCAAATCTCTCTGCTTCCCAATGTTCACTTTCACAACAGAGACAGCAGAAGAAAACCTAGGCTTTTCCCACTCTAGTGAAAATTGGGCATTTTGTATAAACTGGCAGAGTAACAATGGCTGAAGTACTGGGGTCATGTTCTTCTGCCAGCTCTCCTACAGGGACAAGAAACTTTGGTAGAAGGTATAGATATCTTTAACTGACAATTCTGTTTGCTAGGTAAACATGAATTGTAGCCTCAATACAAATAAACCTGTGAGTTCAAAATGCCATCACTTTTAAAGTGTTTGTTCTGATTAAGAAAGCATCTCTTTTAGCAGTGTGCAAGGCAAGAGAAGTCCAAACTGGCCAGATTTTCTTACCTCAGGTGTTAGTTCAATGACTTAATTTGGAGCTATTCAAGGCTCCTCCATTTACAGAGGAAATGCACAGATACACTCTTACACAGTCTGAGTGGTTTAGGAAAATGATCTCTGCCAATCCAATTGATTTTGCACTGTGAGAGATTGTGTGGCATTTCAGTCAGATGGGATGAGCAGATCTAGTACATTGAAGTCACCGGAAGAGACGAACCTGTCTCTCATCCCCTGTTTCCAGCCATGCAGCCCAGCTTCTTCCTAAGTGCTGTGAGCCACTTCAGTTCCCTGAACCAGCTGAAAAGAAGTAGTCCAACATGCAAGAATAAGGTACGTAGAAAGACACAAGAATTTAGTATTCGGACTCTTAATATGAAGCACAAGATGGTGATGTGACGTAAGCATTTCTGTCTCTTCTCTGCCATTTCCCACAGGCTTTATTCTACCTTTTTCAGGAAGGTAACTGTATGCTAAGAGACACATAGGGTTTTTTGTATCTAAGTTACATTCGCTTGAGTAAAAGTTGCAGTCCATATGCAGCAGGAGGTTGATTCTCTTGGCTGGTCTATGCCTTTACAACTGTTTTTGATGTACTGCTGGGTATTTTGTGAGTCTGGTGAATCTGGATAAGGATTTTTTTTTTTTTTTTTTTTTTTTTTAACAAATAAGTTTTTTGCATGACCTGCACTGCTTTTGTCATCTTGGTATGGCAAATGATTTGGTGTCAACTTCGTAGCATGTCTTGTCAGGTGGCATGTTTTTCCTTGTATCAGAGATGTGTTCTTCCCCCAGTATAATGTCTACCTGTGCTAGTGTGGTCCATTTCCTGCAAAAGGACAAGGAATGGCAGAACAGAAAAAACCTCCCTGTTTCTCTTTTGCTATTGGACTTGATTATCTTAAAGGTCTTTTCCATCCTAAATGGTTCTATGATTCTCTTCTTGAATACAGGAGTAAAGTTTCCTTCAGTTACTACCTTTCCCCCTTTCCTCATATCTTTTACTTTCCTTTGTGTAACCTGCTTTCATAAGGGTTATTTTGCACACGGAGACAACCAAGTATAGATCCTGCACTGTTAACCTCAGCCCTGTAAACATCTGTCAGCTATTCCCTTCTCTACTTTCCTCTAGTAAAAAAAACGTTTTTTTAACATGCGCATGGCTTTAATTTTCCTTCTTTGTCCTGAAGACATACTTTCAAGAGTTTTCTGCAGTTCTGAGGTTTAGAAACTTTAAAAATGAAAGGTGATATTCTCAAGTAAGCATATGCCTTCAGAAAGGGAACAGGAGAAATCTCTCCACTGTTCCAGCTCCACACATCCCTTTAATGCTGTTAAGCTCCTCACAAGCAGTGATATTAAGTATAGCTTAAAATCACACCATAATTTGGTGCCATAGACTTGAAATTAGGATTTAGGAGATCTTCCTTTTCTCTTTTCTTTTACTCTTTCTGACTGTAAGTGGTATTTGCATATTTTTTAAAAATGTAGATCATACGCTGTGATTAGATGCTGATCTCTTCTCTTTGGGTCTCTTCAAGTTCTTTCACAAGGTGATTTCACACAAACCAATAAACAGACCACAGGGATAACCTAAGAGTACCTTTAGAGAAATATATCCACTTGAAAACCTTGCTAACATTATATGCTCTCCTGTTGTTATTTTCTACTAAAGACTACTAAAGTTTATTTCCTACTAAAGACTCAGGCCTAAGGAAGCAATATTGTAGTCTTGCCTGTTGTAATTATCAGTTGGTAAATGAATACAGAACTTTGATAGAAGTTAGCAAAAATTATTATTTTGTTTCATTTTATTTTTTCAGATTCTTGTAGTTGGCAAGGAGACAGATTTTTCTCCATCCCAGCGTTTATTTTTTTTAAAACAGTTCTGCTGTAGAAATATATAATTATGTGTGGGTAGACTTGGCATGGATCTCTTCCCCTTTAGGGATCTGAAGAAAACAAGCTTTTTCAAATACCCTTAATAACATACAGGTAAATAATGAGTTCAGACCAAATAACTGCTAAATATGAGAAAAACAGCATATTTCTACTCCTACTGCTAGCCAGAAAAAGATCAGTGATTACCCATATCCTGCCAGTGATATTTTACACAGACCTCTCTACTGTTTTCAAGTGGGAGATCAGTGCCTAGGCTGATGGCAGGATGTGGACCTTATAAAGTATTTCCTGCTGAAAAGAGCACTTTGGATTATTGGACAGGCTAAAATGTCACTTAATGAGATGGATTATGAAAAATGGACTCCTACACACTCAGGAGTAAGTGCAAACTGACATAAGAGGTCCTGATCTTGCAAAAGCCCCTTATCAGGCATATCCCCAGGTCAGTAAGAAGTCTTACTAAATTCCAATGACACCTTTATACCGACAGACTTTGTGGCAACAGGGGCTTGGCTGAAAAGGACAGCACCACAACACCCAAGCCCGTGAATGTGGTTTAACTGTTTACATAGTGGTGGCTCTTAACACAGGACTGTGCGGTATGTATCAAAGCAACCAGCATTTCTCCATAGCAAATGGTAAGTAGAACAGAATAGGCTTATGTGGAGGTTGTTCCTCTTTTGAAATTAGAAGCTGGCACATAAGACCTCTAGAGGGGATAGTAACCACTGACCACATTTGTTTACTTTTCCATGGGGATCTCAGCTAGGTTTCAAAGTGTTTGTATGTGATGCAGAAGGATACTAATAGCTGTGAGAGGGAAGGAGGGACTGGTGGGAGTTGTGAGGCAAAGGCTGACCTGCAGTCTGCATTGAGTTAAAGGAAGGCACAAGAAGACGAGCGTCTGCCATCTATGGAAAACAGATGGGAAATTTGGGCACAAATATTGCTATGTGATTCTTAAGGAGTAAATAAACAAAATTATGCAAAAGCCCATGTGTGCATCTTAACCTCAGTTTCTTAAGCTAATGGTAACAAATGTACAGTCCCGAGTAATCTCAATGGAAAAAAATGACAAGAGTTATGCATGGTGTGTACTGTCAGCCCAATTGTCCTGAAAGGAAGCACAAAGGGGTTCGAGCTATTTCCCATGCTGTGTTGGGGATAGAAGCAAAAAAAGGAAGAGCTTTCTGTGAGTGCTGCTCTGGTCCTCAGTTCTCACTGCAAGGTCTGTGTCTGACCATGCAAGGGTTTGGTTTTCTTTTTTAAACTTAAAACTTCAACTGACAGGTGGTAGATGCATATCTTTAACCATCAGTCCTCATAGTCTTTGGCATGTATTTTAGCTATGTCTTCTAACCTGTAAACTTCTCTCTAATGTTTTTAAATTGAGCCACAGCCAATTTCAGTCTATCAGGTACCTGGCCCCATCATCTCTGCTTGATTGTTCGGGCCGAGGGAGTGCAGTAGTCACTTGGGACACAAGAACTGATCTTCCTGCTATTACCAATAGCCAAATACACACACTGAATGTTGAGTAGTATGACACGGCAACACTAGAATGGTTAAAATTGATTTAGAGGCACTATGGACTGGATCATGTATGCTAACGAAAGTTATGGCAGCCTAGGACTGCCTTTAAGGGAACGAAGAGCAACCTCCATTTGGGTTCATTTGCTTGTTTGTTTTTTGCCCTCAGATTTCGTAAATGGAAATCGTGCACAAGTGGGTAGTATCTGACTAGTTCTTAACATACTGCATAGGTCTTACTGTAACACTGCATGTGCACAGAAGTGTAGGCAATATGTCCAATCTGTCTAGGTTGTGTCAGGTTTACTCTGTGTGTGTGTGTGGACCCAAAGGCTGTACATGTGCACTAGAGTTGCTCTGCATGTGCTGCTGTATGGTTTTGTTTGGCCTTCTTGGACAATGTAGGCAAAAGCTCAGAATGCTTAATTTCTCCTTATTTAAAATTCCTGGATAGAAGTAAAGACTATGAAAGTCCAGACTCACCAGGAAAACCCACCTTTGAGATAACTTGGAGACAAGAGCATAGACATTGCAAAGGTTGCTCACAGAGAGCTGGAAGTATTCTCCCAGTATCTTCTGATGTTTATTGTAGACACAAGATAACTTACCACCAGGCTGGTCTGCTTGTTTGCCATAGTGCCTGTGTCACAAACTGATTGTGCTTGAGGAGTACTGAGATATCAGCCTACTCTGTTAAATTGTCCTATCATCTCCGCTTCAATGAAGAACAACTATTAAGCTGCTATAGGTCTTTGTACTTGAATACATCTTTCTATTTTAAAGACCTGTAAATGGTCCTGTAGTTCAGGAGGATCTTAGGAAGTAGGCAGCAGCCTCTGTCTTCTTTTGGCTATATAGTAGCTCTCTGTTTGGGGGTAGGGGTGGGCAAAGTAATCTTTAATACTTATTTTAAACTGGAAAATATGAGAGTTAGTATGGCTTTCTTTCCATATCTTGATTTCATCTTTCTAGCTTCCCAAATGGAACCATATGAATATTTTAAGAAACGATTTCAACTTTTTGCCCTACAAATTCCTAGTAATGATACTTCAGTTCAGAAGATGGAAAAAACTCCAGCTCTGCTGTTTTAAAGCTTGTCAGTTTATCAGGTTATAAGCTTTCTCTAATTTCAGCTTTCTGTTGTAGGGGTAATGATTGCAAAAGCTAGGTCTGGGTTTTCTTCTTTTTTTCTGGTACGTGTTCACATGCACTATAGACTGTCTCTATCAAACTCCCAGGAGCACCATAAACTTTATTGACAGATCTTGCAACACAGCTACCTAATAAAGTACCTGAGAACGGTGGAGGGGAGAAATTGGAGGGGAATGAATTTACCGCTGTATAAAGCCTGTATGGTCACTGATCTCAGGCAATCTGTAACAAACCTTCCTTTCCTAGAATATAAGTTTTGAGGTCAGAAGGCTGAAAAGTGTTCCAGAAACAAAGTCGGGCGTGAAAGTTTTCCTTTTGTGTTTTGCCAGCTGGAATCAGCGAGCCTCAATTGTCTCTCCTGTTTTATTTATTTATTTGCATATATTATCTATATCACAAAACTGTTCTTCTTTCATCCCTATAATAGCAGGCCTAAGTAGTTTGCTTGACCTTTAATGGAGGTTTGTGGGAGGGAAAGATGCCAGAGCTTCTGCCCTGCTGTTCATAGCTGCAGCTTTATCTCATCTTGTGGCTCAGAAGGCTGCTCAGCTTTCGTCAGAGTCAGAAGTGAGGCCCCGCAGGGGCATGCTATCTCTGGGCTAGTGAAGGGATGAAAAAGGAAAAAAAAAATTATCTTAATGATGGGCTATTCTTCAGTTTCTCAGCTACCAGCATAATCTGCCTGGATTGGGAAAACATTTCCTGAACTTTCAACTAAAAAGAGACCTTTCCTCTGTCTGTCTCCCTGTCTCTCTCTGTTTTTTCTTCCCCTCAAAGTCATGAAAAATAGAAGTTAGGATAGCCTAGTAGGATGCACTATACTAAGAAACGATCGTTTTTTCAGGCATAGATGGTATTCAGCAATGAAAGAATAAAAGATTAAATGCCACTGTCATCTGAGCAGCGAGTTGTGTGTTGCTTTGACTGAAGGGTGAACCTAAGATGCTGTTTAGGTGCAATAGCATGTCCTTGTTTGTTCATTTTCCTGTGTCTAAAGCACAGACACTGCAGTAGGAACAACGCACCTCTTCTGTTAAGCCAAAAAGCACCAGTGTGATCTAATGCAGAGTTTGTACTTTCAGTTCTCTGGGATTTCAGCAGGAATTCTGGAATGCGCAGCTTGCTTTGAAGGGTCAGTGAGCGTTACAGTTACCCCTGTGTCACGATCATATAGTTATTACCCTGAAGTGTTTTAGAACTCCAGAAAGTAAGTTTTAATGTGCCTACCATTGCCAGTTGTCTGGGGGTCAGCTCTTCCTACCCATGCTCAAGTTAAGCAGTGCCTCACTCCAGCTCTAGGGTGTCATTTAAATAATGACATCAGGGTGGGCTGGCCTTTTACACTCTGTTGTACACTTCTGTTGGGATTTTTGCATTTATGGGTCCACAGGTTTTGTTTCAAGCTCTAATTAATAACTTCTATCTGCTGTTAATCTTGGGGAAATTCCCAATGCTCTCTGCTGTGGTACTAGTTCTTCCATATACTGGTACTGATCCAGAGGATTAAAGCATTCAGCTGCAACTACAATCCCACACATTTTTTTTTTTCTCTTATGTGTACTCAGTTGTTTTCCTTCTGATATGAACAGTTTTGTTACTCCAGCAGCTTAACAAAACCAAAAAAACAGCAAGAGTAGCTTAACAAAAGGAAAAAAAAATGTTCTATTCTTTCATCCAGTTTTGTGTTCACTTTCTCCCTCGTTCTTAGTGTGTGCAGAATTGCCCCTGTCCTAGCAACAGTGGCATTTCTTCTCTGCTGGTGCCTGATATTACTAGTATTGCTTTGATACAAAGCTTACTTCAAAGTAAAGGTAGTAATATCAGCGTGTGAAGTGACACTTTCATGACCACTGATTATTAGTCAGATAATGCTAACAGCTTTTAGAGTCTCTTACACCACTTTACATAACATTGACTTCTTATTCAATGCTATGTAATTCAGTCATCGCTCAGATTGATATATGTTGAAGGAGACACGGAACCTTTCTTTCTGAAAACCAGTTTACCACTCATGGGAAACATGAAAACCTGTGCGTTAGGTATGGAGAGTGTGGTTCAATGTCTGCAGCGAAGTAACATAGCAATTCCAGGTAACTATGGTTGATCTAGGGCAAAACTGATTCCCTGAGTAGCGATATTAGCACATTTTACCATGTAGGCTAATTGGCCCTGCTGCTTGCTCGTGTAGCCTAATACTACGTGCTGCTAACAGACATTGTGGTAACTCCCATGAATAACTGCAGTATGCCTGTTAGCAAGATTAGTCAAAACAGCTGATTACAAATTTTGCATGCTTGGGGCCCATGTGAGGGGATTCGACTCACATAATGTAAACAAGACTGCTATTAGATTAACTCTCTGTTCAGCATGGGTGAGATGGGAGAGATCTTGAGTCCTTAATGAGAAAGGCATGTTCCTGTGACCCCTATTTCCTCTCCTTTCAAAGGTCTGTGGGAGTATTTATGTAAAAGAGAACTTCCAGGATTAGGCCTAAATTCATTAGGAACATTATCCTCCCGAGTTGTTATCAAATTAAGCTCTGTAGAGCAGCTCTCAAAATGACTTAATGCATCTTCTTTGGAGACAAAATGTCCTCTGATCCAGCAATTCACATCTTGTTTCATAACCACAAACAGGTCGAGTATCAGTAACCTTTTATTGTCTCATGTGAATACAAAGAACTCTGCCTGAGAGAAGTTTGGTACTAGGCCATAAAAACCCCACGGTATTTGTGTACAGAAGACATTTATACATTTTCGAAGTGTTTTGGCAAAAACCCCACAACAAGGGCAGACAGAGTAGAGCAATAAGCCGGAAATGTATCATTAAAGTTACGGACTAGGCTGTTCTCTTACTGCCCGTGTCAAGGGCAGAGGGGCATGTTGGGGTCTTAACTGAGAGTCAGAGTCACAGTTCCCACCAATTAAGGACAAACAAGTCTGATTAAGGGAGTTGCTATTGGTCAGTTTGTGTGTTTCGACTAAACTCTGGATTTGTGGAGAAATTATTGAAGTAGTAAGGCTTGTGGATTCTGAGAAAATAAAGCATTTGTCCCTTCCTTATCCTAACAGTGCCCAACACTCCTTCCCTGTACACGTTACCTTTGTTCTTACACCTACTTCGCCATGGAAAAACTAAGCAAGTAATGGTCTCAAAAAGGTAAAACAGCCTTTGCGGGGGATGGAGGGAAGGACTAGCAGAGACAGCACCAGGCCATGCGTGGTGATGCCTCTAGATCTGCCTGGCTCCCTGGGAGTTGCTTGACTACCAATTGCTCACTCTGCATGATTGTCAGAGCATCTTCTTGTGAAGAATAAAGGTTGTGAAATTGGCTTCTTGCTACAAATGAAGAAATACTGCACTTTCCCTTTCATAAAGTTGCAAGTGCTTTAGGACAGTGATGAGTCTTGTCTGGCTGTGCGCAGAATGCACTCCTGCCTGTACTGTATGCCCATGCAACTATGCATTAAACAGGCAAAGTTTCAGTTGCATGGATTCACCTTAGTCTTAAAACATCGGTATTAAATTGGGGTGAGATAGGGAAACTGAGGATTTTGTGCAGCTGCAACTGGTGGCCTCGGGAGCTGCTGAGGCACTTCTGTCTTGCAGGAATGCTGTCTATTACTGAAGCGTGGTATTCTCCGCTCCCACACGGCTGCGGGCAGTCTTTTCACCCTGATGTGGGAGCAGCTCTTTGAATCTCAAGATTTTGCCTTTTGTCATTTTCCTAGTCCAGCATACATCCCAGGACTCCAAGAGTGATGCTGGCAAGAGAATATTTACCATGTCCTCGCCCCTCCTCCAGCTTCCTCCGCCTTTCCTTCCTCTGCAGTCCCCTGGAAGGAGGTCCTGGCTCATATGGGAAAATTCAGGCGCTTTGTGGTTGTCACCTTTTTTTTCTTTCCATGTTTGAATAGGCCATGGCATAAAGGGAGGTCAACATTGAGACAATACAGCACCAAAGCCATCAGGCCTAGTAGGCAGCAATAACAATTACCCCCTTAACCTCTCACCTCCAAACTGCTGGATTATTTTCCCATTCTGCTCCCTGCAGATAGTTCACTTCTTCCACTTAGAAAAGCTGAAAAAATGGTTAGGTGGTACATTTCCAGCATGAATAATCCCGCTGATTAGGATTTATAATCACCTACCTGGGTGATTAGAAGAGCACTTTAATAATAGCAAAAGGTAGTGGCTGATTTCTCTGTACCAGGACAATACAGCACAGGAAAAAAAAAAAATTTAATCTCTCAAGGTGAGGAGGTGATCTTTGCTGGTAAACTCCTTACTTTATACTAACTGAATATAAGGCTTATTAGTATTAAAATCTCATAAGCACATATGGCAGGAACCCTATCTTTGAGGCTTGCTAATAGAATCACTGAAGAGTGAAACCAAAATGTGCAGAATTAATTCCCCACTATATTACTTATCTAAAGAATGTCCTCTAATGGATCAATGATACTCATTTTTCAGTTTATACATTGCACACAGAGCACTATTAGGTTAATTTTTTCATAAAGCACTGTACTAGCAAATAATTTTTTTAGTCTATATGTCCATGATATCTATATGAACTTCTGTGTGCATATCTATATTTAACATAAGGTTTCTTATATTTGATGTAAGTTTTTAAGGGTAAACTCAAGTATTTGAGTATTACTTAGCACTAGGCACAAAAACCCGATCAAGAATAATCTGCTTAAAGCACACATTTCTCTGGAGATAAACTGATTTGGTTTGGGGCTTTAGCTACATGGGAAAGAAGACAGGCTAAATCCTCTAGGCTCCAGTCCTGCAGGCATTTTTACACAAGTATAATTGCTTGCAGGACAAAGCTTTGTTAGGCCTAAAAGCCATAAAAACATTTACTTCAGTAACTCTATAAACAACACTAGCCAAAAAGAAATTAAAAATCATCTATAAAATTATGACACTTATCTAAAGATCAAGAGCTAAATAAACAACTTGTTGGGTGACATCTCTCAGATTAATGATTGGTAATAAAAGGAAAAAAGATTTTAGAAGCTTACAGTTCCTGGATTCTTTCCACATAATTTTTCTTTTACACATGCTAAGTGGAGGCAGATTCACTGGTTTAATATCTGCTAGTGACATTGTGTTTAAATTAATACTAACTGTCTACGTAACTTAGAGCAAAATGGCTGTTCTGTCAGACAAACATCATTGAGATGACATCAAATCTGGATGGTCTCTGATGGAAATCTCAAGTAATGTTCTGTGTTTGCTTTCTCTCAGCACATCAGTTATAGCTAAGTGTTGCTGCTTTGCAGGCAAATGTTATTGCACTTTGGGTTATTGGGCTTGGACTAACTGCTTACTTCCCTCAAATGCTTGCCATCATCTATTTTCTTATAGTGAGTGGCATGGGTAGTATGGACTGTGAAATACAAAGGATGTCGTCCCTATTACTGCATTAAGTTTCTGATTTACCATCTAATTTTATTACCAAAAGATACATTTCCAGGCTGATTATAATTTAAATGTTTTTTACTTCTGTGAAGGAGGTTATTTTTCCTTGTTAAGAGTATTCATTGCACTTTTTAATTTTTGGTTTTGGGTCACAATATTTTCAAGACATTATTTTACAAAAATATTAAATCAAACCTTGCATAAAGATACCAATTCTGATCATGGCTCTGAGCATTTAACTTCTGTTGACGCTAGCATGAGTTTCTCCTGCCTGTCTGATAATGTTTCTAGCTAAAGGTAGTGCTTTAAGCAATACACTGCTTCCATGTTTCTAGGAAAAAGTGGTTAAGAACTTCTGGAGATGTTACTGGTTATTATACATATAGCAAGAAAGAGTTAATCAACAATATTGCATCTTATTTTATCATGTAGCATTTTACACCACTGGACTATATCCCCAACGATTGCAAATTGGCATCAGTTCACCAAGTATAGAGAGTTACAGCAGCTGAGGTTTTGGCAGTATTTCCCAATTGTACATTGTATTACAAGTGGTACATTATTTCAGCGCTGAAGTTTTATCATATCTGAGGAATCCCTTTGTACCTGAAGCAGACGGAACATTCTTCCTGATGTGGAAATAAACAAGAACCATGAACTGCTTACCTCAAATCACTGTAAATAGTTACTTCAGGTTTATTTTCTTCCCAAGACTGCTGGTTGCTAGAAGATACGACTCATTATGTGTGCAAGAACAGACAGTATGTCGCCATTGTACTGAGTACGTGATTAATAAAGAAGCCTATTTTTAACAGTAAAACAATGTGCTATATTTAGAAGTAAGCAAGCAAGTGTATACAGATTTGGCCATATTAAAATGCTGCAGATGATCCTGAGATGACCACAGAACTAATTTTTTGTTATTTTGAGCACAGTTATTCGGGCAATTTAGGTTAATGAGAAAGTCACCACAAGAAAAACAGTATATGTCACCTAATTCCACTTATTCTTTATGTTGCTAGCTGATTATAAACATTTAAGGATGAACATAAGAGAAACTCAAGTAAGATTGCTTTAATTAATTTGAATGTGATTTTTAAATGTCCTGCTTGATAGTTCCCCAGGATTTAATAATATTGATTTTGTGGTTTAGATATTCTTTTGTAATTCATTTGCAGTGAGATTGGATTTTTTTTTTTTCCCCCAAAGTTTTTGAGCATGATCATGTATTGTCCCAGAGAGAATGGATGATGTTTTCTTTTGGGATACATTCTAGAAAATTTACCCACTTTTATTCTGAATAAAAAATATCTGATAAAAATGGCAAGCAATCATCTGGATAGTAAGGTGTCCATTCTCTGTTTAATATGTCTTGCATGCTTTTAGGTGTCATGAAGGATGAAAGCATTGCATGAGCAACCATTCTTCGCTCTCATCTCCTGGAACTCTGGAGTGGTAAGTGTTGCTAGATCAAAGCACAGTCATCTTGGTATTTTCTGTTAATATTCAGCCTGAATCCAGGATCCTGCAATGAATACAGCACAGATACAATCATCGCAGTTGGTGAGCTTTGTCTGCATGGACTTCATTGCAAGATGGTAGGCCTGAAGCTCATCAGTGACTCCTAAGTTGCCTAGCCAAACCCTAATCCTACAGACTGCTGAGCATGTGGAATCATGCAAGGAGGTTCATTGAAATTCAATAGGACTTTGTGTGGACATCAACAGAGCAGTGCTGCTTCTGTGCGTTGACTGGCAGCATTGGAGCCTTACTTTGTTATTCTGTACCCTGTGTAGATGGCATTTCATACAAACTTCAATTTCTAGTTTTGGTCATGTATCATTGTAAAGAATCATCAAATCTCATGATAAATATTTTTTGCAATTTCTTGGCATTTGCTTTCTTTGGCATTACAGTCTTGAAAATCTAATACATTGAAGTAGAAACCATATGTATGAAAATTACTCACAGCAAACCTGTGTAAAACCTTCCTTTGGAATATTATGATTATAGTTGAGGAAAGGAATAAACCAGTAAGTGGAGCCTGAAGAAAAGGGTGAAAACATAGTAAGACCTTAGGAATTTGATATTTGTTGTTATTGTTATTGTTGCTGTTATATTGTAAATTCACAAAAGAGATTATATAGCATCAAAATAGTGTACTGAAAAAAGACTGAAAGTTTGCAAGACTCCACCAAAAGTTTAAAGAGACTTCATTCATCTTTAATATGATTTGATAAGCTTTTAAGCTTCCTTTTTAGGAAGGACATGGACCTGTTGGACCTGTTGGAACGGGTCCAGCGGAAGGCCATGAAAATGATCAGAGGGATGGAGCACCTCCCCTATGAAGACAGGCTGAGAGAGCTGGGGTTGTTCAGCCTGGAGAAGAGAAGGCTCTGGGGAGACCTCATAGCAGCCTTCCAATATCTGAAGGGAGCCTACAGGAGAGCTGGAGAGGGACAGGACAAGGGGTAATGGTTTTAAATTGGAAGAGGGGAGATTTAGATTAGGTATTAGAAAGAAATTCTTTACTGTGAGGGTGGTGAAGCACTGGAACAGGTTGCCCAGGGAAGTTGTGGATGCCCCATCCCTGAAAGTGTTTAAGGCCAGGCTGGATGGGGCTTTGAGCAACCTGCTCTAGTGGAGGTGTCCCTGCCCATGGTGGTGGGGTTGGAACTCGATGATCTTTAAGGTCCCTTCCAACTCTAACCATTCTATGATTCTAGATTTTTTTTTTAATGGTAGTGGTATTAGGGTTTTTAAGTAGTAATTTTCTGAAATATTTTAAATAACTATGGATCACAATGGATTTACAACTCTGAAGTGTCTTTTTGAGTCAAATGTAACAATTTATTTTTTTTTAACTTAATAATGGATGCCCTTTTGACTTGATTATAAAAAGTACAACTAGGAAGAATTTCATAGTAATACAAACCTCATTTTCATCTCCTAAATTCTCAGAATTTTTTAAACAGAAAAACTATGCCTTTTGTTTCAAATTTTAATTAAAGTTTTGAGTAAAATGATTGGGCATCGTTATAAAGACAGTGGCGTATACAGCAGATAGGAAACATGAAGGAAGACATTGGTTATACAAGTAACCTTTTTATACACATATATATCTGTGATAGTTCAAAGTTTTAGTTTTACTCTTTTTGTGTAGAACATAGTACATAAATAAAGGCTTTTGTCACTTTTTTAATTATCGAATTTCCAAATGAAATTAAATACTCCATTGTTATTAAAATTAGTCAAAAGTTTAAGACACCTAGCATTATACTTGCAGAATTGAATCTTTGGTGTGTTAATTTTTCTGTCAAACTACAATCTGCTTTTTTTGTACTCATTATTGCATTCCAGCACCTTTTTCCCTAACCTCACATTTCTGCCTGATAATTAGTTACACACAATGTCCCATTAAATATACTATTTGGCATTCTAGGCTGTAAAGTGATAGCACCCATTCACCAAAACTAAAGGTTTTTTTGAACATTTTTCATTGCCAAACAGAAAATGCTATCAAACTACAGCTGTTTAAATGAGTTGTTAGGACTTTTTCCACCTAGAAAGCATCAGTAGGATAGTCCCTGTAGGTGGGACTTCTGGAAAACAGAAATAATAAAAAAAACCCCAGGCCTAAGTAGTTTCAGATGTTAGCAGTATTTACATGACCTTATTGAACATGCTTATCTTTTCTGTTTGTGCAAGAATGATGTTTCCAGGACACTGTACATGGTCTGCATTTTGAATGAGACATTTGCGATTTGCCCAGAGCTTAAATGGAAGAATTTTATTTATTTCATTTTCTATTTTAACTAGGTAAGATAAATAGGAAACCAGCTAAAAATGTAACTCAGGCAGAGAAAACGTGATACAGAATTTGCAAACAGGAATACTGGTTCTGGTTATCTAAAATCAGGCATGGTGAAAAAAAATTCATTTGTGATGTCAATCCAGTTTTTAGGGGATCCAAGTACAATTAGCTGACAACAAGGCTCCCCGTCAGTGGAAGAAGTACTGACTTTTAAATCTGAGACGTAAATAGGTGTAGAATCAGACTACACCCTTAATTATTTGTTTTGTTCTTTCTTTAATATGTAGCACACTGTTGAATCTGATGATGATTTTATCACTATTTATATAGGATGTATTTTTTTTAGTGACCTTGCTTCGTTCATGCTTATTTCCGTTTATATTTGCCTTCCAAACCATTTGAGTCATTTGGAGTTACTGAATGTACTCGGAGCAGTGTGTACTTGGATTTTCTGAATTCTTTTAGTATTACTTACAAACAGTCTGAAGACAATGGTAATCTTTCCAATCAGTCTATCGGGAAGTAATAATGATAAATTCAAGCATAACATGACATTCCAGCATTAATTTGTGTTTCTAACTCACAGAATAAAAAAGATTGAAGAGATATGTAGGTATGATATAAGTAGGTATGATTGTAACATTACCTTTTAGTAGCACCAGTCAGGAATCTTGAAGTAGGAGATGGTCTGCGTACCTATTGGTGTGAAATGCCTGAACACAAGATCTGATCTGCACACCACTCACTGAGGAAAGACCATACTCTACTGCCTTAATTCATTGAGCAGCTCCCAGGAGAGGCTAGCCACTTGTATATTTTCAAGTACCTCAGAGCAAACCCTGACTTGATAACTATCTCTCCTTTACAGCCCTACAGAGCTCTCTAAGTTTCAGTAGGTTTGCACAAATGCCCACTGGTGTGTTGAAAAGGGGGAAGGACCAGGATTTGATTTGTTTCTATACATTATGATTCCAGGACCATACATCCATATCCTATCTTCAGTAGCAATGAGATTAATAACAGATGCCATTTGTAGACAGCTTATTTGCTGGAAAAAGTGTAAGTGGGAGGGAAACTGCATTGAGCTCACCAGGGGAGCCACTGAATACCAACTGCAAGACTCCAAGTATGGCTGCAAAGGAAAGCCCACCAAAACCACCTTCTTTGAGAGCACTGAACTGCTCGTGTGTATCGTGCTCCCAGCACATGTGTTTCACAGGTGACACATGTCCAAGCCTCACCATCTTTAAATGGAAGCCACAGCCCGTTAGATACCAGCAGCTGTTGCTTTTCATTCCTTTGATAACATGCTCCTTGCTGCTTCTGCTGCTGGTGTCACTATTGCTGCTGGTGCTGTTCATGCTATTGTCACCATCATCATTTTTCACATCTGTGCTCAGGAGGACATTATACTCCCGAAGGTCTGTCTTCCAACCAAATGAGATAGCTTTTGTTAGGTGCTGGTCAATGTGCAGGGCCTAGTCCTGCATCTGTGAGATTGTCACAGAGTTCTACACAATGGCCAAGGTCAGCTATGTGCACTGAACAATTAACTAACGAGGATAACTTCCTACAGTTAACCTGGGGCTAATTTAGAAATGTTTAGAATTTAGTTAATTTGAAACTTGTAGAGTTTAGTTAATTTGAAGTTCCAGGACAAGGCAGCCATTGTACTTGCCTTTGGATGGGCAGATAGCTGGCAAGTTTTCTGGCCCATGAAGTTCCTGTCTGTGGAGCTACTCATCTGTCCTCTTGCTGGAGGCTGAGATAAAGAGGGAGAAAGAAACATCTGACACATAAGGAAGAACCCACCATTTACAGTTAAATTATCTGAAATCATTAACTTTATTTTTGCTAGGCCTGTCTAGGCCCCTTCTGTTCCCCCTCACCCAACAGGAGCTGTCAGCTGTAAAATAAGACAGACAGTCTGGCTCCACCTTTTCTCTTGACCAACCTTGCAGACTGCAGGTGGTGGGGTTGGAGGCCAGGGACCAGCTTCTGCAGGCAAACAGAGTCTGAAGGTCATAGAGGTGGAGGCTGTATGGT
The DNA here is from genome assembly GCF_964106895.1 of Numenius arquata. Classification (NCBI taxonomy): domain Eukaryota; kingdom Metazoa; phylum Chordata; class Aves; order Charadriiformes; family Scolopacidae; genus Numenius; species Numenius arquata. The sequence goes on along the minus strand of NC_133576.1, from coordinate 38,051,190 downwards.
TTACAGAGAGGGGTTTGATAGCTCCTCCAAGGAGAAAGCCACCACTGAAATACTGGAAGTAGGGCGAGAACATGTGGTGTTAGAATCTTCAGCATGGGTAGTTTGTGGGGGCCACAGACAAGAGGTGGAGAGGGCAGTTTGCTGCTTAATCCTGCTCTGTGACACTACATTAAGGCCAATGAGGTGCACTCCCACCCTATTCCATTAGTCACGGATGACCAATGATGGGTAGAACACACAGTAGTAATTTGTCCTAATCTGATGTTTTATCTTAAAACCTGGATTTTTAAATGAAGAATGAAGGACAGTAGTCCAGTAGTGTATAAAAGCCAGTTAAAATTCACAAAATCGAAGAGGATTTTTAAACCACAGTCCTGTTGCTATTTCCATGAGGTCATATGAGGGAAATAGACTAAATGGTCTTTGTCCTACAAAACTCTTAACCTTGGGCATCATCTAACAATAGGATGTGTGGAGAGAGATTATTTCTGGCTTTCAGGTCTTTTCTCCCAGAGGACCCATCTTTGTTCTTTTGGGGAAGGAATTCAGTCATCAAAAAAAAAATCCAATAATGACAAATTATTTGGAGAATATCCACCAGCTTGTTTAGTTTTCTTGTTAACAGATCAAAGAAAACTTAAGTAATTTTTATATAACATTCATGTATGCATACTTCCTTTCTCAGCAAAAGTGGTAACTTTACCTTGCCATGGTTTCATTTGTTTTGTTTTATTTTAATACGATCAAAAGCCTGTTGTTCCAGCTGGGCTTTCTAAGTGTCCTCTAGTTACACAGTCTATCTTCACATTAACATGAAAATGTTTCTATTCTTATCATGCATAGCTTGACTTGTGTACAAACATAAATTTTGACATTTGAATGGCTAGTGTAAATCTGTTTTAAACATCACTGGGATGAATGGGATTCTTGCCCTAGACTGCAGATGCTTTTCAGTTGTGTTTCTAAGACCTTCTAAAGTCCTTAAAATTGAAGTGATACAGAAACTTTTTAGTTTGTGTGGATATTTGATCTTAACAGCACTTAAAGTACAGTATACTACTTACTTATTATGCACATTTCCACTTACCTTTGCCAGTATAAAGAACTGGGTACAGCTTGGTTGCCCTTTGTTCTTACTTTCTTCTGTTCTTATCCCAGGAGAGTTAACATATTTAAATAAAAACCATTTTCCTTCATAAACATGAGAGAAAAAATAGTAGCTGCTCTTCAGAGTATTTTATGAAGACTAGGAAATTCAATTTGTTCATGTTCCTTTTCACTGATTTACTTTAAGATCTGGGCTCTTCCCCAAGTTCTGCATCACCATTTTATGTTGTTATATTATATTTACATATACTGTTCTGAACCTGTCACAGTTTAGAGCAATACAGCTATGAATAACGTAAAGAATTTATCTTGTTTATCCCTGCACACAGTGTTTTACAAAGTAGAGAGAAGTCTCAGGACATTTGTGATGAAAACCTAAGTTAGAACAAAGTCTAAAAGTGGAAATACAAACTGCAAGTCAGCATAGCTTGATGATATTATTTGGACATTAAGTACCACTACTTTTTATTAAATATTCATTATTATTATTTTCTGGGTTTGAGAAAATCCTAATGAATTGGGATGTGCTGAAAATGCTGCCAAGATTATATTTCTTGCAGTATTGCTGTACTTCTTGTGCTAACATGTTAGAAACGAGCAAACACTGGGAAATTATGAAAAACATTATCCTCCTTCTAGGCCAAATCCTTCACCAAGACTGTTCAGCCAGGCAGTAAAAACAATTAAATAAAACACACAAAACCACATCCTTCAGGTTATGGATGCTTGCACAAGCTGATCCAAATCTCTGAATGTTTTGAGGTCCACTTGTCTCAAAGAAAAAGCCAAAATATTGTGGACAGCTAATACATTATTAGTTGTTTAAGGGAGAGGTCTACCACATATCATCAAGTGTTACAAGTCCTGGTTGTCTCTGTTAATGTAAGTAATTTCCGGTTCTGTTGTACCATCACACAAAGCATCATGGAACAATTTGGTAAATTCATGCTGATTGTAATAATGCACATTACTTTTTTCTATTTGAAATAGAAAGGTCTTTATGTGTGTCAATGAAAGCCTTCTCTTGAATTAGGGAAACAAAACAATTCCAGTGATTAAAGTCTGACAGATCTGTATACCTCTCAAGTGCAAAGTAGCGGAAAGAGGGGAAAGAAAAACAGCTTCTTATTTTCACAGAGTTATAGCAGCTCAAGGTGAAGGTACTTTTTCTGAAAGTCGATTATGATCAATGTTCAAGAAGTTGATCTTAACATGTAGTGTATTGAGGCAATATGCCCATTCTGATAATGGTGGTCCCACCTAGCAAATTCTGCTAGACTTGAAGATATATAGGACATAAGATGAAAAATCAACATGCAACAGAGGCCCAGGTACTCAGCTGGTGTTACTGTTAGTAAAGAGATGTGACTTTTCAACAGCTCAGGATCTAGACCATAAAAATCTGTCAGCCTGCATGACTTAATCTAACCTTCTCTGAAGTCAGTGGCAGTCTTTCCACAGACGTTAGTAGGTGGTGTGGTGAAGCTCAGTGCTGAACTTGCAGTGCTTTCCAGAACACTGAAATGCAAAAAAGAGGATAATTTGCTTATTGAATTGCCAATTTTGTTGCTAGGAAGGAGAAGTTCTTAATGAAGTATACAAAAGCTCAGGAAAAGTTAAGGTTTAACTTAGCAACAAGATTGTTGTGAAGAGTTTAAAGATTCAGCCTGATTTGGATGAGGTCTTGAGCCTACAACCCTTACTTGTGCTGATATCTTCACTGTTGCCATTGCTGGTGACACCTGTAACTCCCATTAGCTTGAGGGGGATTTGTATGAGCTTAGTGCTTCTCAGAAGTTGGACCTTGATGTTTACACACATCTCATACGCCGAATTTGCAGAGTCACAATTCTGGAAAAAAGACATTTTTACTATATTGGTCCTTTTGGTTTCTGGTCAGACCAGAAATACTGAAAGAGTGGCTTTTCCTGTAATATTTCATCACTTCAACTTTTCTTCCCATTCAGCAACAGGAAACTCAACAGCATGCGGAAATCAAAAACGTTTTTTTAGAACTGACTCTGTCATTCAACCCTAATTCAGGTCTGTTGTCCTGTCCTTGTGTGGCTCTGAACCCACAGGCCTTGCTTTCAGGAGTGAACTGGTGCTCCCAGGCTGATGTCAAACATACTGCCAACATTCATCCAAGCAATAATATTTATGACCAACTTGTGAGAAACCTGCAAGTTTTCTGAGGATTTGACCTGAAGATTTTTGAGACTCAAGTTGTTAGTTCTTGTCTGTATTATTTCCTTTGCCAGTCCAGCACAGGGATATTTCTGTAGGTCTAAACTGGCTTTTCTGTAGGTAGCACTGGCTACCAAGGAACCCTAATATTTTTAGGCTGTATTCTTTGGAAGCACATGGATAGTAAAGATGGAACAGGTGGGAGAAGAAAGTATTATTCCTGCTTTACTGATGGGAATGAGAGCCCAGAGTGTCAATGCTTTCTTCACAGCCACACAAGAAGTTCATGGAACAATTCCAAGATCCCAAGCTAATGCAGTAACCATTGGGCCATTCTTGTCTTGAATGAGTGTGCGGAGCCATGCAATGTCTTCAGCATATTTGAAGCACCATTATTCAACCAGTTCTTTCTATTTTTCTCAAAAAAATTCTGCACACACTTTGTATTTCAGAAGAACTGCAGAGACATGCCTGATAAAAATACCCAGTGGCATGCTAATAAACATCGAACCCAGTTATCAAAAACTAAAATTCTACCCTCCATAGAGAGCTCAAAGTACATAATATAACTTTCATTATGTATTTTGTAATGCCAAATTTCTTCAGAGGAGCCATGGTTCTAATTTACTCTTATTTAAAAGCAAGCTGCAAGGAAAACCACAAAATTCCATGAACCTCAGCGATGCGCCCCAGGGGGCATTTGGCACATTACCACTTAAAACCTATTTCATTCTCAGCCCCCCTGAAATTGCATCAACTCCTGTTCCACTATGAAATATTAGCATCTGCAGCCTGTACATCTTGCTGGAATGCTATGAGAACCTTATGGATGTGCTGGAAAACTTGTTCCCTTTCCTTGAGGCTGTGGGGACTTACTGGAGTCCCCACAGACCAATGTCATCCTTCAACAGTTGCTACCTCTCATGCAGAAAAGGTTAAATCTGTTCGTTTCAGTTCTAGAAGCCTGGAAAACATTGTGTTTGAGGTAGCCACATGTCAAATATGTAGAACTTCTATATATCCATGTAGGAGAGACTATTCCATTTGCCACTAGATCCTAGCTGGGCAAAATTACGATGAATATCATTAGATCTTTTCTGGTTTTATTAGGTTGGGTTTTAGGACAAAAGCCTTGATAAGCAATGTGGTCAGTATCTTCCTAATGTTAAATCCTTTTTTGGATAGAAGTTAAATGAGAAGTCAACCTGGTTTTGATTAGGTTTTCTTTCAGTGATGCTAACCATAAAAATTAGCTACTTTAAACAGTGATGTGTCGGATAACCAGTAAGTTTTGGAGCAAAAAAATCCATTTGGAGCAAAAATCCATAGAGCAGCTGCTAACTGTAGTAGTTTCACTGACCTTTGATTGACTTTCTTTGTTTTGCAAGTTTTTTGGTTCAAAATTTTAAACTTAGGTACTGGAAACTGGACATTTAACTGAATCTGAATTCTTCATACTAGGGTTTTACATACTAGATGTTCTTTTACTGTTATACATTAGTTTTTTCTGTAGTGGGCAAATGCTTAAGAGACTCTTTTGCATCATTTGAGGTGATCACCTTCACTGAGCACATCAAAATCTGAGATAAGTATAGCAACTAATCATAGAAAACTATGATTTAAAACATGAGAGACTTTCTCATTTGATTTTATATGCAGATCTGCAGCAATTCTGTAAACTATGGAAGTCCTCAGAACTGTAAACCCATCTATGGCATCCTTGAGCAAGGCTAGAATTATGAAAATTTCAGAAAAATGATTTTTTGCTGCTGAAGTGAGCAAGAAAACCTGTAGGCAGAAATGAGTTTGCATTGTTCAAAATCTTTAATGGTTTTTAAATTGTGTTGAATGCTAGGAACAATTTGATTGAACTCAAGTGAAGGTTTTTGGCACAGATGTGACAGAGCTGATAAAGCATGCAGAGGGAGGTGGTTAGGATCAAGCATTCTTCTACCAGCTTTAATATTTAAAAAGAGAATGGATGGGATTTGTGAAGTCTGTGATGATGGTGAGAATGCTGTAACAACTCAAGACAGGTTTTAAATTACAGAGGTCTCTACAAATAACATATTAATGCAAAATTTGGATCTGTAACTTCAAAAAGGCAGCAAAGGTGTTAAAGATATTGTATAATTGGGATAAGAACTAAGAACTTGAAATAAAACAAAAATATTAAAATTTATTTTGAACATAAATGATGAGAGAGAATTTGGAAGGAAGTGCTCAAGGTAGGAGACAAATTTTCAGGTTACCCTTTTCTCACTTCAAGATAACTTTAAACTCAAAAGGGAAATGGAGTGTGTGTATGAATTCCTGGCCTTCAGCTTTTATAGGAAAAATCAGAGAATTATGAAGCAGCTAAGAATGGACAGTTTTGTCCAGAATTGCTTTCTTCTTTTTTTTTCTCAATCTTTTTTCCATTCACATAATTTAAAATCTAATCTGAACAAGTTTTAATTTAGGGGTTTTTGGGTGGTTTTTAACTAAATATTAATCTGCCTTTCTGAATTTCAAAACGGATATAGCATGAAAATTTTAGCTCTGGGTGGGGTGGTTTTTTTGTTGGTTTTTTTTTTTTTTTATTCCTAATAAAAGTCACACTTCAGTGTCAATCTTATTCAAAAGTGTGTAAAAGCAAAGAAGTATCTACTGAAACTAGAGTTTCTCTTGGGGCTCTTAATTTCATGTCTTAATTCTGCAAATAAATTTCTGTTATACAGCTTTTAGATTCTGCTGCTTCTTGGCAGTTCCCTGAAGCAAAATAAAAGGAAAATTCCTTTTGTGGAGCAATTTTTTTCCTCAATTCATGTTTGACTAATAACCATTTTCAGTTGTGCATTATGGTGAAGCATAGGTTTGTTTTTATATCCTTCAGTCTAAGCAGTATGTTTTCCAGAGTGTTGATACATGACAGTGATAGAGACATACAAAGTGCTTTCTGAGAACCATGCAATTACTCGGTAAATATGTCTATTTATATTTGTGAGAGAAGAAATATTCTTTTACAGGGATTAGTTAGTATCATGTAGCAAATCACTAATGACCTAAGAATGTGGAAAAGGAAATGTCTATCGATATAGCAGCTCATGATTTTACTGACTTCTTCCCCAGTTCAATCACATCATACATCAAAGGTGAAATTTAAAATGGGAAGGTTACATTTATTTCTGGGGTTTAATTGCAGATCTCTAAAATTCGTGTAGTCAATTGACGTTGCAGCAGATATGGCATTTTTACCTCCAGTGTCACAAAATCTTTACTTTTTGTCTTAGTGTGCTTGTTTGTCTGTTCAGTGCTCCGTAAACTAAGTGGAACTGCATAGTGCCTTCCATGTTGATTCCCTGAAACTCAGTCCTCTCTGTTGTGTTGAGTAAGGCCCCTCTCCAGGTTCCACTGAAGTGCAGGAAAGTATTTGTGCCCATAGCAAAGGACTTTGACTCAGAATATAGGCTGAAATATGTTCACAGCAGGTGGCTACCAAGGCATGCTTTAGGCAAAGTCATTGTGGATAACACGTGATCTGGAAGACAATTAAAAAAAAAAAATTTTTTTGCTATTAGTGTTTGTTACGAATGTTGATGCAGCTCCTCTCTGTACCTGCTTATCCAACAGTAGCCAGCTCTGCACAGACTCGTAACACCAGGTGGGAAGGGTGCTTTTCTTCTTTCAATAATCTCAGCATTCATCTTAAGAGGCTTTAAAGGTGAAGAAAGTCCTCATTTTCTCCCACAAAGTCTTTCTTCAAAAGAAGAGGTTGTCTCCCTCCACTTGGGGCAAGTTGGCTCATGTTCTGGAACACGTGGATTTTATGGTTTACATAATTCACACGTCTTCCTGTGAGCACAGGGTAGAATGATATCTTTTAATTTGTTTGTCTGAAAACCAACCAATACTGAAAGAGAGGTAAGAGTCCTCAGCTTTGTTTCTCTCTTGTGTAATCTCTTCTTTATTAACTTCAGCAAGCAGTCAATGCTGGCTTTATGCCAGGGAACCTTTTTCAGGTCATTCCAACCAGGAGAAATATTTTTTTTTAACAGGAGAAAATAATCTTTAAAAAAGAAAAGCCAAACCCAAACTCTCTTTGGGAATATTTTCTTTTTGCTGTTTGTATAGACCAAAACATCCCAGGTATATTTATGGTGAGGTATCTGTTTGAATCCAGATAGTTTGAAATACATGTTTTAGGTTATTTTCAGTAATTGCAAGTCTCCTAATTTCTATCTTGTCAATGTAGATTTTAGGCTCTCTGGGGCAGAAGCTGTCTTTTACTGTATCTGAGTACAATGCTGATTTCCATGTTTGTGTGTGCAGCTTCTTAATATTAGTGCAGATTAGCACATACACTCACTAACGTATATTATAAAACAGTTATTTTGTTCCAACACTTTCATAGCATTTGAGAGCAATTTGAAGCAACACTTCCAATAGCGTTTAGCAGTGAAAAAGACTTTCCTTTCTTTTCCTCTGAGATCCTTAGAAATCATTTAGTTCTTGTCTTTTGGCAATTGGCATTGGTTAGATAAGACCCTAAACTAACTCTTATTATTATGAATGGCCTTCTCTGCTTTGCTATGGTTGATCCCTCATTACCAAATCTACAAAGACATATCAGAGGCAAAAGGTCTCTAAATGTGGATATGTTGACCCCCAGGATAAAAATAAAAGCTCTTTACAAGTAAAGAGGGAAAACACATGGAATCTCTTGTGTGCGTCATATTTGTCAACATACCTCCTTGGCAGGCAAAACATTGGCAAAGTCTGAGGGCAAAGCAGCAGGAAAGACTCTGTGCTGATGAGGTAGTGCTTAGAAAGGTTATGCTTATCAGGCAACCCTTGGGTGAGATTTCTAAGCATTTAAGAGAATGTCATGGTGAAGCATTTCTAAAGAAGACTGGATTTAAAAACATAATCAGATTATGTTAATGTATTTGTGATGATTTGGATGATATGGCTGGTGATCTCTATGGCTGCGAGTACCCACTGGAGTAGCTCTTCAGTGAATTAGGACCTATTATCTTAACTCTGGCACCTTTGTGTCAATCAGTTCTTGTTGAAGCCTTTCCACTACAGAAGGGAGTAGTAGTTCTCGGAGGCGGCATAGCCCTGCACTCTTGTGATTTTTGCTAAATCTCTAACCTGGTCACTAGATACTGGTAGTCTGTTACATTTCTACGTAGTGTTTAGTAGCTGTGTTTCCATGGAAATATGCATATCCCTACCATCTGGGTTCCAAATCTGGTGATGTATGGGTAGTCATCATTCCTAACACCGAATCCTCAGTTCTTAGAGGCAACGTTACTTCTGGAGTGACATACAGTACATTTTTCATTTTCTTCTGTCATGTTTTGAAATATCTGTTGATGTGATAATGTATTTGTCATGAAAAATATATCCAGTTTTTCAGCTATAGTTTTTAGAAGTGTGTACCTGTCTGTTTTAAAGAATATCTGAATTTTATAAAAGTATAGCAATTAAAAAGATGATACTGTAGGATATAACTCTGTTACTTTGTATTTTCGTTTGTTTTGCTATTTTCTTGTTTTAATAAGGTGGTCTCCAATCAATTTACTGGCAATAAATAGGAACAGTAAATAAATGGTTTGTTAGATGCTGCAGTGACCTTTATTAAAATGCTACAGAAGTGCCTGGGTCTCTTTTGCTTATATACTGCAACACAGCACATAAGAAATATGTTTTTGTAGTAGCATTAGAAGTCTAAAGTGGTTGTCACAGCCAACTAGCACTGAGGTGTTTAAAAGTGTTAAAGGAGGAAAGGCCTGCATATACTTCTGAAGAAATGAAATAGATATTCAAACCAGTGATCACTTTTAAAATTCACATTATGTTTCAAAAGCAGTATAATCAAAAAGGGTTAATCATAACATCACTTTATTATGACTTGTTGCCAACTCCAACTGTTGCAGTTAGAAAGGAGTGAACTACCTTAGATTTTTCTTTTAATGTACAATTTGCATATCATAATTAAACATAGGGAGGGAGAGCAAGAGGAACAACAAAGGGAACAATAAGGATTTTGTCTGAGGCCAGGTCAACACTCGCCCTAGATAATGCTTGATGACTGAATTGCTTATCGTAGGTTACCTACCAGCAACGGCTGGTTTTCATCATGATGGTAAAGGAAAACATTTCACACAATAAGCATTGATCCCCTTGTTATAACTTGAAAGCTGCACAACTGCTTTTCATTCCAGGATAATGAGTGAAAAATCATCTTAAGAATATAACAACCCCTTGGTATTCTATACATTACTTTCAGTAATATATATAACATGTAAAGCCAGGGCAGGAAGTCATTTTGTACCCCTTTTAATAGGAAAGCTAAACCTGTGAATAAAACTTGTTTAGCATAGCTACATAGAATTTCCTTGACTGGGTTTATTTTGGCTTCTCCACTATCACAGATGTTCATTATTACTGAAAGAAAACACTGTAAATTCAGTCGAGAGTTTAAACAAGGAAAAGGAGAAATTGGAATAAAATTTGAAAGTTTTTTGTTTTATGTGACCTGATCATTAGCTCTAGAAAGTGTGTTAGCAACCTGCTGTGATCTGGTTTCCTCTGGGGAAAGCAGTGACGTAAATTCACTTACCCCTAACAGAAGCGGTTGAGATTATTGAGTGATTTGGCTGATGGTCAAATGAAAGGGATCACAACAAGGTGAAAAAAATTTTCAAAGGGTGTTTTCAGGTTTGAAGGAGATAAGATGGGTTTTGTAGCTCTTTTATCACTTTCTCATGCCAGGATGCCTTAGATGTGTCCAGAGGAATTTGGCCCTTGCAATTGCAGTCGCAGAATTCACACGGGAATTTTAGCTGACCTTGTCAACTCTGAGAGCAGTGCCTTAGACAGTACAGAGACCCTCCCTGGGTTTTAAGAGCTCTATTAATAGATCTGTGGCATCTAGCCGAACTTTAGTACTGGAGGTGTGAGCCTTTTCACTATTATAAGGTTTTGCTTGCATATGTTAAGACTGTACAATGAAGCCTTGAATCTCACAAGATAACGGAGGTGTAATCCTCAGTGCTCTAACAGCACCTGGTTTTGCTTCTACTTCAGCAATTTTTTCATTGATTCCACTGCATTTTTATCATCAGAGCTTTTTTTTCAAGCTGTTCTAATGGTGTTGGAATTTAAAAATCAAATTACAAATCAGTTGTGTGTATTCCTGTAGCTTTGTGTGTGTGTACTTACAAACGTATGTCTCTCTAGTACTTATCTGCTTTCAGTCTTTCATACATCATCAGGGAACTTCCGTGCTAATTGGCATTTGTGATCTTAATGGACTTGTAACTCTTCAGAAACAAGAGGGACTGGATTTTACATTCAGTCTAGCAGCTGCATTGCTGAGTGGTGTCTTTAATATAGCTATTAGTTTAGAGGTTCAGAGAAGAAAAACCCTGTCCCGGATAGGTATAAATGCATGCAACAGACATAGAACTCCACTGACACTGAGTAAAAACTCTCATTAGCTGTTCCAGTCCAATTCTCGTCTAATTTCTCCATAGCTCATGACCTAATGTCATCTTAGCTTACTAAAAGAGCAGGGGAAAAACACTTTGGATGTAAAATGGATCATAAGCCTGTCTTCAAGGGTTTTGAGAAAAGGAAAGAAAAATGAAATCATGATGGGAAGGAAAGATGGCTATTTCACAGAAAAAATATGGAAGCATATTTCTATTAGTAATTATGCTTCTTTTTAAAATGTGCTAACTTTTTACTGGAAGGGAAACGGAATGAAATCTGAAATAATATCAAAGGTTGTAAAAAAGGATTCAGCTATAAAATAAAATATATGTAATAGTGAATGTTTTCTAGAAAGAATGGGAGGTTTGAAATAATTGCTAGATAAAATTTAAGGAAAATTATTCTGTAACTTCATTTGTTTGTTCTTTTCATTCATTTAGCATAACTGTAAGCTTTACCTATTAGTTGTTATATTCCACAAATGTCTTTGTTAATATTTCATTTCTTTTTTTTTTTTTTAGCATATTTTAATCAGATAATAGTGATTAAGATTTTTAGTGTAGTATGGTGTTAGAACTAAAAATTCTTTGAACTTGCAAAGTTCTTGTCCAGAAAACCTTAGAAATTCTTTGGAAATGTCAGTGAGGAGAAAGACAAGCCCAGAGACGTCATGGCAGAGCTCATACAGGAATCGGTAGGATGAAGGAAGGAGTGTAATAACTCTGCTTCTTGAGAGAAGAGGCTTGGCAGAACCATATAATAAAATCAATACCTTATATATTTAAGAGCAATTCTAAAAGCACAAACTCACACTATGCTGACACTTATACTCTGGTAGATAGCTGAGAACTTAATGTTGTAGTCTTAATTTACCCATTTGAGGACATTGGCCTTCTTTCATACCCCTTAAGGCCTCTTTCTTGTGCAGCTATTTAGCAGACAACACTCCAACAGAATGAAAGCATACTCTACCCTAGACTCAACGTACCTTAGTGCTCGAGGAAATGTTATTTTGCTAGCACCTGGAGATGGAAAAACACATATAGAACTGAAATTCCTTGTTTAGTTTGTGATATCACAATAGTCTGGAAAATAGTAAAATTTGCATTTATATATGCAGTGCCATTAACGTTTTTTTCTTTTCTTTTTTTTAAATATCATTTACATCACAGAAGGTTTTTGCTTCTAGTGACCACAGTGGCCTCACCACAATGTTTCTAATGTAAATAACAATATAATTTCCTTTATGTGAACCAAGGAAAACGTAAGAGGGGATGAGGAAGAGTTTTAGAAATATCTTTCCTATGTGGTTTTTAGACAACTTGCACAGATTTAGGGGCTTTATTTCTTTGTAAAAAAAGAAAGATAAGCAGGTGAAGTAAATTTAAGCTACTAAATCAAAGCAAATGTACCAGCAGGTGGTCAACTTTTTAAAGTATGAGAGCTGGAAGAAGAACAAAAAGTTCTATTTTCTTTTAAAAAGGTTACCTTGGGTTAGGCATCTAGAAGAGAAATGTGGAAATCCAAAGGGGTTTTCTTCAATGAAATTAAGAACTCACATGTTAACATCACATGTGAAATCGGTCTTATTCATGGAGTCAATCAGTGAGTAACCTTTTCCAACAGTCATGATTGCGCTAGTCTTTTCATAAAGATGAAAAAAAATACCCAAAACAGATTTCTGTAAGATATTATACATGAATATTGTATATCAACATAATGAAGACAAAGAAATTCACTAATTAGGCATTGCATACATAAATACTTATAAAGTGTTTAGTCAAACCATATGCTGTCATAATTCAGGTATATTTATGATCTTTGTCTTGAACCACCCACAAAGTACTGGGGTCTTATATGCCTCTATCAAATGAGTTATTGCTTTCATATAATTTTTTCCAAAGTAAAAGACCATATAAATAAAAGACCCTTCTTTTTTTCTTTCTTTTTTTTTTTTTTTTTTAGGTAAAAACCCGTTTGTTAAACTAGTAAGTGCTACAGATGTTTCTCCCTGTAAAATCAATTCATGTGTTTTGACAAATGACCCTTTCCACTGGCAGCCTCCATACACACAAACAGTCAGAGTGGGGCCACTCCAATCTTCTCAAACGTCGCATTAAACCAGCAGAGAATATTCTGGAAACATTTAATGAAAAATGTGTGCTTTTTTTTGACTAAATGAAAATGTAGTGAAACAATATTTGCTTTCCTCAATTTTTCTTCCATGTACTCCTCCCTGTCCCAAACTGGAGCTTTGAAGCAGATTGACACTCAGTAAAGTTACTGATAATGTTTATCTGCAAGAAAATTGTGTCTCTAGCCAGCTAAAATTTTGCATATAATTTTTTGCCCAACTTAGGTATAGGAAAGTGAAGGACAGAGAGAATGGTTTTGATCATTGTTGCATACTCTCCTAGTTTTTTTGCAGTGTTTTGAAAATAATCTCTCATGTAGGATGTTGAAGTGGGCAAGTCACTGATTCTGAGCGGTGAATGTTTCCCTAGTTTTAAAACGTTGCTTTTCTAACCGTTATATCGAGCCGTAGTTTAGCTGCGCTCTTGGATTCTTCAGTCACAACAAACTTACATGGATGTTTATGTAAGTGATATTACAATCATCTTTCTTAGGACAGGACATACCAACTGGGAGGACAATGACCAAGTGCCTAGTTACATGTATTTTTATTGTCTGCCATTTTCCATTCTTTCAGATTCTTGACTGTGAAGCTATTAGTCCTGACCTTCAATTAGTATGTACACAATCCAAAAAGTACTGAGTCACAATAAAGATATTGATCTTTTCTTCCAAGGGACTCATGAATATCTGAAATATTTCCATAGAGTGGGAATGCTAGTTCAATAAAATTGTGTTAAAAACTACGGTATGAAAATTCATACAAAACCAGGTTTTAATTTTTTCCAGTTATCATTATAGAGGTAATAAACTTTTGCTTTGATTTCAGAAATCGTCTGCAACTTTGCTTTCCCCACTAAGTAAAATTCAGAATGTTTACATTAAAACATGTACATTACCAGTGCATTGCCATGTGCACATACAGTGCTGTCTCTTGGGAGAGAAGGATGCAATAAATTATACAAGATGGGTATTAAAGCATTATTGTGAGGTTAATAAAGTCACATAGAGTAGCTGTCTCACTGAATTTCCATGAAGCATTGGTAAAATTGGGGTCAATTACAGACAAGTGTAAAGATTCCAGGCACTGTCTGTGATTTAAATGATGGCAAATCTGCAAAGACAACAGAAAATCTATAAACTGTGGAATATTGTGTCCAGCTTTGGAGTCCTCAACACAGGAAGGACATGGACCTGTTGGAACGGGTCCAGCGGAGGACCACAAAAATGATCAGAGGGATGGAGCACCTGCCCTATGAAGACAGGCTGAGAGAGCTGGGGTTGTTCAGCCTGGAGAAGAGAAGGCTCCGGGCAGACCTCATAGCAGCCTTCCAATATCTGAAGGGAGCCTACAGGAGAGCTGGAGAGGGACCCTTTGTCAGGAGGTGTAGTGACAGGACAAGGGGTAATGGTTTTAAATTGGAAGAGGGGAGATTTAGATTAGATATTAGGAGGAAATTCTTTACTGTGAGGGTAGTGAAGCACTGGAACAGGTTGCCCAGGGAAGTTGTGGATGCCCCATCCCTGAAAGTGTTTAAGGCCAGGCTGGATGGGGCTTTGAGCAACCTGCTCTAGTGGAGGTGTCCCTGCCCATGGTGGTGGGGTTGGAACTCGATGATCTTTAAGGTCCCTTCCAACTCAAACCATTCTACGATACTATGATTCTATGAAACCTTGACGTTCAAACACAGTCCTACTGAGAGTAAGAATGCTACATGGTTGTGTGTCTTGAAACTGGTGTGCGTGTATGTATGTGTGTAATTTATAACACCTGTTAAAATGATGTGATTCCTTCTCTTTTGCTGTCAGGTACATCAAGGAGATTCATCTCACCTCCCTTTATGTTTTGACAGGATGGTCTAGTAGGAGGTATTACCTCTAACAACAAGCTTTGCTGTGTCTAAGTCCTTAAGCCTGCACAGCCACAGCTACTCTGCTGCTAAATGACCAGACTGAGAGAGAAATGTGTACAAATGGCAGTTCACCCCATCAGAAGATAAATATCTGCTGTAGGAGATGAGTCACCCTCTGGAGATGCTGCTCCCTTTCTCCTCTTGCAAAGGAACCTGGATGACTGCCTAACATCTGGAGTGCTAACATTAGGTGTGACGGACCTCTCCTGAGGGAGACCTGCAGAGAGGGCCAAGCAAGAGTCAGCTCAAGTCAACGGGATGGCTGAGCATCCAGAACAAGCAGCAAATTCCAGAAAAGCTGGAATTTCACGTTGTGTGCAACAGCCCTCTGAGAAATCTCTGAAATAACTATAGCCACTGACCTGCAACACATGCAAGACCTACCAGCTCTCCCTGGCTTTTCTAATCAGTTGAAGTACAAAATGCTTTGCTGTCAAAAAGCCTTGAGAATATTGAGCTGTCTCAGTTATAACACATCTTTCCTTTCTCTCCACTGAAATGTTTTAATTATAAATACTTTTTAAGAACTTAAGACATTTTGAGAACTGCTTTCCCAGTTAGCTTCTCTTAAAAAAAAAAAAAGATTTAGAAAAGTTACAGCAAGTGATTCTGTGACTTCTGGCTGCAATTACATGGATATAGTTCATCTGAAGTTAGGAAAGAGCTATATACAGTTATGGCCTCTCCTGTTCCAGGTTAATTCTGCATCTTTCTATGTTTATTTTTTTTAAATATAGGTATTTACTTACCTCACTTAAAAATACCATAATATGACTATTTTTTACAGAAAAACCCTGAACTTTCACTTTAAATGGCTCTGCTGAATCACATTTATTGTTAGTGATCTATGCTTGGTGTATGAAACAGTTATGCAATGGCACATATTTCTTCTTGCTTTGTCTGTTAATCCAGGGAAGCTGTATGTCTTCAAAACCACACAGAGAATCAAATATATTATGTTCATCATTAAGATTAAATCCTAGAGGTGAAAAGCTTCATTTTTCTGTATGTCAAACTGTGGTCACTGGCAGTATCGGATTTATTCCTTGAGAACAATCAGTTAGGATTGGAAGAAATCAGTTAGGACACAAAAGTATACAGAAGGCAAACCTGCAAAGCAAGATGTCATTCTATGTACTAATTTTCCTGACCATTTTTTAAATATATTTGAAATGGAGTGGAGTGCCCTTCTTTTTTTTCTTTTGCAATCTGTTTACAAAGATGGACATATTTTTATGGCAGTGGTAGAGACTAAATCTTTGACAGAATTGTTGTGGGTTTTTAGAATTCTGCAGGTATATTCTGGAAATTCGACCTGCCTTTGTACTTGTTGATGAAAAAGATTTGGCACCTTAAGGAAGCATAAAACATAGCTTAAATTCTGGGTGACTGGAACAGGCTGAAGTAATTAATACTGTATTGCACAGCATCTTATCCCTGTTCATTCTTGTTTATCTTTCTTCAGCTGTTAACAGTTCAGAGAAGCATAGTAAATTAACCCTATTGTTTAGAATAATCAGTTATCATTCTCTGCTATTTGCTCAGTTCCTGTTTGGTGTTAATATCATCCAAATTCCTGCGGTCTTTTTAGTGTTTGCACTGAAGTTGCACCAAGTGATGTCTCCAGACCTCTGGTAAGAAAAAAACACTTGCTGGAGGTGGCTGTAACGTCATCTATTAATTGTTTACCTAGTATATAGAAATTCTTATACAACAGTAAAAAATTTGAAGGATGGCAGTGGAACAGGCTGGTTCTTTTTGCTGCTGCTGGTGTTGAAGTGGATGGCCTGTAGAGGTTGACAGCTCCTCAGGCGGGTTTCTCATAACTGCGTGCACAGTCTGCATTAGTATCATCTACAGATTGCAGCCACATGCCAGAGGGTCCAAACAAAGCTTATTTCCTTCCTTTTTCTCCATTTTCACTCTCTCCGTTGAAGACTTTGAGTGTTCTTCTTTCCCCTTTTACTATCCCATCCTACCTCTTTCTCCCCTCTGTTTCTTCCGCCTTATGGTTTCTCCTTCCTTTGTGCCAGGCCCCATTATCTTCTCCTGCTAGATGTTCTCCATGCCCTATATATCAAACTTTCCTTATGTATGTTCGCTTTTTCCTTGCTGCCATTGCCACCTCTCAGACAGCCACTACTATCATTGCTAAATATATATGGACAAGTCTGTTGTGTTATTATTTGTCGAGGTAGGAAGTAATGTATCTCATGTTTCTTGAGCAATGGACATGAGAAAAATGGCATGAATGATAAACTAATATGAGTGTGGCTATTGGAATGAACTGTCTGTCAGGAATGGGTATGT
This sequence comes from Numenius arquata, assembly GCF_964106895.1. NCBI lineage: Eukaryota > Metazoa > Chordata > Aves > Charadriiformes > Scolopacidae > Numenius > Numenius arquata. Next base: position 38,034,055 of record NC_133576.1, on the reverse strand, counting down.
AAGAAACTGCAGCAGTTACAGGAACCAACCTGGCTTTTCTGGGCATCACCACTTGTAAAGCAGTCTTGAATCCTCCTGTTTTGTCCAGCTTAGTAATAGCTAATGAACACATTTTCTAAGTCCCATCACGAGTTAGAGAGCATTTCATGTTCTGTAACAAAATAATTTTAGTATTATATCTTTTGCAATATTTCATACTTTATCAATGTTAAGTTTTACATCCAGTAACCTCTTAGTTTTTGTATTATCGTGTTACACTTGGGTCGCACTTAGTATAAAAAAAATTCACTTTAGCAGCTTATAATTTGTCACTTTTTCATATTTTTAAGTGTTCTTTCTGCCATTCTGAGGAGTATATAACCAAATCAGACTGTACTAGGAAGTAGTAAGCAGGAAGCAGGTCTCCAGGAGAGAATGAAAGCACTGAGAAAGGAATATAAGCTAGAAGTTTCATACTGTATTATTTTTTTTTCTCATTTATTAAGTACTACTCTGGCCAGGGCATATTTGAAACATACTACATGAAAGCAGTCAGAAAAAATTGTACCATTGGAAAAATATGCACTGTTTTGTATTGCTTACACTTTTTTTTTTTTTGGTACTGTTGTAACAGGTTTAAACTGTATGCCCAGAGATCTTCCCCATCTAAGTAGAAAGGTAGCATACAATGCAATATGTGTCTAATATGTGGTTCTTATTCTCTCTGCACACTACCCACTGGTATTTTTTAAACTCAGTTCCTGAGAGAATCACAGTCCATGCAAGTGTTTAAAAGTTGTCAGTGTTTAAATGTTACCTTGTTTTACAGGTATGATTTTTTTTAAGCCAGGGGCAGCCTGTGACTTCTGTGTGGCTTGCGAGCAGTCGAAGCCTGGATCTCATAGCAGATCTGCGTGACTAGTACACCCGTGCAAAGCTATACGGGTGTGTGAGGCACCCGCGTTAGGCAATCTGGATTCCTGGCTGTGGAAGACAATGAATCAGCAGGCACAGCTGAGGGTGACAGTGACAAATGGCCCCAGGTCTCTGCTGTGTAGCCAGCATAGCCAAGTCTCATTGCTCAGTCCAGTGATGAAACTAATAGGATTTCCTCCAGAGGATCACATTCACATCAATTTATCCTCGGTTCTTTAAAGCCTATGGAGTGAGTCTTCTGGCTCAAAGACACAGGCAGATATAAACCTCTGGCCCAGGGGAAAGACAGTTAATTGCTCTTGCTTAAAGGAATATCCATTTATTGTAGATCCTTCCACCACTTGGAGGACTCTTCTGGGGTCCTGGCTTGTAGATGTTTCATTCTTTAAGTCTTGTGTTTTGATAAAACGCAGAATTATCTGAGTCAGTAAATGTTTCACCAGTAATTCTGAGAAGTAAAAGTTACTGAAAATTGTGTGACGGTGCATAGGTCAGCAGTGTTAGGCAACACACAGCTTCTAGTCCAAGGAGGCAGTGTTCAAACCATTATATGGGATATAATTTCTATAATTTCTATACAGAAAGTGTTATAGTTCACTGCAAAAAACAGTTTTAGAGAGTGGGAACTACTTTTAACATTAAAATTGCCTTTACTATGGTTTGAACTAATAGCATTGGCTTCTCTGCCTGTTTGAACTGAATCTCTTTGGCTTATCCGTGGGAAATATTTGAGAAAATATTGTGATAATTGTGAGACTTGGAAATGTAATTGCTTTAATTTTGTACCTTTCTACAGATTTTTTCCAGTGCTGGATATACTTGGCTGTGATAGGGACTTGAGAATGAATGACAACTTTGTTTCCATAATGCTGGAAGGAGTCAGATGTTCAAAGTTCATTAAAATCTTTTCCTATCTTAGGAGCTCGACTGATATGCCATATGCAAATCGGATTTTCTTAGGGTCTTCAGAACTGTTTTTCTTTCTGTTTTGCCATCCCTGTAACATTGAATATGACCTGTGATACTGCTACCAGGGGTCTTTGGGGTGAACTTCAAACAGCTGTCCGAGAGGACTTGTTCTTGTTCCTGCCTCTCATGGCTCAGCTGCAGAGAAGTTAGGCTGTCTTTTTGCAGCTGTTACAAAGACTCCTTGTTCTTGGCTGTTTTGCATTTAGATGAACCTCCAAAGCTTAGACAGCAGGAATTATCATAGAGATGGGCTGTCACCAAGTCATCTTGAAAGGCTTGAATAGCTGAATCTGTGTCTCTGATATCTCACTCACCCTGAATCCATGGGGGGGACTGAAAACATTTGATCCCACAGTGCCAAGTGGTCTCTTCTGTGTCTCAGGCAGGCAGAATCCCTCTGCTTTCCACAAGGCATGGACAAGCATGGACACTTCATCCCACCTGCCTGTGATTTCCTCAGTGTACTAGATCATAGCAAGCTTACTGAGGAGAAGAAAGTAAGGTATAAAAAAGGTGACTAATTTTTGACTGAGGACAGTTAAATTCACAACTGGTGGTTGCCAACATTGTTAGCACAAAGGCCGCAGAGTGTCTAAGCGATAGTTAATTGTCCTTGAAACACTTATAACTTTGTCCCATGCTAGACTTTTCCATGGAGGTGACTGGTGAAGTGCTTATTCAGTGAGCACGGTAAATGAGTCACCAGAAAGAGGGAATCTCCATGTGGCTTTTGAACATCTCCTTGCAGATGTGCTGTTCCTGCAAGGAGCAGGGGGACACGCACGAGAGGGAGAGTGCAGCTCCCAGGTCTTTATGAACTGAAGAAGGCAGTGCTACTGCTGGCAGCCAAAGGGCAGGCAGAGGTTTGGAAACGGGGCTGCCGTAGTTTGTTCCGCTCATTATGCCCAGTTCTTTCCAGTCGGTTGGTTATCCATTAGCTTAGGAAGTACAAAAATCACCTGGAGGTATCCCAGCTTTTTTTAGTGCACATTTAGAAGATGCATCTCCCTGTTGTTTTTGTGACTCTCTCTCCTTCCATTTGTCATCTTTCTCATTAGAGAAGAGATTATTTGCTAGCTGCTTTGCCAACTCCAGGATTTATAGCAGCTGAAGAGAGCGTTTTAGGCAGGGAGGAGTAACTGCACTGACCACAAACTCCCAGAACTCTCTGAGAAGTAAATGTACTAAAGGTAATGATGCATCAATGCAATAAACAGGAGAAGAAATAAAAATGTTGTACAGATGTTATTGCATAGAAACAAAATGCGTAATATAAAAACGAAAAAACTTTAAATAGCTACTGGAACTTCATAGGTCTTAAACATGCTGCCACAGACACCTGTATGGTCCAACGGCACCTCGTACATCACGTTAATTGCATTACTTGCCAGATAAACCAAACCTTTCAGAGAGCTCTTGTCCCATTCTTGAGGCTTTAATACCAGACTTAATGCCAGGGGTAGGAGAATAGGGGAGAGGGGAAGCTGAAACCACTCTGGATCAGCTTATTTGATTTATAGTACCTTGGATTCCTTTTTCTTATCATTCCTTTACCTTTAATGGAAGAAAGAAAACTCTCCAGTTCTCTGAGGTTACAATCTATGGCCTTTACTTCAGAAAGCACTTATATACATTCCCAGGACTTCTTTCCTTTTTTAATAAATGAGACTTAAACAGCCGATTAACCAGATTTTTTTGTACTGATGGGTTTATGAACTAATGTTTAATATTATGGGCTAATATGAAGGAAGGGCTCTTGTGATCTGAAGTCCAGCAAGTGGAAGCTATGAAGGGAACCAGGATGCACAGAAATGCATGCTCCTGTTGGAAATAGCTTTGTCTTTGCCGAGGAGGAGAGAGTCTGTGGGAAGTTGCTGGTACTTTTAGACGGCCTTACCTTTCAATGTGTTCTGCTTAAATTTCAGAGCTGCCATAAATTATCCATGCTGTCTCATTTTATTAAACATTGAGAACCTGTGATTCTCTTCGTTCAGTTCTCTATGCTGTGTATAGCTAACCCTTTAGTCATATTCCCATATATCTTGAGAATTAAAATCCCTGCAGCTGGAACACGTAGTATTGGTCATGTTTTTTGTCCAACAAAGGCTGGAGGAACACAGAGTTCAAATGAATACATAACGTTTTGTTAAACTTCTGGCAACTTTACATGGACAGACTTGAACAAATGACAAATTGTGCTTGTCAGCATAACAAACTGTGTTTCTTGTAATGTACAGTACTTCTGAAAGTGGTTAACAGTGTACCCACAGTGTGTGTGTGTGCGCGTGTAATGTTCCTGGGAAACTGGGTTAAAAATGTAGTAGTGTGAAGTGAAACACGGACTAGTGTTAATGTGCAATCTGTATCTGCTAGTGTGCAAAACCAGGCTTCCTGATCTGTGGCTAATTGTGGTCGGGTAGAGAAGGGAGCATGGCCACATGGAGATCAGCTCGGTAGGATGGTGGCGCCAGAGTGGTGGGCACACCCCAGTGCCTCTCCCTCTCTCTCTGCTGCACACAGCCAGTGGCAGGGCTCTGCCTCTGCAGCCAATGTCATGTCTATCTGTGAGCTGCCAGGGCACCGAGCTTCAAAATTCTGTCAGGGAAGAAAATCCAGAAGGCTGCAAGAGGTCTCACCTGTTGTCAAGGGGAACGCTGGGCTCTTTGCAGCCTTCTGCCCTCCAGAGGACAAATTGGTTTAACTGTTAGCATATATCTTAAGATACATTGATATATTTAACAGGGAGATTTCAAGTACTTTTAATGCAACTTTAAAAAACTTATTTTTTTAGTTTTGTCAAGTATCCCTTTTATGAGTCTTAGAAGAGAAAAAAGGCTGTTTTTTTTTCTTTTTCTTTTTTTGGTTGGTATTCTGCTTTCTCTGGTGATTGTTTTAGTTGACAGTGAGGGCACTAGTGTTCCAGTTTAGGAATACACTTTGTCAGTGAAATGATGATGATTATCTAGAGAAATGCAGTCATCATCTTATAAATAAACATTTCTTTATGATAATTTTTTCTGTAATTTCCCAATGACAAAGTTGAGGGTTAAACAATGTATTAAAAGGGGAAGTGTGATACTCGTATCAATGTAACAGTAAAAGCCTAATCAGTGATCCTAAACTCCTTTAATTTAAACTATTATTATGATCTGATTATTTCTTGCAACACTCAACAGTTAAATTTTATACTTAAACACCATATCTTCTTTCACTAGCACATAATCTACTAGTCATATGTTTTATGATGATGTGAGCATGTATCTTACCAGCAAATGTTCTGGCCAACAATAGCATCATTTTTTCATAAGTAGGAGGAAAAATATTTTAAAAATAGCTTTAGATAAACCCAACCAGCAGTAAAAGTTTGATAGTTAATGCAGAAGAGATATGCAATACAGAAAAATGGCTTTTCTAAATATGTCCTTTGTGAATACCAAGCCACAAACTGACACTAATTTGTCTACAATATTGAATGGTTATTTTAAAAATAAAACAGAAAAAAAAAAAAAGGATCATAGAACCAGATTATGTAATTTTGTAAGGCAAGATTAATGTTTTTGAATTTGAGGAGAAAAGAAAGGTATCTTAATGTGTTACATGCTGCTTACACTAAGAGACTGAAGCTAAATCAAAATCTTAGTACCTTGTCCTACTGTTGGAATTACAAGAAATATTCTTCTCTCATCATTTTTTTTAAGATTATCCTAAAGTGATTGATTTCTGCTCTTTACTTTCAGGTTTGTATTTAACCATGAAAAATATACAGTGTGAGTAACCATCGACTACATACTCATGAGCTCAATTAGCTTCACTCTTTGGGAAGTGGTAGGTGGCTGAGGATGTTATCATCTATTGAATTGGCTCATTTCAACAATGCAGAAAGTCTATCATTGCAATCATAATGGAGAAAAAATACTGTTGTACTTTAACAGTTATGGAAATAGCTTGTTTCAAATAGAAGTCTTAGGGGCTGATAGCTGCGAAAGCACAATCTAATTCTGTAATTAAAAGAAACACACAACACTAATAAAGATTACCCTTATTCCTACTAATGTATAATGCTATTGAAATGTTGGCAGCTTATGCAGTTGAGAATGCAGTGTATTAATTTGTCAGAATCTTGTCTCAAAGGAGAACAATTTTAGAGAACTGAATCACCTTTAAAATTTGTTCGTCATTCTTTTAATTATTAGAAAAACTAATTGCAGTGACAGTCTATATAAAGAAGTACCCAGGTTGATAAATCAAGAGCAAATATAACAAGCAAAGTCAGTGTTCAACATCACCATTGTACAAAAGAAAAAGCAAATTTGTCACTTTTCTCCCTTGCACATGTATAATAAACTAGACTAAATGTGAAAGGTAAAGGAAGGAGAAAATGAATGTTAAGACTGGCATACTTAAAAAGTATATAACCTGTAGGGCTTGGGTTTCATGGGCTGCCACCTGTGACAGAGAGGGTTTCTTATTCTTGGCTCAGTACTACATTAATGCAGTCTCAAAGGTTTGGTCACTTTGGACTACAGGCAGGGCTAATTCCTATGCACTAGAAGCATGGACACAGTGAGATGGCATTTGCTTATCATGCAAAAGTAGGGAGGAAGTTGGTTTGCAGCTTAGTTCCTGGTTTTGTGACACAGTTCAGTATGACCACAGATGTATGTGTTTTGGTCTCCTTGTGGGCCAATTCCTACTTATTAAAGAGGGGAAATCTACTGCTTTTTCCTACCCTTTGTTACTACAGCTGGACTGAACCGTCTCCATATAATAGTTATCAAAACTGTAAAGTCTGATTTGGGGCCTCTAGATTTTCTAAAAATAGAGATAATAATTAAAGTTGCTGTAGGAGCTTTGATGTTGACTATGACTTTTTTGTGGTTAATATTGTGTTAGTAATGTGCTCCATTAGTCATTTTTGTCTCTAAGCACTCTTGGGTATTTGTCAGTGCTCTAAAGCAATACTTTTTTGGTGCAACTTAATACTGAGATGTGGAGAGTTTCAGGTTTCAATCCCATGAAGACTCCTGGGATACTTCAAAGCACATGTTGATCTTTATTTTCTAATTTCCTGCCAAAACGTAATCATCTGGTTTTTGTCAGTGTGTTGGTGGCATTCAAGAGCAAAAAGGAGAATTTGATAGCCCAACATGTATTTAGCCAAAGAAAAAAATTCACTGCAAGGAGATCACCTACTCCCAAAGACATAAATGTGTCTTACATCTAGAGCTTCTGACGCACCCTCTGAAGGGACAGACTGTGATTTGCCATGAATAATGGCTTAATCAACAAAACCTAAAAGCCTGAATGCAGTGTTTTCCATGTATTGGGGGCTCATGATGGTGGTCTACAAATTACTGGAAAGAAGGTCATACATTCCTGCTGAAGTGAACAAGGTAAATGTGAAACATGTATGAAACGTGGTGAGAATTTCACAACAGGGCTGTAAGAATGCTTAAATGGCAGATTGCTCTGTAAACATGACCCTCTGGTAAAAACACATACCAAATTCAGGACATCTTTGCTATTTTGGAATCACAGTTGTTTACAGCTAGAGAATATCTCTTGTTTTCTTTCAGCACAAAGCAAAATTAATTTTTTTTTTTTTAAATGTGATTCGGTAGGATTTACGTGAACTCTAAGCTTCATGTGCTTTTTCATTTTCTCCTCATTTCTTTCCCGTCACTGTCACCAGATGTTTGTTTAAAGCATTATGTTTTCAAATCTGGGTGACTAAAATTGGGAACTAAGTCTCAACTAGAAAGCTGAGCAGTCCAAGTGCTTCGTATAGTCCATAAGTCAAATATAAAAATGTAATTATTTATACATTGAAAGTAAGAAAATTTCTTTTGATTTACTTCCAAAGTGGATCATGTGAAAGATCTATATTGGTTTCCACACCTTTAAGTCATTAAAAAATGCATCAACACAAGTGATAAGCTCTGATCATATGTGCCTACCTTCCATGTCCTTTTAGCAAATTTCAACCTTCTTCAAGAGCTCCTATTAGACTAAGAAAAACTGAAACATTTTGGCATAGAGTGTTAGAGTGTTTTATGAATATGAATATCCCCAAAGAAGTATTTTTTCACACTTTTTTTTGTTATATGATGCAGTTGAATGGGAAGTTACGCGTGCAGCTTGCTGCATGAATATCCTACAAGTGGGTGTTATTGTTACACATAAAAAAAATGGTACCACTCAAGAGGCAATTTGTCATCATCATTCAATACACTGATTTATCTGTACACAGCATCTGAGAAAACACACTTAAAGTACTTTGAACTGATGAAGAAAGACATCTGGAACCCCTCATGGGTGCATTATATTATACATTGTTTCCATCTTATTTTTCTGATGTGCGAGTCCTTGACAGATTAAGTTGTGGAGAGTGATTCTCCTTGGCTGGAAAAAAGACGAAAGAAAAAAAGAGCCTGCACACTATCAGCAATTATTTAGATCGAAATTATAGCCCTTAGAGTACTCAAGAAATCAGTAATGTTAGGCAGTGGACAGGCAGTTGCAAGCTGATGAGGTATAGGAGTTAATGTGTTAGTACTTGTTGGGTAGGCCATGGGAATTGACAACTGTATGCTGGTTCTTTGCTATCCCACATGGAATAAGATGTTAGATTTTATTTGCAGGTGAAGGAAGCGAGAGCTATGCGCCTGGTTACTTAGCATGCTGTGGTCTTTTTTAAACCACACTACTAGTCACATAGTGAGAGGGAATGTCCAAGAAGGGCTCCATCTTTAAATCACTGTTGGTCCTGTTGCCTGACTGTGCACTAACATCAGCTACAAAACCATGCCGTCCAAAGGAATACTTAAGCCCTGCTTTTGTTTAAAATTTGGCCTTGTGCTCAGAAATGTTTATAATGAAATAAAACATAGAAGATGACATGATTCCTATCCCAAAGAGCTCCCTAAAATCAAAAGCAAAACTGTGTAAAATAAAACCAGTTGTTGTTTCTGGCTGAAACTTTTAACCAGAGCTGGCCTAATAGTTATAAAACATGGCCCAATATATAGTGTAATATACTATGTCTTAGACTGTTCTTTATCAGTAGTGTCAACTAGGACTAGAAAAACTTTCTTTGATTAAAATATTTTACAGATATAGGTCTGTATATATGCCCAGCATATTTTTTGTATATATTTGTGCATATATGTATATATTTATATACAGACAGATATCAAATTAGGTACGCAAACACATGCATTGTGCACTGTTAATGCTTTAGAGTCTTCTCACTTAACTCTTGAAATTAGTAGGCTGTACGCTCACTGTGGTTCCCTGAGCCACTACTAGTAACCCAGCTGTATTGTCACCGCGCAGCTGGGAGTTCCTTAAATCTTTTGAGTTCTTCAACTGAAATCATATGTAAGGTTTTTCATCTGCTCTTTGAATTTCTGGATACTAAGGGAGTGGAGCTGTTTTGCACTTGCCCAGATTACCTAAAGTGCTTCTGGAAACAAGTCAGCTTGGAAAAAATTATCATGTTAGGTTAAAGATAGAAGTGTGTGAAACATAAAAACTTGCTACATTTTATATTTAAAAATATTTAAGTGAATCTTACAAAATACGGAATGACTTCCCCCCTATCTCTAAATCTCCATTATTAATCTGTCTCTTTGACTGATAGTGGCATTGTGATACTAGGCAGTTGCAATTAAAGTATATCATGCTGTTGTTTTTACACTGGATTTTGACACTCCCTTTGAACCTCTTCTGCTCTGATGAACTTTGGTTTTGGGATGCTGTTTGTGCATAATTTTGAAATACAGAGTGGTGGAATAGGAGACAGATATCCTAGTCCTACCTCCACCACTTAAGAACTAGAACAACCACCTTAGAACAAATGAAGGAAATATCCAAATCTTTTTTTTTTTTTTTTTTTTTTTTTGTGGGGAAAAAAAAAAAAAGGAGCCACTTCTTACCTGAAATCAGAAATCTTTACCTTTTTCTTTACTGAATGCAAACAGAAGAATGAGAAGATAATCAGGAGAAAGGAAAGAAAGAGTGGGAAAATGTGTGTTCCTGAGGTTTCTAGCCCAAGGTAAAGACATCTGGAACCGGTACTAAAGTACCGGATAAGATACTTATAAACATCTGAACTCCCAGGAATGTCCTGAAACAACAGTTCCAGTTGTGAGGAATTTAAAAGTTTCACAGTTTATTTCTATTCTAAATTGGAGAGAAAAGGAAATCTTTCAACATTTCAGTATTAAGGAGGAAGAGGGGGGCCATAATCAGTGGAAAGAGAAGCTTCTTTGAAAGGCGAGGTGATACAGGAGTGTATCTTACAGAGCTCTGAAAAATCTCTCTCCGTCCATTGACAATAAAAAGAGCTTAGAGACAAAATATTTTCTAAACCCTTTAGCCACTTTAAAACTCTCTCTTGCTCCTAATTGAATGTTTTTGTAATATATTTAGCACACAGTTTATATATAGGTTGCACAGGTTTTGAAGGCATTGCCTTGGTGCCTGTAGGTAGAAAGGGAACATAACTGTGAACACGCTAAGCACCGAACTTGAGGGTTAAAGTTAAAACTCTTGGAAACCAACATGGTTTGCAGACTTTTCTTTTCTGATGAAATGCCTGTTTTGCTGGGAAAGCCTGAGAATGTTTCCAAAAGTTCCAGATCCTTGTTCCTAGAATATATCTTCTGATCTTTCAGACTGCTGACCTTCCTTCAAATCATCGCTCTTTTCATTTTATGTAAAAGGAGGGGGTGTGTGCTCAACTGCTTTATTAATAAAAGTCAAGCAAACTCAGCCTAATGTATGCTGTTTATAGTAATTTATGCAGTTAATCATTGAAAATGTAACCAGAATTCTTGTTTTGTATTGTTTTTATTTTGTTGGGGACTTTTTGAAAGAATGCCAGAAAACACTGCCCTGTATCGGGAACTGAGGGATGTTCTCTAGACTACATAATATACAGAGCCGGAGAAGATAGGCAGTATAAGTTTAAAGTCTTTCAGTCTATGCCTAGGTAACATAAAAAGTGAACTAAATTAAAAAATTATTAAGCACGCAAAAACTGAGACTCAATAAAGCTACTTACCTGGACGCATAAATCAAATTTCAGAATAACCTCGAGTTTCTCAGTGTTAAAATCTTGGCCTAGGAACACTTATGAAAAGTACTGTAGGAAAAAAGATGAACTATAGGAAATGTTTGTTTTAATGAATAATAAATCTAGATTTCTTTCTTTTAGAACACTCTTATGTAATTTCATTGCTAGTTCTTTGCTTTCCAGAGAGCAACATCTTATAAAGCATAAGAAAAATTGAAGAAGTTAATTAAAACAAAACATTAGGTAAAATTTATCTCTTCCAAATACCATATCTACGAATGCTGTTGAACTCATATGAAGAGACAGAACATATGTGGATGTTATTTTAAATTTTTCATGCCAATTTACCGCTACTTGCAAATTCCAATGAGTAAATTATGAGCTGAGGAATGAATTCATTTAAGAGCCTGTGCACTGATAAGCAAAGTTAATATAAAGTGGGAAACAAATATAAACCAGCAAGAAGCCTTTATGTAACTGATGAGAAAAGAACTTGTTTGTATTTCTTGTCAGTGCATCCCCAACATGTACTTACATGCTTGCCTCTGCATTGTTTAGAGGAAAAAAATTGCCTGTGTGGTTATAAAGCCTTAATCGAAATGTTTTTTCCACAAGAATGATAACTTGAACATTTTATCAGACAATAAAAACCAAAGACATACTGTGAAAAACTGTTTCAAGCTACAAAAACATATAACTGACAGAATAATAAAAATTAAAAATAAAGATTTTCCTTTAACTTTTATTTCTCTCTTGAAAAAGAAGAATATACGTAACAAAGAAAATGTGTCAATATCCCATCTAGCTGTGGACAAAATCAAATAAATGCAGTAAAAAGTTATTTACCCAGAAAAGTAATTTGCAAGCAGTTATTGGTGCTGACCAGATTGTGTATTGGGAAAAACTTAAAATAAGATTCTGGCCTTAAGACATACCATAGTCAGCTATAAACTGAATACACATTCACTCTAACAAGTAAAGTAATTTTACTTAGTTGTCTAGTGGACGTTGATGGAATTACGCTATAGTTTTATAAGCAAGGAACAAATTCCTGCAGATATGTGGAGCACTCTCACACTCTTGGGCATTTTAAGGCTATGGCCTATGTGATACACGCACAACGAGAGAGGAATCCGTGTTTCTTAATCTAAATTGATACTTTGTTAAAAGAATTCTTTATAGATTTGGTAAACGGCAACTGCAAATAATTTTAAGCCACATGTGAATAAATCTGTTACTGGTACCTTCTGCTCAGCTTCTGCTCCTCCCTCAAAGTGCAATATAGGACACTGAAGAGCTGCACCCTTCTCCCAGATCACTTTAATGTCCACATTGAGTTGAGACTTATTTTTTACTTTTCTAGCACAGGATGTGTTCCAGCCTAGGATAAAAGCAAAACTGAGGACAATGTGTTGCAGAAATATCTTATTGTCTTGCTCCAGCTGTATGTTCACATGTAACCTCCCTGCTGGCATGCTAGCACAAGTAGGAAAAGCCTAGGGTTGACAGTGTGAGAGCTCAACAGGAATACATCTGCCACTGGGACAGAAAGGGACAGCTCTCCAGAACTGCTGGGCACTGTGGCTCCACTAGAGCAGATTCACTCTTATCCTGACAAGAACCACATCATCTTCAAGTACATACCAGGAGATTTTGGGGAAGCTTCCTCCTCCGAGTACTAGTCTAAAAGCCTGTATCATTAAAAGCAGGTGTTATGTCTTTTCTAATTAACGGTGTTTATCCCAATGGTATGATTCAGCTCCAGGGTATTTTTGGTGACCTGTGGTCCAAGGATAGCTGATTCATATTGCCTTCATGTACTTTGGCCTGGTGTTGCTATTTTGCTGGCATTAATAAAGCTCAGCCTTCACTTAAGATGTCTCCTGGTGCATTAGACCATGCCAGGAACACACAGGGCACCAGGAGAGATGAGGAGGGACTCTTTATCAGGGAATGTAGTGATAGGATGAGGGGTGATGGTTTTAAATTGAAAGAGGGGAGATTTAGATTAGATATTAGGAGGAAATTCTTTACTGTGAGGGTGGTGAGACGCTGGAACAGGTTGCCCAGGGAAGTTGTGGATGTCCCATCCCTGGAAGTGTTTAAGGCCAGGCTGGATGGGGCTTTGAGCAACCTGGTTAGCAGGAGGTGTCCCTGACCGCAGCAGGGGTTTGGAACTCAGTGATGACTTCCAACCCTAACCATTCTATGATTCTATATGTTCCTGCCTCAGAAGCAACAACAGTACCACAAAATGCAGAGGCTGCTCTCATTCCCACCCTTTCCAACCTATCTGCCCTTCAAACCCAGTCACTTGTTATTCAGCCATTGCAACATCCCAGTCAATACCCTGGAATGTCAGTCTCTGGATTGCATTCCTGCAGGAATTCCCTCCTGGGCGTCATCCTCTTTACTTCTCCTTCTTCCTGTGAGACATTTTGGGTGCTGCACCCATTGCTTGAGTTGAGTGAACTTCTCAGGGAACCCACAAGGTAGCAACCCATGTAGTAACCTACTCCTGAGCTCCTGCATGAACTTTCTCTGCCCCCCGCCCCTCCTGCAAAGCCTTTATCTCTTCCTTTCTTAGGCTTTTCCTGATGTGTCTTCTTGCTTAAGTGGTTCAGCATGTTTCATCAGTGGCACCCAGCAGTTTGTGTTAACCTAAGCACACAAGCACTGGGCACAGGGATTCAGCTATCATAAACATAATACGTGTTGGTGGCCCCTGGGAGGTAGCAGAGGTGCTAGTAGACTTCCTTTGCCCAGTGTCAGGTGTGTGGAAGTCAGGCATCTTGTCTGGGCTTCCTCAGTAGTGGAGAGAGAGATAGGAAAGGGAGTGTTTTCCCTGCAGCACTGATATCCGCTCCTCAGATAGATGTCATCATCCCCACAGCTGGAGGGGAGACCAGAGCACATGCCTTGGACGGGCTGCCTAACTCCGAGAAAGCTAATGTGGGCTCTGGAAAGTCCTTGGCAAGCGTCTCCATTTCATCTGATTGCAAAATCAATGTCACAAAGAGCATGATTTGAAGTAAATAGCTTTTATGTGAAGTTCTCCGTGCCATTGCACTTGCTCACTGACTTTTGGATGTGAAATTAGCCAAAATTCAAGGAAAGGATCTCCCACTCCCTTCAAATACTAAAGTCAGTACACGCTTACGTTGACTATGAAAAAATTCCATGGAAAAAAAGAAAAATAAATCAATGGAGAAGCAAGAGTTGTGTTCCCGCAGAATGTAAGGCCATTACAATACTGAGCTGGAATAGCTACAGTAGACCAAATATCTGTCTTGCAGAGTTCAAGAGGGAGCCTTGCCTGCTGAAACTTGCAGCCTCTTGGGCTGTAGCCCCTTGCTTCAGATGACAGAAACAGCCCTCAAGGAACTGGCGAGATGCCAACAAGCCACTTATTTGGGTAGGATTTTGCTGACTGTGGTAAATAGATGAGATTGGGAAAAAGGGTGGGCTCACACGTTTGTGTGTGTTGGAAATATGAGTTCAGCAGAGTGGGAAGCCAGGAAACTCTTAATTTTATTGAACCACAACATCTGAGCATAGTCTATTGAATTTTTAATCCACCCAAACTAAGGCTTTGTTTGGTGTTCCCTAAACTGTGACAGCAAAGCACTTTGTTCTACTCAGTGTGTAAAGCCTGACAAAAGTCTTGTCCTGTCCACTCCAGTGTTGTGCTACTTGTGCTATAAAGAAAGAAGTGAGGTGACTTTTCTAGTTCATGTCTTATGTACCTGTTTACTAAATGCTTAATCTTTTAATTAATAAAATGTGTAAATAGTAATAAGTGTTTCTAATATTATTCCCAAATACATGTCAATGCTGCAAAAAGTTAACATGGTAAACTGCCTCCTGGTTGGTTCAGGGATCTCCCTCATTTAAATCAAAACACTAATTTCTTTCAGCTATCAGCAAAGGATAAAATTCATATAAGAAAAAATAGGATGCAAAACTGAATCACAAAGCCTGTAACATGTCTTGAAAATAATGTAAGTGACTTTTATCCATTTTGATACCTTATAAAGGTATTAGAGATGATTGATGCTACAAAGATGCATATAGAGTTTTTTCTCTCTTCCTGAAGGTACTCTTATGTTATGGAGAATATAGAGCTGCCTTCCCAAAGATTTTTCAAAGTAAAATATGAAAGAAAAAGGTAAGAAGCAATGAGATTATCCCAGCTCTCTCTGCAATGAGTGTTTGACTGGCTCACTGTGCAGACTGCCATATCTTAACGTGTGTTCAGAAATGCAATCGCCTCTCCCCAAGGCATTTCCATGTATTTGTGTTTGAGAACCTACGAGGGTCAGTGACCTAAGTAGGGCCTAATCAAAAGTTATTGACACCCTTGGGAGTCTTTCTACTTGGATTTAGAGAGTTTGAGATCGAGTCCTATAACCAGATATAACAGAGACTGCTCTATAGCCAAATAACATTCTCTTCTCTGAGTGATTGGGGAAAATGTGAATCAGCAGGCTAGGCAATGAAAAATAACTGTGTTTTAAACTGACTGTCAGTCTAAATTATCTGGCATATTGAAAACGAGGAGAACAGGCATTTTTGTCAGACTTTTGTTTTATAAATGTTCTTTTTGCTTTTAATGGTTTTTCAGTTCATAAAGATCTGGGAGCACTCCAAGCCTTGTCTTGCAGTGAAGTAACTTTTAAATACAAGCAAGAAGCATAAAAGAAATAAAAAAATTGCATTTATTTATTTGCATGTGTTTCTACTGTTAGGCTAGTATATGGATAGAAACGGGAAGAACCAGCAATGGTTTCCATATCTTAGTTTCGCTGCCATGGTGGCAGTATTGTGGTTTCATTTCTGCCACATATCGTTGTGAATCTAGCTAACCCTGAATGTCAAAACCTAGACTTTGGGTAGCTGAAAGCTGAATAAGACTGTAACGATATGCTAAGTTCAAGTATTAACAAGGGTGTAATTCTGGAGGAAATGCACTTTCATGTTCAATACCAAATCTTACTTGCACTTCATACATTATTTATTAATTTGCTGTTAGGACTCTTTTACTCCCAGACTCTTTAGTCCAGGAAAGAACATTCATTGTCGATAATAAACCAGTTTGAAAACTATGGAAGAGTACATGGATTAACTGCATTGTTTTTATTGCTTAAATGTCTGGGAACTACTCATACAGATAATAAATTAAAAATTTTAAACTAATAAAGAAATAATATACATAGGTCTTTACTCGTAGGTCTGTAAGATTTGCATGTCCTTACTGTGTAAAGCTATTTTAATCTTTACACAATTTTGAGGTGCTGAGATACAAAGGGAAATTTGAGGGTAGCTTTTATATCCATGAAAGGAAGGAATTATTTTGTGATGAAATAATTGTAATCAGAAAAAGAAAAGTTAAGCACATTTTAAGAATTCTGAGTAAACATTTCTGAGTCATCCAAAATAGCTATCAGACAAATGATTAGAAAGCTGTTAAAATGGATTCAATTATTCTTTATATTTATATTAATCAGTTAAATAAATTCAATAAATTAATCAGTTCAAATGCTTTCTGAATGGCCAACCACACAATCAACTGGGAACTGGAGTCAAAATGGCTATTGTAACAGAATTTTTTAATGCAGTTTCAGTTCTAGATGAAAATGTCTCTCACAAAATAAACGTTTTTTGGAGGAAAAAGTAAAAAGACTTTTATGAGCAAATTGTCCGAAATGATCTGAATGCCTGGGACAGAAATAGAAAAGACATAGATAAATACATATTATTTCTGCCTTCGGGACTCACAAATTAAATGCACTTTCATCCTTGTTTTCCTGACTCTAAAGCCTCAATGTGAATATATTCATTAAATTTTAGTGTTAATTTGGAGATTAAATTTCCTAAAGTATATCCATAATTTTGCTAAACACAGCATTTTATCCACATAAGTTTCCTCGGTACCTTGCCAGTAGCACAAAGAGTTGTGGAATCAGTAGTGAGCTATTTTATTTTGAAAGACTGAATGGAGACTAGATAGGAATTAAAAATAGCTGTGCTTGTTGGCTAAATGAATAATATCTGTCATGTAGATTCACAGTATGAATTAGATGATAATCTCTGAAATAATTATCTGCAATTACTCCATTACCTTAGGGAACTAGAAAGATAAAAGACTGTGAAAGCATAAATTGTGTGTTACAGATCGTTTTAGACCTTCCCCTGTTGATTTACACTACACACAGGAAGAACTAGTTTCAGCTTGAACATTTGCTAGTAGCTTTGGGCTACATACATTTGGAAAGGGAGCTAGTCCTGCCTGGCTCCGCTGGCTGGATATCCTCTGAGAGATAAGACTATCCCTCTGAATGGGGCTGTTGCACACCTGGCTGTCCTGTTGGCTGGACATCTCAGGCATGGGACAGCCTGTTTGCACCATCTGCTTGAGAGACAGTGGACTTCTGATGTGTAGCCTTCTTGAACCCTGCAGAGGGTCAGTGGAGAGCAACAGGGCCTTAAGCGAGGTCTGAGCGAGGTCTGTAACAGAGATGCTCCTTCTCTCTGTCAGGCTGACAAAATCCAAAGTGATGGGATGCCCATGTTCACACCTGTTACGTGATGCTGGAAGTCGATGCCATGAACAGCTACCTTATTCTGTGCTTCCCTGGACTTATGTTCTGAATTTTTCTTGTTATACTCCCAAATCCATTTCTTCTCAATGCTGAAGACATGCTGGGCTCTGGAGGAACAAACCTTTGAATCAATTTCTCCTCCTGAACTCCACCTCCTCATTCTGCATATACTACAGAGGACTAGATCACTGACCACAGCTCTATAAAAATAAATAATAAAAAAAAAACCAAACCAAAATTAAGCCCTCTCCTTGGGTCAGAACTTGGGTCTGGAGCACTTTTGCCCATTGTGAATGTAGTAAGTAAAAATATCTTGCCCATCTTCCACAAGTGACCCCGGGTACCATTCTCTCTCTTTCTTAGGACCTATGGTTTTCTTTAAGTTTCTAAAAGTGCAGAGTTGCACAAAGAATGTGCCAGCTATTAGAGGATGGAAAGTGAGTTGTAACATTTCATGCCTTATATACATCATGAAAATGTTCACTCCCACAATCATTTTGGTTAATTAAGCATTCAGTGTCTGACTTCAGCCAACACCAGGGAATGAAAGGGAGATAAGTGTACCAAACCAAACTGACAGCTCTGCAAATGATAGTAATGGAATCTACTCTTTTTGGACAAGTTATTTTGCATTTTTGGTTAATGACAGAATTATTGTATCTGTCAAACTGACATCAGAATTATTAGAAATGCAAATGGAATTAAAAGTGCAGTAGATTAAGTGGACACAGATAAAGGTAAGGGGGTAGTTTCTGTGAAATAGCAGTACTTTGCCAGATGTTTCCATGCAAAACCAGATGGAAGCTGTAGCATTATTTTTAGCAGAATACAGAGTCTAAGTTGGAAGAGATATGACTATAATCATAAAGACACGTGGGCCAGTTTTAAATTAATTGGTTTGATTTCCAGTAGCAGTATGGTGATGGTGAGCAAGGCCATCAGCTCTCCAGAACTTTTCCAGATGGTGTCAGAACATGGCACACGGTGGCTAGTAAGTGAACAGGTTAATCCAAGGTAAACTTGTCCACACCTTCCTCTCCTCTACTCGTACCTCAACAATGCAGTATGGATATTTCCTTACCTAATGTTATGAGAGATAACTACATTAAAAATAGAAGGATTAGTTATGGTAACTTAGCAGTACAAGGCTTGTTTTACAAGAAGACTGTATTACCTGTGAATTTCTTTGCCTGGCTTCCATTTGTGCAATTAAGAGAGCTTTATATTTTCTCAGGGGTCAGTAATAGTTAGTATGTATATTTTCTGCAGATAATAGTGTGCTTTAATAGTGAGGGAGGCCATGCATGTATATGGGAGATAACAAAATGCAGGAGATCCTGAATTAGCACTGAAGTGCTTCCTCCTACACTTCGACTCCCCTGGCCTTGATGCATGCCAAATCCACACTCCCCATGTGCACGCAGGTCTCCA
Organism: Numenius arquata; assembly: GCF_964106895.1. NCBI lineage: Eukaryota > Metazoa > Chordata > Aves > Charadriiformes > Scolopacidae > Numenius > Numenius arquata. Next base: position 38,015,059 of record NC_133576.1, on the reverse strand, counting down.
GCTGGGCCAGGTCCTTCCCAGCTTCACTGTTTTCTCCTGTAACCGGGTTCTACCTTTCTCCTTGAAATTACCACGGAGGGGAATACTTTTCCTCTTAACAGCTCTGGTTGCATGGTATCGCTAGGTCTGTTTTGTTGGCTGATGCTGATTTTTGTGCTTCAGTTATACTCCCTTGCTCAGCTATGCCTTTTCTGTTTCTGGCTTGAATTTAGCAGGCTGTCAAGACAGAAGCATCCAGGGAATATTGCTAAATATTTTGTCAGGGCTGGATTACACGCAGGCACAGGTCTGTCTATGTGTTCATGTCCAACAACGTCTTTGCTACCTGAGGTTTTTGTGTCATTTCTGGCTCAACATTTCCCTAATGTGCTGGGGAACCATTCTGCCACATCTCCAACTTTGTGGAGTGGCATAATGCCACTTTGTACGACATGGTGATGTTATGCAACACACATATGACAGATCACCTGTCTCCATGATGTGGCTAATTCAGCCCTGTCAGCAAGACACAATAGCAGCAGCAGTTGCATCATTAGTTCACATTAGTGTGTTAGCATGAACTTAATGGGCCTCACAAGACAAAGGTTGTTCTCCAGCCCCTTGAATGTGCTCCAGTGGAGGAAAAGTACTGCATCTGTAAATGGTACAGGTGTCTAATCTGGCCACCACATGCACATTATTTCCTAGGCAGCATTTTCTCCTCAAATGTGTACTGAGATTTTTTTTCCTGTGCAATTTGCTTCTAAGTTCATTTGTGAATGCCAAGCTGTGTTCTGCACCTCTGGGTGCAGAAGGGGAGGGATTCGTCTCCAGTAATTTCCGATGCCTACCCTGGAGAGGCACACTTTGGACTGGCTTTAGTGTCAGCTGAAAGAAATGACTGTGCCTGGGACACACTGAATGAGTCTTATTACTAGGGGAGCTGAACACTCTTACTAGTAGGTAAAGTACTTTAGTAGGACATGGAGAATCAGTCTTTAGAAAGATCCAGAGCCTGAAGTCACCTTCAGTGGCATCCAAGAGGGTCTAAAAAATCTGAATTTAGTCACATGAATACTCCCCAAGAGGCCAAATTTAGACGTATTGAGTGGCTCAGATGCCTTCTAGTTGCTGTTTCAAGCATGGTATTGCTTACCCTAAGTAAGGTAAGCAGGACAGGGTCAATGAACCAAGTAAGTCTTAAATTTGGGGTTTCCTTTGGACTTGTCTGAAGCATGGACCTAACTTGTATGGTGACTCTAAAACCTAGGGAGTGGGTAGCAACTGACTTTCTAGCAGTGCTTCTCTCTTAGGAGAGAAATAAGGATAGAACATGAATATCCAGGTCTTTTGTTTTGGTTTGCTTTGTTTTTTTCCCTACGTAAACAGATTATTTTAATTTAAAGTTGGGCAGGTTTACCCCGTCTTCTTCTGGAACCGTTCACAGCTGCAATCAAATGGGAGATATTGCAGAGGAAATTAGGAACAGGCACTCCTGTGAGTTCAGTGTCAAGTGATAAGCTACACAAAAGGTTACAAATTAGAGAGACTCACTCTTTGATGGGCAGGAAAAATATGAATGCAACATAATCTAGAAGTCATGGCAAAAACCCCCCAACTTTTAGACACTGGAGGTCCTTGTTAAAATTCTGAAAAAAATGTACTATCAGCCATCCCTGCTTCCAGAAAGAAAATAAAGGAAATGTATATATATAAGGTTCTTTTGTTCTTTTCCAGGAATGTGGGGTTTTTTTCTTGTGGCTACAGCTTTCCCGAAGTTAAAATAATTACCAAGCATGAGGCTAGTTTTCTGGCATCTTTAGTTGTATCATAAAAGTTTTTTTAAAAGACTTTCTAGGGGATTTGGCTCTGAAAAACTTAATTAGCAACATCCACAATTTTATTTAAAATAAATACTTTTTTGAGAGAACTGTGAGGATAGCTTTGATTGTACATGAAATGCTTACTATTTGCAGTAAATCCTTTTTCTTAATATTATTTAAGGACAAGTAGAATAGCTTCATAGTTCTAGTTTTCTAATCTGATGCCTTCTGAACTGTGTATTGAAGAAGAATGGAAATATTGTCTCTTTTTTTTTTATACCACAAGAGTTGTGTTCAGTTCTAAGTAACATAAACATGTTGAGCTGTATACAATGTATTTGAGTCAACAAAAATGTCAGAGTTTCTCAAGTCACGATGTTTTAGACATCTCTTGTCAAAGTACAAGGCACTTGAATGACAACCACATTGAACTGCTTTTCTAAGAAAAGTTCTTCAGAAGCTGCATTGCAAAGATAAGTCTTTCTTGAATGCTTGATGACTCAAGATGAAAAATAGTCACAACAATATTTCATTGCAGAATTTGCTGAAATATGAGGGCAGCTAACAGGAGCCATGTATGCATAGAGCATCCTGGTAGCAGGCAATTCATTTTTAGATTGAGCCTCATGTCCCTCGTCCTGAGTTTTGTGTGGAACCGCTTCTGGTGGTCTACCCCAGGAATTCCAAAGGCTTTGGGAGAACTGTAGTTCAACAACTGAACCATGCTGTTGATTGGTTGGTGGAACCTAATAAGCCTCATTTTGTCTGCAACTTTTGTAAATTTTTCCTTGCCGATCCTTTCTGTGCCTTGATCTTATAAGGCAATTTTGGCTTGTTAAAAGGGCAAGCTAAAATGGTCTTTTAACAGAAACCTATCCTTTTGAACAAAGGGGATTTTGTATGAGATGTGTCTGCAGAAAATACTGATCTGGAAAAATTGTATCACACTTTATGGTGGTTGTAGCAGAGTTGTGTCATAGACTAATGACATCTCTGTGAGTTAGTATCTTTTGTGGACTTTGTCTGGCGTGATACCTTAATCAGAGAATACTTCTATGTGGCAGTGCTGATGTTAATATTTCCTAAAGCAGACATACCTGCTTCCCTGTTAAAAGTCCACAAACAGACCACAGAAAAACAAGAAAGGTTTGGGGTTTCGTAAAGAAGTGAGAAAAGCCTTAAATTTATTTTCTTTGCAAATCAACCCTCAAGGCAGATTTCTCTGGGCTAAGTTAGGCCAGTGGAAAGTGTGAGCAGGAGAACTGCAGCCTTCCAGATGTCTGAAAGTTTTCTGTTCTGTGGTACTTTGAGTTAAACATATTGCAAGTAATACTCAAAAGGTCCCAGAGTTAGTGAAAAAGTGACATTTCAAAGTGGCTTTGCCAGCATTGTCATCTTAAAAGCATTTCCAAAGCACTCCAATGAAGGCCCAGGTGCCTATCACACCCACGCACGAGTGCCAGAGAACTTTTCTATGTCATCAGAGGTTTCCATTTCCGTAGGAATCTCTGTATATCATAGGGCTCTGAGGCAGCCAACAAGGATTCAGCCTGGGTAACGAATGATGAATAGGAAGCTCCTGCTTCCATGTTTTTTACTGTTCAAAACACATTTTAAGTCTGAATGACAGCTCCAGGATCACACTCTGTTCCTCGCACATCTCACTGAAAAACAAGACAAAAAAAGAACCCGGCTCAGTCCCCTGCCAGACATGGAAATATCTGTTCAAAAAAGCAGCCACTACTACTTTGAGGGCCAAATGTCGGCTAAGAGTAGGCTGAGTGGGTGGAGAGCATCTGAAGGAGTCTGCACCCAGACACCGGGAAGCAGCAGTGGTATTGCAGTATTGCTGCTGATGATTTATGAGCTGAGACTCTCATAGGCTGTTCAATAAAGTTCAGAGCCAGGCAGAAACTTATGGCCTATCATCAGTGAGACCCTCAAAAAACTAATGGTGAAGTTCCCTTCACCTGTCCCCCCAGTATGTATTTATTGCTTTCAGGGTAGTGGTGACTCAGCACCAGACGACTGAAAGAAGGGTTTGCAAGCTGCATTTCAGCACTGTTGGGGAAAAAACGAAAAGGGAAGAGAGAGATGAATTAGACCCTTGTACAGTTACATGCTGTGGGAGTGGACACGTCTTTATGTACTTGCGGACGGTACAAGAGTAAGGTAAATGACTAGGCTGTCTGGACACTACTCCTAATTAAATCCCAGTGAAAGCTTAAAGTCTTATGTATTGCCGGACAACTTGCATATTAGGGTGGCCTTTGAAAGGAAAAGAACTCGAAAAATATTCTTTAAAAAGTTACAAATCTTGCATTAGTAGAGGTCTATGAAGAAGAGCAGGAAGATTTATTCAGAATTAGTGAAAGTTTTTTAATAGATCCGGATAAAGGACTTTGAAATTCCAAAGGGATGTGCATAGGCTCATACAAAATGTTTCTATTTTCTAACTGGTGCACTGTCTTGGTCACTCTCTGTTTCACTGATTCATCTGAGGGTATGTAAAACAAATACATCTATAAGAGGAATTCCTGGAAATATGTTTTCCTATTATTGCGTGCTCAAATTGCAGCTTGCAGGTCAATAATAGGTATGGTGTTAATCCTGCAGTCTTATTTTCTGCAGTGGGAGATCACACTCTCAAACTCCTTTGGACTTTGTAATAATGATGAAGCAAGGTGTTCCTCTCTGTAGAGGTATATAAATCCAATTTCAGTGCATGAGGCCAGCTTAAGCTTTTATCAGGAGAAGGATGCTATGATTTTAACACGACTTCTGTAGGATCAAAACTCAGTTACCTTCTGAAACAGCGATGTTTCAGATGTGGCTTATCCGACAACAAATATTTCGCTGCAAAGAATCAAATCCTGTGATAAAAATGTGTGAATCTGTGTTGTGCTCTCAGATTGTAGGCTTCATGTCTGAAATAAATGAGATTCAACTAAAAGTCAGACCAGCAGAAACTTATACTGGAATTAATTGCTTGTGTTGATGCCTGGGAGCAGGAAATAATTATAGTAGCTGTGCAAAAAATAAGTTGTGTCTCCCTGGCAAGGCTTAGACACTGCACAACAGTCCCACAAGCTACCTCTTTAACTGCTGCCACTGTTCAACAGATCTCCTGTAACTAATAGTAGCTATTGTCAAACTCGGCCACGGCCAGTATTTCAAATTGCTTCTTTGATTCTACTTCTTCTCTCACTTTTCTGTTGTAGGGTCATGGCTTACTACATAATTTTGTCAAATAAGTTTTGCAGACATATTTTGTATTCTCCAAGAGATTTTTTAAATTTACTTTTATAATATTCAGGGTTTGAGTATACACTTGGTGATTTTAAAAAACACAGATTTCTCATAATAAACTTACATTTATTTGCTGCTCTCTGTATACGTTTTTCAGTGTGGTTAGAGTTTATTGTAATGTCTGTTCCTATCAGCTACACAAAAGGAAGATCATATCAACTGCTGGAAATTTGGAACAACTTTATGACTGCAATTAGAGGGGCAACAAATAATTATTTTCTACCATTGAAAAAGCCACATACATCCAAAATGCTAGATGCTTACTGTCATCAATAAAGAATAGGTTCTATATGTCAGTGTCATGTAAATGAGGTCTCTGAAGTAAAGTTCTTCCCTCTTGCCAACAGAGACAAGATGGAGTTACACCCTCTCCAAAACTTTGCAGTACCGGGGAAAAAGTAAATAAAAGTAGTTGCATTTGAAGCACCCCAGATGAATACTAACGAAAATATCAAACCTTCAAGAACTAGCAGTTAACCACTAGATATCATCTAATAAGTAAGTTTGAAAGGAGTAAGACCAGGCACTTCATTACAGCAGATTTAGATGATAGAATGAGGCTAGATTGTTTTCTCTTGTCATAGAAGTTGTAGACTTGGATAGCTAAATGTTAGAGCAACTCTTCTGTTGCAGCTCAGCTCTTTCTTGAAGTACTGCTTTATTTTCCCATTTGCTGTTAATATCACTGAAATTTGGTCCTGAAGAATTTATGCTACTATTTCAGTAAGTTTCAGAACTTGAGTGGATTGCAAAATTGTTTGAGGATATTGTCGCATTTCCACAACACTTCTTCCTTGCAACAACTTAAAAGCAAACAAAATGAAAAGATAAATCTATTAAACATAAAGCTGGGAGTGTCCACATGGAATGAAATTATATGAGACTAGAGTTTTCTGTGCCAGGTAGTGGGAAGAGAGAGTGCCAAGTGAAAAATGAATGGTGGAAAATTGGCATTTAAATAATTGTAAAGGAAAACAGAGATTGCAATAGGCTATCATTAAAATGTGGGCTTTTAAAATCAAAAGCTGGTTGCAATTTTGACAATTCTAAGTTGGCAGGTGGCTGCAAACAAAATTACACTTTTCATCTTCTCTGGAAATAGTAGTTAATAACTCTTAGGCATTTCTGGCCTATGGGACTCCAAAAACAAATCAATGTGCCTAGATGAGATACTAACTAGTGGTTCATGAAAACTGGTGCCAGTATGAATAAACTCACAACAGTGTGGTAATGAAAACTATATAGGTTATATGAAAGAGTTTGTAGATGAAGGAGACTATGGAGGACGGGAGGATCAGAAAGTAGAAGCCTGGTGCGATCTATTTAACTAACGTTGGAATAAATCGTTCTGTGAAGAAGCAGGGCTTTTTATAAGATGCAATTCTTTGCTTTCTTCCCTGAAAAAAACCCACCAACAAGGACCTGTAAAGTATGTGTTAGCCAGCTGCATCTAAATTTCCATATATTGCCTTTTGTGGAAGAGAGAGATGCTCTGGCCAGCATCATGAGCTGCACCCCTGCATAGACCTCCCATGAACAGAAGACAGGGAAGTCTATTTTTTCTGAGAAAGTATGGGAGAGAAAGACAAGTTTTTCCATCTTTTCTATTAACTTTCTCTCACAAAGAGAAGAGAAAAAGGTTGGCTGCTGAGGGACATGCTGTCATCTGCAAAACCATAGAGAATGCTGTATGTGAATTTCTGAAATCATCGCAAAATCATTGTGTCACTCAACAGATATAGCCCTCAATTTTAGATCAAAAGTGAAATTTAAACACTGACCACATAAGCTAAATACACACAATCATGAAAAAAAGTCTGTGATGAGCCATGTAAGGAAACTGACCTACTTGGCAAAATGCCATAGAAAATTATTGCAAAAATACGTGTAACAAACTAAAAATGTTTCCAAATGAAGCTGATAAGGAACTGCTTGTTTTTAAGGAATGCTACACTGTGCTACTTTGGTAAATTCTCATTAAAAAATCCTTAGTACAGCTATAGTGGAAAATCTGTTTTGATTAAAGATGGCATTCACACTAAAATATTAAATGGGAATGTCAACATTTTGTATAACTTCCTGGCATATTTAAGACATACATTCATGTAATCATACTGTTGGGTTTTATATCTTTTTATTTTTTTGGTAATTAAAAAAAAAACATCAAGAGAAGATAGAGTCTTGTCTCATACTGTCTTATTAGGAGGTAATGCTATTTATGTTGTTAATCTTTTGATTGAGTTCAACTTCTTAATTCAGTTCATTTATATTGAAGCCATGGAATAAGAAAACGTATGTAAAATTATTGTATGCATTTGCCTCATTAAAGATGGCAAGAAAACATACTTGCATGGGAAAAGAGCAATGGTCAGTGACACCGCTTCTACAGTAATATTTTAAATCTACTTATTCATATTATACTATAACAAAGGCACTGTGGATGGCAGGCAGGGTATATCATCTGGAAATAACTGCTCCTACAGGGAATAACAATGTGGTTGAGTGTTATCTTCTAAAGATCCATGGCTTACCTGACACTCCTCAGTTTTTAAATACCAAGACTTGATTTTCCCTTACAAAGTAGAAAGACAATCCTGCAAATGTCTGGAGACAGTAACTCCATTACCTCATGCGATATGTAAATGTGAACTTCTACTATTGTTTGTGTTAAGCTTCATATGTGCAAAAAGAAATAGGATTTGAAATTCAATAGGAATTCCTGTGAAAAGTTATCTTCTCACATCAGTACATTCTGATCCTGCTATGGTGGTGCAGACCCCCAGGGCCATTTTGCAATGTTAGGACCAGCCCAGATTGTGTTCTTGGTTACAAGTGAACCAAATTTGGTTCACGTGTCAACAAGCTCGACCCACAGGGTGGAGACCCTCACTTCCTTTATCCATGTTAATCACTATGGTAACTGTAGTACATTCTGCAACATACATGTTTCTCGGTTGGGGGTGCAATCTACTGTAACAGCAATTATAAAGGAAGGTAATAAAAACACCTCACCCACTGAAATTCAAAAGGTGATCTGGGATAATGTAACTAAATTTGAAAGGGAATCCCAATCCTGGTGTCATCTAGTTAATTTCACTTATCACCCTACCGACAGTAAAGTCACAGCTTTTGTTTTGACAATATGTGACACTAGTATATGCCATATACCCAACCATTGTTCTGGGATTAAATCACAATGAAACTCTATCCAGTAGAACACAGAGTATGGGCCAAAAAACCCAGAAACCAATGGCAAACTGATGATGTTGATACATATATTGCATGGGAACAACAGGGATTTATTTGTGAAGTAATACCATTAAGGCCCAAGACATTTGTCTTGATACTGAACAAAGTATTTGTCATTTTGAAATACATCTTGATGAAACCCCTGAAACCATACTAGCATGTACTGGAAATGAATGTGTTTGTATAAGAACCTTTGTAATTCTATATTTATAGACAACACCACTGTAGAAATGAATAATCACTCAAAAATCTGTATTTGTAATTTTACCAAAATTACAGGATGCAACTTTAATTATTCAACTCCTGTCACAACCCACCAATTGCTGTATTTCCAACTATGTATTTTATCAAGATTTATTACCTACCCCTATTGGAATGAATTTCACATTGATCAGAAAACTGTTACAACATGATGACTTGAGTCAATTGCTAAAATGAATTCAGAACAATGGACAAACCTCCCTAATTACTGTCCATTATGATGCAGAGGAGATACACCATATCCTAGAAAGAGTAAAGAAAGATGCACTGGTGGAAGACTTTTTGTATGGTCTCCAGAAGCCAGTGGGACACTGAACCTAATGTCACACCCCAACGTGGTTCTATTGGCTCTTTTTATACTATGCTTGTTGTTGAACATTGTTCAATATATCAAGGTTTGGAAGACAAAACCAGTTATACTATTACAAGAATGTCCCTACTTATATAATGTCTAATCCCATTAGATGAAGTAACATATATATACTGCCTTAATAGTTACAGATGTTAACAACATAAATTTTCCCTCAAATTATAACTAAAATGTGGCATTGTCTATGTATAGGCACAGAGGCAAGAGGTGACCACCTCTCCGGAAAACAGATTGACTTTTGTCACGGGGTGGAATGTGGTGGTGCAGATCCCCTGGGCCACGTTGCGGTGTCAGGACAAGTCAACATTGTGTTCTTGTCTTGGTTACAAGTACAGTGAGTTTGGACAATCTGGTACTTTCTTCCCTCAGTTACAACTACAGTGAGTTAGGATGACTAGGCACTCCCTAAGCTGAAACTCCTGCTGCCTGGATCATACCAAACTCTGGAATCTTGTACCTCTGGAAGGTACCAGAATTACCTGACAAAAACTGTGGCCAAAATGCAAAATTACTGGCCAAAGTCAATCATCTCATGATCCTAAGTGATACCCTTAGAGCTCACTAGGATCGCAGGAGGCTGTGATCCAATATCTCCCACTGAGTTGGGATGCCTCTCAGGGTAGATTTCATGAGGATTTCAAAAGGAAGATTTCACGAGGATTTTGAAGAGTAGATTGTGTGAGGATTTCAAAGATCATCTGCTGACAAATGCCGATGAAGGAAAAGAGTGAGTAATTCACTACTATTGGATTTCTCGAGGTTTCAAAGATAATTTGGAACCAATAATTTACTACTTTTTTGCAAAAAGAGAAACATCATAATTATATAGGTTGACCTCTATATCTCTTTGTGTGTGTGTTTGTGTGTGTGATTTGATTTAGGAAACTGTCATAAGTCTTGTGTGAACCTTGCCTTTTTCAAATCTTTAACAAAGTCATTGTGTTGATTATAGCAAATTTTGTTAAATCACTCTGATAATTGGATGATGATTAAGTATTATTAAATATCATACAACCTAATTTGTGCTAATAAAGCTTAAATTGCTGCTACCTCAAAGTTGTGCAGGATCCTAAATTAACATTCACGACACCCTCCTTCCTTGCATTTTTTTTTAATGAAACACATACATTTTTGAAAATTCTCAGTCTTTTATGTGTTTTCTGGTTTTTAACTGAATTCCACCATAAAGAGTATAAATTGTTTTAAAGTGTCTTGAAAATATTAAGGTTTTTTTTTAAAGAGTTTTTTAATATGGTCTTCAAAAACACATAACAAACAAGTCAGTAGTAACTTCTTATCTCTGTGAGATGCAACTTTCTAACCATTTATGTTAGGATCCATTGAGAAGCTCCTTCTTCACATATGAGCTGTAATCTGGATCACCACAAGGACCATTGGTGTTAAATTCAAACTGTGGTATCCTATGGTTGTATCTGAACTTCAGGAATCCTATCCTGGTTGGCAGCTGAGAAAAAAAAAAAAACAAATGGGTATAGTCCTGCTTTTTTACACTGCCTCTTGCCCTTAAGGGACACCTTTGCTTCCAGTAGAAATTGCATAGACAAGGAGCTCTACTGCTTTCTGGCACATACCTTAGAGCGGCCAAGATGTTACCCAAACCCACAGTTTTCAGTTTGTGTTTGATATAAAAAAGTCAAAATATTCTATGCATGAATTCCTTTTCATCATTCCAAACCCAAATCTAGCAAGAAGTAACATATACGAACAGAAACAGCATCTCAACCCTTTATGCAGGTACTGATAATCAATAAGTTGCCACTTTTCTCTCCATCACTCTGGCTGGACAGCACCTTAGTTGATGGGAGTGCAATATTTTTTGTCTACTCTCTCAGTCCTGTCTCTGGGGGAACTGCAGACTCAGATGTAAAGGTGAAAGAACAAAACGTCTTGCAAATCTCAGTTCCCAACTCCATTCAATTACCCTAAATTTAAATTACTTAAATTACTCATTCATGAAAATTATCTAGTCTGTTCTGACATGACATTCGCTGAAGAAGAGTTTTTATCGGCACAAATTTTATTGTAATTAACATTTGCTCTTGCATGAGTTTGTATCTGTTATCACTTTCCGTACTGTGGTGTGGTTTAATGAAAGGATTGGTGCACTTGGCATCAGGAGATACAAAATCACTTTGGAGATGGAGACTTTACCAACCTTTAGTGTCTCTTTCTCACTGTCTCTTAATCTTTTTTCCAGGTTTTCACGTTTGATTGTGTAAGGGGTGATGTATTTTGTGTGTCTTTTTGTAAAGCAGTTATGAGAACTGTCTGCTAATATTACATTGTTGTAACACATAAACCATGTTTTTCTTAAGAGATTGACTTTCAGTATGTGTCATTGCTTATCAGAATCTCCTTGTAAAAAGATATACAATTAATTTATTTCCCATACCTTGTACAGAGATATGGTAGTGATACAGTGAAGCAGAATTGACTTCCAGAGTTAGGTTAACGAGCATCAAGTCATCTCACTAACTCTGGCTGGGCTACTGCTTTGCTTATGTACTCTAGGGCTCTGTAATTAACTTCCTGAATGTATGCCTAAACACTTCTTACCATTACATATCTCCGTCACTGACATGCACAAAGAAAATGGTTAAATGAAGAAAATGTAGCTTTTTAGAAGGGTCTTTCTGACTATGTTAGATTCCTGATGAAGTACTCCACAAATTGACATTTCTCACACAGGGATCACCAAAATCTCCTTTTACTAAAACTGATCCGCATTTATGTTTTAGTGTAAGAGGATCAAGGTCTTCTCGGGAATAGGGCAGTTCCTAAGTGGAAAAAATGTTAAGAAACTGACAGAAAACCTTATTTTAAATAAGTTCCTGTGCCGCCCCAGAAGCTGTGAAGCAGATCATTTGCTGCAGACCCGTTCTATGATGATGGAAAAGGCTCCTTCCGGCTGTGGGTGGGAGGTGTTTCTCCCTCACCCCCTTGGCCCCTCACAGAATTGGCCATATCAGTATGTCCCTGCCAGAGGGGAGCTTTCCTCCTGATACTGCCCCTTGGGCAGTCCCACAGCCCCTCATGGCACGGACAAGAGGGCGAGCGTGGCCATGGCGGATGCTGCTGAAGGGCTCTGGGGTTTTCATGGCAGAACAAGACCTGGCTGTCCCTGCCCACAGGGGTGGCTTTGAATTGCAGATCAAGGTGCTTAAGTTGACAACAGCAGACCACCCTGGATTATATGATATGAGAGCAAGGAGCTTGTTGCTGCCTTGGTGGCAGGCCCTTCTGCAGCTCTGCTTATGATTATAGTCTCACTGTGTTCTGAATAAGCAATGTATGACTTCTAAGCTACTGGATTAAAACATATGTGTTTTGGGGAAGGGGAAAGAACTCTGTTTTGCGAGTGCAAATTTTGTTTTCTTTTTGCCTTTTTGGCTTGGCAAACATGATAACAGGACTAATGTATAAAGAATGCTGTGGAAAACGTGGAATGAAAGCAGCTTTACCTTATTCTTGGATGAACTGGTTCTGACACGTCACTGTAGTAACTTCTTACTCCTCTTGCTCTGTTTAGATAAATGTTTCCAGTCAAAAAACTCAGTCTAACAATTTTGCCCAGACGGTGAGTTCAAATCTTGCCTGATACAGACCTTTTGCTGTAACTCTGTTACTGATCAAAACTTTTGTCAAGTTTCAGAAGAGCTCATCTTTAGTTAGCGCATGTTTCAAAGGAAAGTATCCAGGCGTAGCAAATATCACGCACGCGACTCAGAGAATTCATGAGGAACAGATGTCATTTGCAGTAAGAAATAAGAGTAGGCACTTATGTTTTGAATTATTTAAGCGTATGAGAGCAAAGAACAACCAAAATATTAAAATGAAAGTATTTTTGCCATGTTGGTCCAAAGTGTAGATTCTCATAGTCATTTAAAATCATACTAGGAAGATTAATAATCATCTGTTGTTGGCAGTAGGCTTTTTCTTAGAGACCCCAACCAAGATCAGAGACCTTCTGTGTTGGGCTGTTTGCGGATATCTGGTAAGAGTCAGTCCCTATCCACAGAAATCTGTGATTCAAAAGCACATAGTGAAATGGTTATTCACACTAGGGGTTGTTTACAGGGAGATGCATCCTGACTTGCCCACTGTATGTTTTTCTGCTTCCTGTGAAGCATTATTGTAAGAAGGCAACATCTCAGAAAATATCTCCTCATGTCCGACTGCTCTGTACAGGGAGGGAATGGTCCCTCCATGCTCAAGATGCAGCTATACCTATGTTGTCCTTTGCTGTGGGGCACTGTAGCCCTGTGATGACTCTGCTCAGTGTAGTGGGGGTGAAATGGTGCTCACTGCTGTCCTGCATGCAGCCTCATCTCTCTGCAGGTTGTGTCATGATTTCTCTCAGATGTTTCAGCTGAAGTGGTACATCTGCTAATTTCATAGACTGACCTTCAGTTGTCAAGGGCAAAGGAACAATATATATACCTATTAGCTAGGAACAGAGGATTTAGCTAGGAATAGAGCACAAAAGATCTCAATCCCGACACGTAGGAAATTGGGCAAGAAGGGCAAGAGACCACCATGGTTGAGCCGTGACTTGCTGGTCAAACTAAAGGGCAAGATGGAGCTACACAGAAAATGGAAAAAGGGACAGGCATCCTGGGAAGAGTATAGGGACATTGCCCGGCTGTGTAGGGATGAGGTCAGGAAGGCCAAGGCACAGCTAGAACTGAATTTGGCAAGGGATGTGAAAAAGAACAAGGAAGGTTTCTACAGGTACATTAACCAGAAAAGGAGGGTCAAAGAAAATGTACCCCCCGTGATGAGCAACAGTGGGGAACTTGTATAAACGGATGAGGAGAAGGCGGAAGTTCTCAACAACTTTTTTGCCTCTGTCTTCATTGGTAACCCCTTTCCTCCTAGCTCCCATGTTGATGGCCCACAAGTTAGTGACCAAGGTGACAAAGTCCCTCCCACTGTAAGTGAAGACATAGTAGGTGATTAACTGAGGAACCTGAAGATATACAAGTCCATAGGACCTGATGAAATACACCTCAGAGTCCTGAAGGAACTAGCTGATGTAGTTGCCAAGCCACTTTCCATGATATTTGAAAAGTCGTGGTGGTCAGGTGAAGTCCCTGCAGACTGGAAGAAAGGAAACATCACACCCATTTTTAAAAAGGGTGGAAAGGAGGACCCTGGGAACTACCGACCTGTCAGCCTCACCTCCGTGCCTGGGAAGATCATGCAACAGATCCTTCTAGATGCCATGCTTGGGCACATGGAGGACACGGAGATGATTCAAGATAGCCAGCATGGCTTTACTAGGGGTAGGTCCTGCCTGACTAACCTAGTGGCCTTCTATGATAGAGTGACTAGGTCAGTAGATAAGGGACGACCTATGGATGTGATCTAGCCTTCTGTAAGGCCTTTGACACGGTCCCTCACAACATCCTGCTTGCCAAATTGGAGGGATACGGATTTGATGGGTGGACTGTTCAGTGGATAAGGAATTGGCTGAATGGTCGCACCCAGAGGGTGGTACTCAATGGCTTGAAGTCCAGATGGAGAGCAGTGACAAATGGTGTCCCTCAAGGGTCTGTGCTGGGACCGCTACTGTTTAACATTTTTATCAAAGACATAGACAGAGGGATTGAGAGCACCATCAGCAAGTTTGCAGATGACACCAAGCTGTGTGGTGTTGTTGATACACCAGAGGGACAGGATGTCATTCAGAGGGACCTGGACAGGCTGGAGAGGTGGGCCCAGACGAACCTCATGAGGTTCAACAAAAGCAAGTGCAGGATTCTGCACCTGGGAAGAAACAATCCTCAGTATAAATACAGACTGGGGGATGAGGTATTAGAAAGCAGCCCTGAGGAAAGGGACTTGGGGGTGTTGATGGACGAGAAGCTGGACATGAGCAGGCAATGTGCACTTGCAGCCCAGAAGGCCAATCACATCCTGGGCTGCATCAAAAGAAGTGCTGCCAGCAGATCCAGAGAGGTGATTCTGCCACTTTACTCTGGTCTGGTGAGACCTCACCTGGAGTACTGTGTGCAGGTCTGGAGCCCTCAATATAGAAAGGACATGGACCTGACAGAGCGGGTCCAGAGAAGGGCCACTAAAATGGTCAGGGTGTTGGAGCACCTCTCCTATGAGGACAGACTGAGGGAGCTGGGGTTGTTCAGCTTGGAGAAAAGGAGGCTCCGGGGAGACCTCATAGCGGCCTTCCAGTACCTGAGGGAGGCCTACAGGAAGGCTGGGGAGGGTTTGTTTGCAAAGGCCTGCAGTGACAGGACGAGGGGCAATGGCTTTAAGTTGGAGAAGGGGAGATTTAGATTGGATATTAGGAAAAAGTTCTTTGCTATGAGGGTGATGGAACACTGGAACAGGTTGCCCAGGGAGGTGGTTGAGGCCCCTTCCCTTGAGATATTCAAGGTGAAGCTCGACGACGCCCTGGGCAACCTTGTCTAGTTGGAGGTGTCCCTGCTGACTGTGGGAAGGTCGGACTAGATGACCTTTGGAGGTCCCTTCCGGCCTGGACCAATCTATGAATCTATGAATCTATGACTGTAAATCTGGAGTGTAAAATGAAAAGAGGTATTGACATCATCATGATAAAAATCGCCTGGGTCAATAGTCCTGGTCCCTCTCAAGTCTAGAGAATCTTGTGGCTGCTGCTTTCATTAGGGCCAAGATTTTTTACCCAAAACTACTTTTTAAGGCAAAGAATATGGTCAATACTACTGACTACAAAGTGAGTCATGATAAGGTTTTAAAACCAAGTGAACATGTATGTGTATAAACTGAAAAATAACGAGTAAGGTAGTAAAATATGAAATAAATCATCTTTCTCCAAACCCCTCCATACATCATAGCAAGCATGAACAATGTATAGGAATAACTTCTCATTTTTCCTTTGACTTTCACCTTCAATATTTTCATGAAGAGTGTTTAAGACCTTAATTAAATTTGAAAAGCAAAAAAATGCAATAAGCATACATCTGATCCTATCAAAATCAAACAGGGTATTCCTCTCTATGGTAATAGGATTTTTATAAAAATCCTGATAGTTCTAAATTTGGATTAGTTTTAAGTAGGAAGGGTTTCTAATACCACAAATTAGATTATTTTTGTGGTCTTTTTGTACTATCATTTTTTATTCCCAAAATACACACTCGGTTCAAAATATCAGTTTATAGAATGATCTAGAAAATTACTAAACACACCAAAGCTAGAAAGGCAATAAATGAAAAAAAAAAAAAGGAATATTTATGCTCCTTTTTCAAACTGATTGGAAAAATGTATAGTGCTGTAAATCTACGCCTGATACATTAAAGTTGCAGTTACTGCAAAATGAATTTTGTAACATCTTATAATATAAATTATTGAAATTCTGGGAGAGCAAATTATTAAAAACACTGTATTCAAAAAGGATTTATTTGCATTTTTAGTTTTGTATACAAAATATGTACAGAGTTAAAAGATAAACTGATAGGAGAATTATAAAGATTATTACAGTTAAGAGGTGCATAGGAAAAGTCCATCTCAGAAGCTCAGTACATCTGTTAAGTATAACTCATGAAGTGTTTTGTTAACTTGTTGGATTCATTCATTGCTTATTAGTCAATCTTCACTTAAATCAAAATAAATTTCACTAACTTTCATGGGAGCAATACTGGTACATATACAGCTAATGCACATTTCAGGATGAGATGTAAACAGCCATTTAGGTATTTAGAAAGGCATATATTTAACTATCTTGTGGCTGTTGCCATGAATTCTGTAAGCAGTTTAATTTATTTATTAATAAAGTCAAGGATAATAATTCCAGCACAGCAAACATCTTTCCAAAATCTACCTCTTTGCATTAACATTTACAGTATCCAGTTACCAAGGAAAAGCAGTTCTGCAGCACTTTTAATCTAGTATGAGAGTTAAAGTGCGTACTTGGTTAATGGGTTTGGAGGCAATTTGGATGTTTGTCTAGGCACATATTGTTTGTGTCTAGTAGAGTGGGCAGGTGTGTAAGATCAGACATGATCTTCTCAGGGAACCAGACTTGTACTGGGAAGTCAAAGGGAAAATGGAGATGTGTGACATGAAACTAGAAATTTTCTATGACATTGTGTCACAAATTATTACCATTCTTCACTAAGCAGACTCCAAACTGCACTTTTATAAGCAGTTGGGCATGTTTTTCTCTGTTGAAAAACCAAAAAGATGCTTTGAGTTTGCGTCCTGATTTGATAACAGGACAAAGTGTTTCAATAATGGAATTTCCTGTGTGATGAAAATCATGGAACCACGGAATTGTCAGAGTTGGGAGGGACCTCTAGAGATCATTTAGTCCAACTGCCCTGCTAAAGCAGGATTGCCTAGAGCACATTACTCAGGACTGCATCAAGACAGGTCTTGAAAATCTGCAGAGAAGGGGACTCCACGACCTCCCTGGGCAGCCTGTTCTAGTGCTCTGTCACCCTCACCGTAAAGAAGTTCTTCCTCATGTTTGAATGGAACTTCCTATGTTCCAGATTGACTTTTCAGAAATCTTCCACAGGATCTCCCAAAACTATATATGTAAGCAAATACTGCTAAAGAAAAATCCAGCTGTGCTGTTTACACCAGCAGGAAATTCAGCCCATGATCTCCATATCCCCATATACCACAGACTAGAGATAGAAGAACACATTTTTTGTTTAGTGTTCAATCTCAGTGTTACTTGCCAGAAGAGGAATTTTCTTATGATGTTGAGTAGTATCTTAAAGAATTTTTCCGGTAGACTCTTGGTCTTAAACTGCAGTCTGGTTCTTGTCTTCCCTTTCCTTGAACAACCTGCCACCACTCTAACACATTCAGTTGTTGCTAGTACTTTGATATCTAATTCTTTGTAAATGTACTATTTGTTTTATCATTTTCAAGAACTTTGGGTTCTTTGGGTGAGAAGAACTCTTGAGCTATGAAATAATATCATAGAGGTCTAATAACATGCTACTGATTCAGCTATATTCTGACTGGAAATGAATCATAATACTGAGTAATCAAGATTTTAAACTAATTAAAAAAGACTGATTTACAATTTTCATGAATTTACTCAGAGCAAAATCTAAACTATTCCAGAAAAAGATTAAAAGGTAACATCTCTTAGCTATGCTCTCCCATCAATAAGATGCCACATGATTTCACTTCATTCCAACCTGAAGAGTTGCATCTAACAGGATTTTGAAAGATACCTACCTCTAATTTGTTTTTGAATTTGTCTCTTTTAGTTCATGTCAGTTAGTTTTCACTGAAACACTGAGCTAGCAAAAAATAAAAAAGTACTAACTCCAGCTTAAAAATGTTGTTCTGTTTTTTTTCTTTTTTTTTTTCTTTCTATTGTAATCTTCATCCTCAGTTACTAACTGTTCTTATTATAGACTTCCTTATAAACCAATGCACTAGAATAATTAAATGTAATGGCTTATATTTCATACAATAAACCCATCTCTCTTTAAACATGCCCTTGCTTTTAGCCTGTTGATAATCTTGCTCACCGGGGTCATGAAAGTTTGGAGAACATCTCCTTATTTTCAAGCACATGTTGAATTCTTACCTTTTATTGCCTCTGTATTATTTTAGTGGTAGTTTTATTGTTCAGTAATAAATTTTCTGTCCACTTATTGTGATAAAATTAAAATATTTCTTCATTACAAGAGTGTAAATTAAATGAATAAATACACTGGCAGCATTTCTGTGCCTTTCCGTAATTGAAAAAAAAGAATTGTTTTAGAAAATCAGATCCAGCCAACAACATGGTGCAATAGTCAAGTTTAAAATGAGATAATCTACCAAAAATCTGCATGAGAATAAAGTAAGTGTATCCGTTTGTTTTAGGAAGAAACATAAGAACAGAAAAAAACCAAAAAGCAGTGGTCTGGTGTAGCCTTTATGTCCCTTTTCAGTGCCTCAGAGACTGAGTGCAGAGCCTTTGCTAGTGCGGACAGTTCCAATGATTGCATGATCCAGGAAATCATAGAATCATAGAATGGTTTAGGTTGGAAGGGACCTTAAAGATCATCTAATTGCAACCCACCTGCCATGGGCAGGGACTCCTCCCACTAGACCAGGTTGCTCAAAGCCCCATCCAGCCTCATCTTGAACACTTCCCTGGGAAACCTGTTCCAGTGCCTCACCACACTCAGAGTAAAGAATTTCTTCCTAATATCTAATCTAAATCTCTCTTCTTTCAGTTTGAAGCCTTTACCCCTCATCCTATCACTACATGCCCTTGTAAAAAGTCCCTCTCAAGCTTTCTTATAGCTCCCCTTCAGATATTAGAAGGCCCCTATAACGTCTCCCCAAAATGTTCTCTTCTCCAGACTAAACAACCTCAGCTCTCTCAGCCTGTCTTCATAGGAGAGGTGCTCCATCCCTCTGATCATCTTCCTGGCCCTCTTCCGGACCCGTTCCAACAGGTTCATGTCCTTCTTGTGCTGAGGACTCCAAAGCTGGACACAGTAGTCCAGGCAGGGTCTCATGAGAGTGGAGTAGAGGGGTAGAATCACCTCCCTTGACCTGCTGGCCATGCTTCTTTTGATGCAGCCCAGGATATGGTTGGCTTTCTGAGCTACGGGTGCACATTGCCGGCTCATGTTGAGCTTTCTTATGCACCAACACCCTCAAGTCCTTTTCCTTAGGGTTGCTCTCAATCCATTCTCTGCCCAGCCTGTATTTGTGCTTGGGATCATGGAGACCTAGATGCAGGACTTTGCACTTGGCCTGGTTAAAATTCATGAGATTTGTATGGACTTACTTACCTCTCAAGCCTGTCCAGGTCCCTCCGGATGGCAGGAAATCATGTTTTAGCAGTGTTAGGCCTGCTACAAATAAGGCTAATATATAAAACCTATTCTGTATTTCTTGCACTCTTTCACCAAGATATATTTTTTTTCTGTTGTCTTTTATCTATGTGAGAATATTTCTACACACTGCCTAAGAAGTGCTGTACTAAAATAAAACTGTAGTGTGATGTTTAGGCCTAGTAGGCTAGTTTGCTGCAGAAACATTTCCTAATTTCTCTACAGTGTAAATCTGACTTTACAAGCTAGTGACTTTTATGTACTAGGGGGTGGCTTGAGAAAATATGACCAAATAAAGTAGAGGCAATGTGAGCATAGATGAGTGCAGAATGGCTTTTGCAGTCAACTGTGCAAATGAAAACTGAGGGGAAGGGTGAAATTAATTTCCTTTTGTAATGAAAAGGAAGAGTTGATATAAAAATTCGCCATTTTTCTTGGGATCAGTTTTCAGGATTTTGTTAATTTATTTTTTGTTTGGAGAAAGTAAGGATTATTCAATGCTGGCTTATCACAGATAAATAAAAGCCTTCTAAGAGTACTGATGGCAGTTAGTGAGATTTTCCTATAGGTGGTGTCAAAGTCCTGGGACATTTGCATTAAAAACAACCAGCTCCTGTGTCACCTTGTATTTTCTTCAATATCTGACTTTAATAGTAATTATGGTCTCCAGTCGGATCCTGCACTCATCCATGAAAATCCTTTCCTTTTTTTGAAAGAGTTTCTGCCTACCATGAGATAGGTGGAAGAAAGTGACAAGGGTGCTCACTGAAAATTCATGTCCTGAAGAGCAAAAAGGGCTATTTCATAGCGCTCTGTATTTTCAAAGACATTCAGTAAGATTGTGTTTAACCGTTTTTGACATGGCATCTTTGTGAGTTCCATCATGAAGAGGAGACATCTATTGTCATCTATATATGTAGACACAAATAATAACTATCGAGTGAAAACGGCTGCTTTCAGATGACTTATCAAACCCTGTTCTTTCTCATGTTCAAATCAGATTCATATGAGCATGAGTGCTTACAACAAACATGCTTGTGTAGGATAAAGTCTTTAATAATGAAGTAAACAATTGTGTTTTTTATTATTTTAACTTATATTATTAACTTATGTATCAACTTCCATTATTTTGAGGAATTCCAAAAAGCTTTGTAGTACAATGGTAAATGCTGAGGCAAATGTGCTTGGGTATAGTGTTAAGAGACTTTTTGCAATCCTAGCAAATTCCTGAAGCCACTTATACATCCTGAACTGGGAGTCCTTCATTGCGTTCTTTACTGGGTGGATATATGTATATGCATATGCATATTTATACATCTATGTTACCATATGTGTATATACACGTATGTGTGTATACTCAAATATACACATATATATGTACACATATACACATGCACATACATATGCACATTTGTATGTATGCTTTTCTATGTATCATCTATCTATCTATCTATCTATCTATCTATCTATCTATCTATCTATTTCTGTACCTTGTTAGTCCAGGAGGAATACTTCCACTTTTAGCTGCTGGCCTTGCATTTAGAAACCTTCTCTGTATATATCAAGAGCAATTGCAAAGGGTCTTCAGAGAAAAATGTCAGAGTGAAAAAGAGGGAAGAAGGTTGAGGGACTTTACTCATAGAATGAAAAGAGACAACAGCAGCATACTTACTGATAGTGGGCTGACAACGTGAAATGCAACTCATGAGAGAGGAGAGCGAGCGCTCTACGGAGAGAAAGCTGTTCTGGTCCATTCTGTGTTTCTAACCCCATGCTTACTCATTCTTAATTTTCTCTGCTGGTTTCTCCATTTCCCTGTGGTTCCTCTAGCTCCCAGTGACTGGGCTCAAGCACTTCCATTTATACTTTCCACAATAATCTGGAGCATGAAAGGTGATACTGGGTCCAAATTCTACTTATAACACTCAGGAAAATCACTACTTTACAGATCACGTAGATTGCCATCTACTTAGGTGAAGGAGGCAGCCAATAAAATGGAAAAATGTGAAATAGCCAAGTTAGAAATACTCTAATGGTGATCTGACCAGGATATTAATGTCAGGAAAATGTGATATAATATCTTGCTATAGGTAAGTTTTCAGTGGAATATGAAATTACTTGAGTGTTTGTGACTACTGTGAATTGCTCTCACACTCTCCTCTTAGCATTTGGCAGAAGAGACTGGAATATTAAGATCAGGTAGTAAGAGTTATTTTACTAATTTTGCTCAAGCCATTATTGATATTTTGCAATTAGAATTGAGATACGCCTTCAAAATGTTCAATGCAAAGGATAAAAATCTTTTGACACCTCTGCAGTTCATAAAGTATTGAAACTAGAAACATTACTGTGCCATAGAGAGTTTTAAATGAGTGGTGGTTAGAGTTTTCCCAGAGGTTATGCTTTGCTTTGTCACTGGTCAAATTCCTTCTGGAAATTAGATTAATTAAAACTGGCATGTAAAATAAGGTTAGCCCCCTTTTTTAATGTTTTCAAAACAGCCCTGAAATAACAACTTATCATATACACCTTTTTCCTGTGTATGAAGTAATCTTGTTTTCAAAAGCCAGGGTAGACTTTAATAAATGCTTGCTGCTGTTAATAAATAGCACATGTTCTTTTATACATGTGCTCAGTATGTGAAAGGAGTTTTCACCTCTTATTTGATAGAAAGTTACAAGTGTCTGGTAGAAAATTTAAGGCAGTAAATTAAGTTTTTTCAGAAACATCTGAGAACTCTTTGGATTATTAAAATCATAAGAATGATACTTAGCACCTATATAAACTATTATATTTCTTCTAGTCACTGTATAAACATTCTCGCTTATATTTTTTTCTTTTATTAATATATTAAAATTAATGCATTTACAAAATTACAATAATCTGTGTCAAAATTCATCATTAACACTGCAAAGGGAAGTACTTGAAAGCCAGAAAAGTTTCAGCAACAGGGATGCCTGTTTGGATGGCTGCATTAAGGTATAGTCTGAGATAGTGGAATTACTACAAAATACGAGGAAGTCATTAGCCTGACACTAGGCTTTCATTTATATCTCTAGTTCCGAGGTTTTAAGAAGTGCCAGCCAGTAATGGAAAGCACACCACATTGAACTGGTTCAGCACGTTAAAACTTGCAAACTTAGTTTTTTCTTTCCGGAAAGTTTTTGGTTTTCCAAAGCTTTTAGGAGATTGAATTCCTCTTTACTATGTTTTAATTTTGTGAAGGTATATGGGCCTTAAAAATGAGAAAATAAAATGTGCTTTCAGGTTAGAAGGAAGTGTGAAAGGCTATTAACCTGAATATTAAATGAGTGATTTATTTTCTAGAATGTAAGTCTTGCAGTTTTTTTTACCTCAAACATTTTAATTTGCATCCCATGAGGACAATTGGAATAGCCCATCATTTAGACCTATGCAATTATTCTTGATGGGGCTTACTTAAATATTGTACAAATATTTACTGTACTATAAGGTGCTACTTTTCCTCTAAGCTAGCAAAATCTGATTCTTAACACACAGCTGCTGCATTTTAAGGCATGACCTCAGTAACTTCTGGAGTTTTTCCTTAAAAGTTTAACTGAAAGAGAAATATGAAGTTTGCAACTGATAAGCACTGAATTTTAAAGGTTATTGATGAAAAATTGCACTCTTTTCTGCACAATTTTCTGAATATCTGAAAAGAAAGAATCACATCCAAGCAGAAACTGTGGTGGAATGTATTGTTTTTAGGACTAGACCCATATGGTGCAACTGGCTAGATATGGCCCATAGGATATTTACACCTCACTTGCCACCTTTCTCAGACCAAATGGGAAATACAGCCTTTACACATGGCAAAAACGTTATTATAGTAGCGCTGTAAATTATTACATTTATAAAAAAAACCATAACTGTTTTCTATTGGAAGACTCAAAGTCAATCCTTTGACATGGCTATCTTGATACGCTTGTTGTGGTAATAAATGATTTAAGAGTGATAACAAAACTGTTCAGGAACAAAACATAGTCCACTTTTTTCCTTCACTGGTGGTATATAAACCACGGGGAAGATTCCACATTTCTGAGATGAATAGTTTGTTTTGCTTTTTACAGAATCCCTGCAAACATTACAAGGCAGCATTTGGGAGACTATTTCCATTCTTGACATTGATAACTTTCTCCTATTAAGAACAGGGTTATATAGTAGGTTCATAAATCCCATTGTAATCACATCAGGAATAAATTTTTCATTATGAGGGTGGTGAGGCACTGGAACAGGTTGCCCAGAGAAGTTGTGGATGCCCCATCCCTGGAAGTGTTCAAGAACAGGTTGAATGGGGCTTTGAGCAACCTGGTCTAGTGGGAGGTGTCCCTGCTCATGGCAGGGGGCTTGGAACTGGATGATCTTTAAAGTTCCTTTCAACCTAAACCATTCTATGATTTGGGGATTTTTATAAACAGATTAGAAATGTGGCTTCATGGTTGCACATCTTCCATGATTCTCCTAAATGGAAATTTCTTTCTGCATGCAGTAGTAAAGGAACAGAACTCAAATACTACATAAGTGGTCAAACACTGAAGCTTTCTATATTTATCTGTTTCCTCCCACACCTCACAATAATAGCATGCTGCTGTGCAGAATTTGGAAATAATAGTAAGTCAAGAGTAACAAATGATACTATATTTCAATATGTTCACTGAAACAGCATCTTTGTTTAGTTCTAGGAAAAAACAAACAGCAAACATCTATGTTATGTATGTGATTTGATTTTTTTATTTAAAAAAAATGTAAAAATGTGTAGTGCTTACTCTGTGATTATGTGTGATGGAACATAGAATCATAGAATCATAGATTTGTCTAGGTTGGAAGAGACCTTTAAGAACATCTAGTCCAACCATCAACCTAACTCTGACAAAAAAACATCACTAAACCATGTCACTAAGCACTATGTCAACCCATCTTTTAAATACCTCCGGGGATGGTGCCTCAACCACTTCCCTGGGCATCTTGTTCTAATGCTTAATAACCCTTTCAGTGTAAAAATTTTTCCTAATTTCCAATCTGAACCTCCCATGTTCATATACATACATGTACATACATTTGCAACTACACACATATATTTTATACAGGCAAAAGTGGCTGGTCACTAGCAACACTATCTACAGTTCAGATTGTCCAAAACACTTTTGTGTTTAAGAGTCTGTTAAATAAGGAGTGTTACTGAATGTGTACTGCACCCTAAGGTTTGTATATTGGAAGGGTTCTTCAAGGTCAAATAATTCTCTGTGCACTAAAGCAAATGAAGCTTGATTTCTTAATTTGTGCCTTGTGAGATAGTAACACTTTAGTTAAATATTCAAGTTTTGCATCCCTGGACAGTCCATGCAGAGAAGAGTTGCTGAATGCTAAAGTCTGGGCAAAACCTTGTGAGAGGTTCTTGTCTTGTTAGACTTCAGAGAACTTATGTGGCTGAAAAGCTGTTGCTGAAGGGTGATTTTCTTTGGTGGATATAATGCATGTTGCGTGATTTGGGGGAACAGGTTAAGAATAGATGTAGCTTAAAAATTCTGTTTGATATCACGGATTCTTTACTTTTGTCAGCACAGTAACATAATAGGGTAAGAGACACAAGAAAAGATAGATGCTTCTACAGTTACTTGTCCCTGAACAGGTAATTTCCCAGTTCAGGGTTCTTGAAAAATTGGAAAAGTTCAATAGTGGCAGGAAAGGATGTGTTTACATTCCTGTCCAGCCTGCTCTAGGTGAACCTGCTTTGGCAGGGATGCTGGACTAGATATCTCCGAAGGTCCGTTCGAACTCCTACAATTCTGTGATTCTGTGATTTCAGGGGATTTTCAGGGGGTTTAGTGCTTATATTTGGAAACTATGTATTTGGGCTATCATGTCTGATTTCCATATAGGTGTAACAGATGGAGAAGATGTACCCAACAAATGCATCAGATCAGCCAAGGAAAGAGGGCCATGAAGGAACCTTGAGACACATGGAATTAGGATGTTGCATATAAATGCAAAAGACTAGGGAATGTCCTCTGGGACTAAAAGGATCAGGACAAATAACTCACCAAAAATATTATAGACCTAATACATTTCCTGTGACATTAAACCTCTTTTCTAGTTACTATTTTTATTTGCCACTTTCTGTATCACATACCTAATTCAGAGGAGAAAATTCAGAACACAGAATTCAATAAAAAAATTAGCTTAAAATCAACTTTTATTGTATCCCTATCACCTTTTTCAAATCACCTTCCACATACCCTTTAGCTATTGCTATGTACCAGCACAACCATGTGACTCATGTTATTATATTCCTCTGCACGGGGAAAAACAAATCCAGTTCCTTACTTATGTTTTGCTTTTTGGTTATGTTTATCAGAATGACTCTGACTTAGTCTGTATTTTGATTTGTATCAGTTGAGGTTAATAATTCCCAAACTGCAAACTGTGCTACCATGTTGTCCTCATTATTAAAAGTGTCACAGAACAGTTGTAGAAGCATTCTCTTTCCTGGTGAAATGTACGTAAATCACTCACTTGGCTCTACCAGCTCTGCAGGACATACCTGTTTTCTGAGAAAAGCATCTGTCTTCCATTCAAAAGATGTATGGTGTCCTCAGGCTTTCTACACTAATACTTACAAGATTGCCAAATGATGCCAAATTAATTTTGTTTCAGTAGCTCTTTCTTGTGTACTTCTAAGCAAATGAAAAGTCAGGGAACTTAGAACCTGAATGTATTTTCATGCTAAACCTGCTGCTATTGTATCTCAGTATATGAAAGAATAAAGATATATCAGCTTTATCTTCTTCTTTTAATTTCTTTAACTTTGACCTGAGGTTTCAGGGTGGGTTTTTTTTATTTTTTGAGGGGAAGATTTTTTTAGGATATTCTAGTTATTTAAAAACATTACCACCACTGAATAGAGCCATGAGATCCATCTTGGTGTTTCACTTTTGATCCCATTAATATTTCATTATAACAGTGGTGGTCTAATTAGGGAGGCACAAGCACATTTATTACTTCTTGCCTTGGTGTAAAGCTTTAGTGAAAAATTTAGTTTTGTGTTTTATACAAGGCTATAGAAAAAAAGATTGCCATAGAATCTCTCTGTTGAGTAGCTATATTCAAAGTTTAACCTCTTATTTTAAATAAATTGCATTTTTCTGCCATTAACATAAACAAATAAATAAACCAGTTTTTTAATTTCCTTGGCCCTCCTTGAGTTCTTTCAGCATATGAAAATAGTACAATGGGTCCCCTATGAAAAAACACATAACTCTGCTAGTAACTTCTACACTTAAATCAAGCTGAGATATCTGTGTTAACTTCTGGGATCATTAACCCTCATGGAAAAATTGATAACTTTTTTTTAGGCCATCTTCCTATACATCTCAGTAATAGTGTCTGTTAACATTTCCCTCTCTTGTTTCTTTTGGTTTTTAGAAGGAGATTAGTCAGCATTCCACCTGTCCCTGGATTCTATTAGCCTTCCAACCTACAGGAGTTCATACAAATACATGGAGAATTATTTATAGCGTGATGTTAATGTGTTCGCATCCTTTGATGAATGATTTGTTTTTCTTTCTGACGCTTTCTTTAAAAGGATTAAAGCAGCAGAATGGAGGATAGAAAGCAGCAAGAAAAAAATCTTTCTTGGTTAGTTGTCAGACATCCTTGCTGTCTAGCTACTACAGTTTCTTCTTTGTACTTTTGCATTTTACATAACTTTTAGTGAGTTCCAGAAATGGAAATAATACATTTTACTTTCATGCTACCCTTGTTCATTTCTACTTTTATTTGTTTTCTGCTTCACTTGGGAACAGTACTTATTAGATTTTGAAATTCCTCCAGTGGTCTGCAACCGCTGCTTGTCTGCTTTACACAGCTATCACTCAGAGAGCAATGCCTTTTCTCTTGTAGCTCTTGTTTTTTTATAATTTTCTAACCTAGCTATCTCTTTGTTCTTTAGTTATCTGCAGTGATGTCAGAAATACAGACCAGACTTGATGAGCAAGCCTTTTTCCATTCTCAGTCTCTAGCATAAGTCCTTCAGCTTCTAACCAAAGGAAAAAATTATATGCATGGCTGTTTTAATATTAGAAAGATTGTTTATCTTATGTAAATATTAAAGTAGGATAGAAGTCTGGCCATTTGTTTGTTTTCAAATTAAATGTTAATCTGTGTGAGACAACTTCCAAAGCCTTTTAGTTTGATTCAGTACCTTACTCACTGGTTGCCTTGACTTCCTTGGGTATATTTGTAGATTTAAAGCATGATGCTCAGCAGTAACAGTGTTCTTTTGAAAGTAATTTTGAAGTCAGTTCCCAGGTCCTCTGTTGAACTGCAAACAAACCAGTAGTCTGCTGGCAAGGAAGCTCTACTTCAGGGCTGGCACTTCATGATGATGAACAAACACCTGTACTTGCATCTTTGAGTCCCATAGCTCCCTTGTCTTCTGTTAAACCTCATCCTCCTTGCCCCTGGTGACATTAAGCGTACACCCTGTGTCTTTTATGTCGGATGAGTTTTATTAAGAAATCAATAGATTCAGTCCCCTGTCCACCCCTGTGAGCTGAAAATACCTATAACTGAGGAAAGAAAGGCTATTACTTTTGACAGAAAACCTTGTTGGGTTTATTCTCCCATTCTAGGTTAGTAAAATTCTGTTAAACTAAATCATCTCTTAGGGCCAAATCAAAAGTGCTAATTCCCTTTTAAAGTCTTTCATTCATGGGGTAAAATTCTCGGTTCAAGTGATCAGAGTCACTACAGCTGGGGATTCAGTCTACCTCTAGGTAGGTTGTATAATTGAGGTCCAGCATGCTTTTATAGTGCTTATATGTTTGGAATAAGGAGAGGGAAGGATACAGTGAGTTTGAAGTAGTGTTGGGATGTCAGGGAGTTATTTTGACTCTTCATGTGCTGTAGGATGTTTTGCAAACCCTTGAAAACACAAGGGAGTTTTAAGATGTAAAGTTTTTCAAAATTATCAACAATAATAAAATATTAAGTGTCATTCCTATAATATTCTCAGCTTCTCGGCAATATTCTCCCTTACCATGCAGAACACTAAGAGTTTTCAAATTGCTTTGCATACTTTAACAGATGGAATATGGCTTAATTTCAATAAAGGTGGCAAACTACATTTAAGTCTCACGTTGTTTCATGCAACTTTGGAAATATTTAGAAATAATGTGCAATTAAACCACTGATAATAGAATAATATGATACCAGTGGAGCCATCAATTGGCAGGATTTGCACATCTTTATTGTATATTAGTACTGTGAATTTTTTAAAATGATTATCAGTAAGAGTGATGGTTTATCATTTCTGATTTTTTGCTTTTGTCTCCTCATTCATTTATGTGTATCCTGATACCACAGCAGTTAAAACAATGAAAACTTTAGCAGGGCAAGTCCTTGATAACAACTGATAACAAAATGAAAAAAAATTTAAACCCCAAACAAAATGTAACTAATCCTATATATTTGGAATATATTCAGTAACATCTGGCTATTTATTAGTTATCATCACCAAAGATAATCTGCCTTTCTTTTTGTCCTGATTGTAGCAGCATAATAGTTAATGGACAAATATGAATATTTTTTCCTCGCAATTGCTAAGAAAATTTATTTTTCATTAACATTGTTCCAGTACTCTTTTATGTCTGCCAACAACCCTCAATCTCTGGAAAAATATCTTATGTAGTCCAACTTCACCTCACAAAACTTTAACAAGAAACTCAAGATCTTGGCCACTTTGTAGTTTTTGTTGTTCAAGAAGGACATTGCCACAAATCACAATGGTTTGAGAACAAAGTTCCAGATTTTGAATTCTGCAGCTATTTGGTGCTTTGAAATTATAATATTTCTTTTTTTTGTTGTTTTGTTTTCTGTTTTTAAATAGATTGTACGAATAACAGAATAACATGTTTTTGAGAATGATATGCTAAGAATTAAAAAAACACACTAGAGAACCCAGTGTTTCTAAGTCAGAAAATATGCTTTTAGAACAAAATGCGCTGGTGTTATTCTTTACATTAAATCATCTAACTATGATCCCAGTCTTCTGCATCACATGACTCCTTTCTGCTGATGTATGCAATAACATAGTAGGGCGGTGAATGCTTTAAGCCCAACACATGCCAAAAAGCCTTTGGATAATCTTCCAAAAAGCAGGTGTGCACCAAACCCAATGTTTTAGGAAATAAAATAATTGCACAAAACACTGTAATAGTGCATGAAAACAAAGGTTTACATCAGCTCAACTTAGCAGTGCAACATCTTTAGAAATGAAAAGTTCTGTTCTCTCCTTCTTTATTTGGACAAGACTTGTAGGCCTCAAACCTCATTGTAATTGATGGAAGGACCTACCGCAGCATGAAATACTTTTTAATTGCAAACATATTTTCTTTTACTATTCCCTAATTCATGTACATGTCTAAAATGGGAAAAAACACAAGAGTAAAAAAAAAGGATGTTTTACCTGATAATATTAATCTTTTCTTCCCCCTTTGTATGTACTGTCATTAAAGAAAAATCGTTGATTGATCTGTTAAAGGGCAGAATTGCAGTTACAGATAAGAGTTTGCAGGGTTTGCTCCCCCTCTACATTTGCAGCCCTCTGAATTGTGGCTTTTTCAGGTTTTCTATATGTGCCCTGCCACTATACATATATGTGTGAGTATATATATATATGCCCTGTGCAGAGTCTCAGGAACTTGTGCACATGGAGAAGCTAATTTTCTCTTCTGTTTTGCCAGTGGCTGCCACTTTAAAGACATACAGGAGCTCCTCCACTTTTCCCTTCCAGACCATGGGGTCTGTGGGGGGCTTTAGTTGGACCTTAGCCTGATACTGACACCCTGCACAACAAATTGGGTACAGTGCTTTTGTGAGTACACTGCTGAATTATTTCTGAATCTGTTATGATGGTTTTCATAGAATATTCTGTTTAAATTATGGGGAATTTATTTATTTATTATAATTAAAGAAAAGGTATTGTATTTGATAACTTTAGTTGGAGCCAATTTGAATGGACCTTTGAAAGTTTAAATGTTCCCTAACATTTCCCATTAGAAGTGCAGACTTGTGAAAGAGATCAGGTCCCTTTTAGGTCAATTTACAATGTTTAAGAATATAACTACAATGTTTAAGAATATAACTTTGTGTGTGGCACTTGAAGACATAAAGTCTCTTGAACATCATGATCAAAATATGTTTCTCGTGATGTGTCATTTTTTGTAGATAACCTAGCCAGGGCGCTACTTTGGCATTTGGTATACCCTATACCTACTCTTCCCAATGTAGAGCACATTTTTTTATTGCGGACCACTGTGAGTCAGGCCCTAAACTTGACTCTCACATCCCAAATGAGTGACCTAATCTTCAGTATATGGCATGTGAGCACGCTTTCTCTCTCAGATTTCCCAAGAAAAACTTTGTGGAAACAGATATGTCTCTGAAAAATGTTTTGGCTTGGATGAAACAGCATATTTCGATGAAATTTCATTTAGTTGAGAATGTTCCGACCCGCTCTAATTACAAGTCTCTGTTATAAGCTGGTTACCACTTTGCCAAACATTAATGGGTTGGGCTGAAACTTTCCATGATTGTTCTCTGCCTTAGACTGAATGTTTTGACGGCAAAAGTTTAACCATTTCCTAGGCCAGAGAAACAGGTTCTTCTACCACTGTGAAAGTAACACTCTGTTACCTCTACTATTTGGAGGAGGACCTTCAAATTTGAAAGGGAGAAGACCTGGTGCATTGAAGATGTCTTTTGCAGTTCTCATGGAAATTCTTTCAACTTTAGCCTTTGACAGTCCCCATATTGCAGTAAGGCAACAGAACTTGTAGAAAGATTTGCTGATAACTTTTTTATGTTGCTTCGGCACCAATCATGCTCTGCCTCCACAGAACTGCCCCACGCATCAACTCCACTAAGTGACTCCAGCTCTGAGGCTGAACGCAGAGGCTGATGCATTGCCCCGTTGTTCTGGGAGAAGGTCAGGGTTGATGTGCAGGGCAGTGAGGACTACCATCTCTCCCCTTTGCTGAGTGGTACAGAAAGAAATTTCTCTTTGAAATTCTGAAATTGGAAATTAAATTCTAATTAAGCTATTGTGGCTTATGGACTGGGGGTTCTCCAGGGGGTCATTACTGCCTCATTATAACACTGTCTTGGAGAAAGAGCTTTCCTCTCTCCCTTCTCTGGTTTCTGCTGTGAACAAAACTTAGTGCCCTGTGTGTGGACTGATTATATGAGTCATCCAAGCCTGTACTGTAGGTACTGATAATGTGAGATTGTGGCATGTTTTGTGCAACAAAGTGATTTTAATCTCCTGCCCTCTCTACCCCATCCCTTAAGATTATGAAAAAGAGCAAGTGTTTGATATTTTGAAATTACTCCCGAGTTTAAAAAAAAAAAAAAGAAAAAAAGCTACTGATGTGTCTTCAATATTTCTTATGACAAGCAACTTTTGTTCATGAGCACAGGATCAGAAAGCTACATTCAGTAAAATGTTTAACTAAGTATTAGCTTCTGATATGAATTATGTAATTCATTCACAGAAAGTGAAAGAACATTCAGATTTCCCTGGGGCACCGCCTTACCGATATAAAGGTTAAACTACTAGTTTAGCAAGTTATGTTTTAGTGTGCCATCCTCCAGTTTGGACTTTCATGAATCCACCTATTGAAGGTAGTATTTCACCTGCAACTCTGAAAGCCTTACAAATGAGCCCCTAGTTCTTCATTTCCCAGAACCACAATAAAATCTTTCTGAGGTAATGACTCATAAAATGACTTATGTTAGTTTCAGCAATAACCTATTTTTTTCACTTGCTGTGCCCACTCATTTCAGCTTTACAAAACATCTTTTTTGTACTTTGCACAAGGTGGCCTCATACAGTCATGGAGCCCCTTGCAGGAGAAATCCTTCCCGGCGGCATTCCATGCTGCATGTGGAGGCTGATCAGGGCTCCACCTGCACTGGGATTTTGCTGGACTGGCCTTTCTCGTGAGGGAAACCGCAGGATACAGCTTTCTCCAGCAGGAAAGGCTGGGGCTGGAGAACAACTCGCCAGAAGGTGATGGGGACTGATGTGGCTCTGTTGCTGCCTCATGCCTGTGTGGATGAAAGACTGACTTGGGGGTCAGGGAGTCGATCTTACCAGTGTAACGTCAGTCTCTTACAGCAGCTGTACAGAACGGTGCAGTACTTACGCAAAACTCTTGTGACAGGCTGGTATACTGGTTTCAAAATGAGTTAACAAGCACAGTTCTTTGCTAAAGTAAATACCCTTAATTGGATCATGTAAAATCTCTCTTGGCTGTAATATTGTTATGGCTCAATAACTTCTCACCACTTCCTGAAAATTTTTGCATTATTGTTATGAGAAGAAAAAGAGATTCACTTTTGAAAGAATTCTTGAGCTGAAACTGAAATTAGAGCTGATCTGATATTTTCCATGAAATGTTCCTCATTGAACATGTAGTAACTATGTAGTAATTGTATTTTTATGTGCAAAAATTTCAACTTCATTATTGTTTTCTATTCTGCAGTCATGAAATTGAAATAAGACATTTGAATCTTTGGGATTGATTCCTTGAAGTGAAAGTAATTCAGTCTGACAATAGTCTTGCATCTCCTCACTGTGCTATACTACATGACAAGAGCTAAGAGTAAAAAATTTAGTAGAATTTTGGCCCTGTGGAGCAGATTTCTTTCCTTTGAGAGGTTTCACCTCCTAAAATTCACCTGCAGACATCAGAGAGAAGGCTCATGTCAAGGAACATGAATCTGGATAGTGACAAATGTGTGGAGTTTGTAGTGTTCAAGCATCTTTTCCTCTGTGCAGAGTGGCTCTGTAAGCAGGATACACACAATCTGGGAACACCAAGCAATTATTTACTGGGTAATGTGCAGAGCAGGTAGTTGTGCTGTTCAGCTACTATGCTGAGGACTAACATGCTTAGCTCCCCTGTGAGACACTGATGAGATGGTGGTGGCAGGGAGGCTAGACGGCTCATCTACAAAGGCAATGAATTGCTCTGTTCTATCCTCTGCACTTTTTTTTTTTCCTTGAGGTTTTACACCTTTTTGTGCCAGCATTTCTCCTCTTGAATCTGTAAGGCTCTAACTATCATGATTTCAACAGCTCCCCTCTGTCTAGGTTTACATTTTTCTTATCTTGCACAGCTTTGGTTCACATATGTTCTCACACTTTAGCAGCAATTTTCTCAGTAAAACTGGGCCAAGATCACACAGCTGTGCTGTACCAAACACGGCCTTGGATTACAGACTTCTAAGAGTCTGGGTATAATACACCTAAAGTACAGTTCCCATGAGACATGTGATACTGCAGAGAGTTTCTGAGTTAAAGTAGTCACAAAAGGTTCAGACGCACAAAAAAATTTAATCATCTGTTCTGGTTTTGAATGAAAAAGTTGCACTACCTCTTGCAGAATTAAAATTCAGATTTTCATTTACCTCTGTTTAAAACACTATGATATATTTGTGATCTGTTACTTCTTAAGATTTTACACACAGAACAATAAAATAGGCATATTTATTACTCGATCATCTCACAGGTGAAACATATTTTCATGTTATGATTATAGATTTATCTTCTTAAAAAGGTGGCCCTGTATCACTAAGCATGAATCAGTTGAATAGCAGTCCATCCCAACAAGAAGGATGTTGGGGAAAAATACCAGAAGGTCTGTCTGGATGAACAAGGAGCTCCTGGTAAAATTCAAATTTAAGAAGGAGCTGTAGAGAAGGTGAAAGCAGGGTCAGGTAACCTGGGAGGAATACACATGTACTGTCTGAGGTATGCAGAGACATGATTCAGAAAGGCAAAGTCAAACTGGGATTGAATGTGGTGAGGAATGTCAAAGGCAATAAGAAAGGACACTCTTAGTGACAAATGGAAGACTGGTGAAAATGTGATTCTGCTGCTGAATAAGATGGGTGGACCTCTTGACACAGGACATGGAAGAGGCTGAGGTACTGAATGCCTCCTTCACATCAGTCTTTACTAGTGAGACTCATTCATTGCGTGAATCCCAGGGGGATAATTTGGAGGGAGGAAAATTTACCCTTGGTGGAAGATGATCAGGTCAGGGAATACTTAAGCAAACTGGGCATACCTAAGTTCATGAGGCCTAGTGGGAGGTACCCACAAGTACTAAGGGACCTGGTTAATGTCATTGCAAAACTGATCTTGGTAATTTTTGAATGCTCATGGCTATGGGGAGAGATACTTGAGGACTGGAGGAAAGCAAATGTCACTCTTGCCTTCATGAAGGGCAAGAAGGAGGACCCAGGGAACAACAGGCTGATCAGCCTCACTTCAATCCCTGTGAAGGTAATGGAGCAATTTGTCCTGGAAACCATTTCCAGGCATATGAAAGACAAGAAAGTCGTAAGGAGCAGTCAGCATGAATTCATTAAGGGGACATCAAGCTTGACAAGCCTGATAACCTTCTACAGCGAAATGCCTGGCTTGGCTTTTTCTCCATGCTTTTGCCATCTGCTTCCATTTCCTTTCCTTGTATGAACATTTTTCATGCTCACTATATCCCCTGAATCACTTGTTTTCCTACTCTCTCTCCCAATTACCTATGTTCCTCCAGAGCAAAGTTAATCCTTTGTACCATATTCTTCATTTGTTTTCCACAGCATTGGAATATTCATCCAAAATATTCCTTGGCACTTGTTTAACAAATGGAGACTTTTTATTCATTCTGATTTGTTCCTAATAATAATTTCTTTTAATAGTCTTTCTACAATAATTCCAGCAAAAAAGTAATAAAAGCCACTTTAATGTTTGTACTCCACAACCTACCCACCAGAAAAGACTTCTAATCCTCTTACTAGTGTGTATCTGATCTGCTTTGATTTCTCTGTCATTTTTTTTGCCTATTCTATGACCATTGCAAGGAGTCTTACCCCACATCAACATTGGAAAACAGGTTGCCTGGGGAAGTTGTGGATACCCACCCTGGAGGTGTTCAAGCCCAGGTTGGATGGGGCTTTGAGCAACAAGGTCTAGTGGAAGGTGTCCGTGCCCATGGTAGAGGGATTGGAACTCGATGATCTTTAAGGTCCCTTCCAATTTTAACCATTCTATGGTTCTATGACAAATGACATGCCAAATCTTGTGTCCATACAACACAATTCTCTCACTCACCAGAAAAGCATAGATCAAAGCTATTTGTGGAAATGGTCCATTGTGTAGATTTGGATGTCCTTACATAAGTAGACACATTGTCCCTTATGTCCCACTTGAGGTAACTAATGCACAGTACTACAGTATTCTAAGAAAATGTGACAGCAAACATAATAGAAACAAGCATATCTTGAGATAGCCTTACATACAATACAACACTGAAATAATGAATTGGTACCTCATCCTTGGCCAGCTGGCACACTCAAAAGTAACTATATACCTCTGCCTTTTTTATTTTTCTAAGCAAGCATAGAATCATTAAATAAATTATGGTGGCAGGGATCTCTGGAGGCTATCTACTCCAACCACCCGCTCTAGGGGGGCCAACTACATCAGGTTGCTATTGGGGTACGAGGGACAAAGTATTCACTTAGAATATTGACATACTGTTCATGACCTAAAGTATATGCAAAACTGTGAGCATTAAAACAATAATAATACATGATCTAGGTCCAAAGCCTATTGAAGGTCAGTAAGGTTATTTCTGTTCTACTAAAACAAACAGAGCCAGGGCACAGACTTTTGTGCACACTTAACAATACAGTCTGAGCATTTTTGACCAGTTCACTTATCCAAGATTCCCATTTCTGTCAAAGCAGAGAGATTGTCCTTGGGAAAGGAAGGAGAAAGAAGATGCACTAACAGAAATCAACAACTTTAGCAGCTCCTGAGAATGAAGAAAAAGGGAGGGCTAGAAAGGGCTGCATTGTCCTCTTACTCTGCAAGTAAAGTGCTCCTATTGTAAATCTTTCAAGGAGCTGCAGGCTGGTACACTCACAGTGAATCATAATTCATATCATGAAGTCAGCAAAGATACTAGTGGAGTAGAATAAGCCACTTGTCATGAAAAAAGAACATCATAAATTAGCACCAAAAAAAAATTGGTCTCATAAATCTGGTGTCATACCACTAATGACATTTGTCTTATCTCCATGTACAGCTCTTATGCAATTGTTGTCTCACTGCAAAATCATGCCTATGATTTAGGTATATGTCAACTTCTCTGTTGCTTTGGTAACATCCTTTATCTCCTAAATTTTACAGGTTTTATCAAAACATGAGTTCTCCATTTTTGAACCTTTTTATCTTTAAAGCTAAAGAGATGCTGGTACTTTATTATATATTCTATTCATGCACAGTGTTGCCAGGTTCTTTCCAGACGTCACTTTATAAGGAAATTGTTTCGGGCATTTTCCATGGAAACCCACTTTAAAGTGAGCGTTACAATCTCTTCTCTGTGCTTCACTTATGCAATCCTTATGTTGTTTCCCATTACATGGAGATAACTAGCTATACTAATCTTGGAATATTGAATAGGAAATGCTCCAAAGCACTATTTATTCAAGTGGAATGTCTACAGCTTCTATGTGTAATTTGTGTTTGCATTTCTGCTCAAAATCAGTGCTTGTATTTAATTATCCATGCAAACCTTTACCATGTACATTTCCATGCCAAGCATGAAAGTCACCGGGGAGTTACAAATAGCTTTCATTGATGTGTGAGCTATTCAGTCTGATAACACAGTGTGCAGATGTGTCAGAGACAGAAGACGGTTGGGTTTCATAGCTATATTTTTCAAAGTCTGGAGAACAGTGATATGGATGTCACAGATGAAGAAGATAGTATAACCTTAGTGACTGATTTTCTCCAAGTAAGTATGTTTGTTTTGCTTTGGTTTTTAACTTTCATTTAGGCTTTCTCTTCTTTGTATGTTATGGGTATTTCACAAAGGAATTTCATTAAGTAGGTTAAATCAAGGGGGAATTTTCTTAAATGTAAATAGCGGCATGGATTTATAAAATATTTAGTCTGATGACATGAATGACAACTGTACACTATTTCTTTCTGAACCACAAAAATTTTGGCAATTACATAAATGTTTGAGTAAAACCTTTTCTTCACCATTGAAAATAGGGAAGGTGCTATTTTGGCTTGATCTGTTACTTCTTATACATGAGAAATATTCATATCTGCTTCCCTTGGAAAGTTCTTTATTTGGTTCTCTTTTACAAAAATGTTCATTAAAAAAAGCTATTTAATGTTTTACAGTAAGACAGAATTTTTGCCTTTTTCTGAAATGTGAGAGAATAACTGTTCACTCAGTAAGAAGGAGCCTTCATAGAAATGTTAGCATTTTGTTTCAGTTTTGTAAGTAATAGGAATTTACATTTCTTTGTAAAGATCATTTACATTTCTCTGTACACTGTAATAGAATATTTAAAATATACTGGAATATTCCTGACAGCTTAATGAATTATATTTAACCAAAGCAGTTAATATTTTCTTGTCCAAGAGAGGCTGAAATTCATTAGCAATGAATAACATTCATTTATTCTGTAAGGTAAACAGCAAACGAAGAAAGATAAAACTCATCAAAAGTTTGTACAAACTTGAAGACTGAATGCAATCTCAAGAACTATATTTTAAAGCTTTCAAAAGATATCTGTGGTAAAAGGAAAGACTACATCTGACATCCACAAGGCCATGTAGCTCACCCCACTGTTGGTGTCTTCGGTAGCATCTCCTTCTGCACAACAGTAGTTCCCACACCTCTCTTTGAAATGCAGGTGGACTTGGATGCTGGGGTATAGTAACTGGTTGCAAATTCACCAGTGTAAGTTCCTGGCTTCTTTGATGTAGGCCCCATACACTGAAGTGCAGTTT
This sequence comes from Numenius arquata, assembly GCF_964106895.1. Lineage (NCBI taxonomy): Eukaryota > Metazoa > Chordata > Aves > Charadriiformes > Scolopacidae > Numenius > Numenius arquata. The sequence continues at coordinate 37,976,347 of NC_133576.1, read as the reverse complement.
TGAGTGTTTGAGCCTGGGAAAAGTTTGAGCAGTGCTCATGTCTCTAGGCATCCCTCCCTGCGTTTGTTCAGGCTTTGCTTCCTCACTTAACACCCCTGTGCTTTTGCTCTGGACTCCCTGTGTGCTGCAAGAAGGCCCAGCCTGTCCTTGTCATGCAGATATGTCCTAGGGGAGCCCAGCTGGGTGAACAAAGGTGGAGAGGATGCATATTTGCTAGTATAAGAATTAAGGGGTAAGGAGGGAAAAGGACCTTTTTAACCACAAGCCAGTGCTGGAGGAATACCAAATGTGACCATAAAGAAAATTTGGGATGAGCATTTAAAAGACTTTTTTTTTAAACAGTGAGTTGAGGGTTTGGGACAATGTGGGCAAAGTGGGGCACCTAGATTGTTTTTAAACTTAATTCTGGTAATTTATTCAAGTGATTTTGCCTCTTGGTGCCTGGATATGTCTTGATGTGGAATCAAATTTGCTCCCCTACTTGGAGTGCAGAGATAACTGATGTTTATCTTTAGTGATGATTTACTTTACCTACTTGGCAACAACAAGTAGTTGTACAGTTTTGTGGATCATTTTCTTTTTGTTATGGGAACAGATATACATTTGACACCTGGCAGTGACAAAGTGTAGATGTGCATGTGCCTTCATGTTCTCTTCTAGCAAGAAGGAAACCAGGTTATGCCACCCCTGTGTTGCCATTGCCAAGAAAAAAAGAACAAAAAAAAGCAATTAAAAATCTGGAGTTTTTTTAATCGTTATTTTTATAGTAGTGTTTTCTGCTTCTTTCTCTGGTAATAAGCAACAGGAATTTCAGAGAAAGAGTATGACAGGGAGAGAGGAATTAATTATGTTCTGAGGGAACACGAGTGGAAAGAAAAAGCTTATCCAGGGCTACTCTTACTGTAAGGTTAGAAAAATGAAGAGACTGAACGGAATTTATGCAAAATAAATGTGATTGAATTGCACAGCAGGAAGGAGAGGGAGAGTGTGTTAATTAATTGTTTGGGAAACTTTGGTAGCTCCTTCAGCCTATTACAGGTTGTACCTTCTAAAAATTATTTTGTAGTGGGAGTGATTTGGTGGATCATAAAAACAAAATAAAACCTTTTGGAGGGATATTTTTACATATGTATATATTTCTAGCTTTTTATTAGAACTTTGCGTAATAATAAGTAAGCTGATCTCAGCTGTTTGCATTGCATTTCAGTCTTATTAACCTAAGAAAAGAGTGTCTGTTATTTTTAGGATTTAATCTACACATCCTGTTTATACCTCCTTTTGGAAAAAATCTCATTAAGATAGCCATGTTAATTATTGTAACCCTCTTTTATTTTATGAGACTCATTCTTATGAAGCACTTCAATAAACCTCAACAGGGATGAGGTAAGAATAGTTGAGTTCACTACAGCCATCCTTCTTCCTACATTAAAGAATGAGCTTTCTCTTTGACGCAAACCAGCATGTCCACACCTTAAGTCAAAGCAGCTTCTTTTGGGAGTACCGTTTTTCTGGATAGTTTTGAAATAGCTGTACTGGCTTTTCTAAGCCACCTACCACATGAGTGTTTACATATCGCATAAAGTCTCCATATCAGCTCTGAGCACCTACTTTAGCTAGCTGGCTAGTTTTTCTGAACTATCCTTTGAAGTAGCCTGATTGTCTCCATTGATTGCAGAGGACAGCCAAGCATTGCTCTTGGCAGACCAGGGAGCCTGCGGTCTCCCTGAAACTCTCTGTATGAGTGTCTCCTGCGGAACTGCATGCAGGGTGGACTATGGGAAACAGTTCTTCCCTGGACATGTTGAATCAATTTCTGTTTTAATGAGACCCTAGACAAATTGAGGGACAAGTGTACTTATTTAAGTGCAGGGTCATAGAGATTCCTGTTGTGATTTCTCTCTGACACCAGTTTGTATCAGCCTGTACCTTGGAGTAGTCTGACTGCACGTACTGGGGCTGTTGATGCAGGTTACTGCCCTCTGTGCTAGGGATAGCACTGTGGATAAATGTGTCTCTGGACCAGATCCTGGCACTCCACATCTGACACTTTAATCAGTCTCAACTGTAACTAAACCACTCCCTGAAGGTATCCATCTCTTTTCACTGATTACAGAGTGAAGCTAGAAAACTAACTTTTAGGAAAGCTAAAATTAGGTGAGCCCCAGCCTTTCTGCATAATTAGTTTCATTGGTCACAATAGGACTCTGCATGGGATAAGCTGCAGCTTTATGTGAAAAGGGTATCAGAACCAGCCATTTTGCTGAGAAATACAACTGCATTTCTGTCAATGGCCCAGTTTGGCCAGCAATCATGGGACTCCTTTGATTAGTATCAAGTCACTTGTCCATAACGTGCCTCTTGGATGAAAACTGGGAAATGAAGCACTGGAGAAGCAAGTCCCACATGGCACTGGAGTGGTTCAAGAAGATGTAGTTCCCCAATGAACTTGTGGAAATAAAACTACGTGAGGTGGTTTGTTTTTTTTTTTTAATGGTTGAAATATTTGGGAACATTTCTATTTACATTAAACACAGACAAGTGTGAGGGAAAGAGGGATGGAGAAAGAGCTTGTGTTGTTCCAGTGCAGTAATGATTGTCAAAACTATGTAGTTCTCTGCAGGGTGGAAATTCCCTTCTTTTTTACAAGCAAACTCCTCTGAAAATCTGGTGTTAACTTTAGTGATGGGTAGGCACTGCCTTATTTCAAAGTCCTTGTTTGCTTAAAGTAGAATCATAATATTGCATAACTTCCATTTTTGTGGTTTAGTAAAGATAACCCCTTTATTTCTGTTATTAAAAGCTGAGTTATTAACACAAACAAGAAATCCTTTCAAGAGTAATAGAGGAACAGCAGGTTAATCTGCCAGGTTTCTACAAATGTAGCTAGTCCCAAATGAAAGCGGTCAAACACAATGGACTGGCGAGATTAATGAAGTGTAATTCCACACGAATCCTTAGGTCACTGTTGGTTTACACTGGACAAAGATCTGGTCCCTTCTGATTTTGCTGCTTCTCTTCCTTTTCCATGCTTATTTTCCTTTGCCTTTTTATAATTCATCATTAGCTGGTTAAACTTATTCAGATTCTCTGATGCCAGAACATGAACTGTCCTCATTGTGAAAAAAACAGTATATGCTCTCCTCCACGCACTTTTAAACTTTGCAAGAGCCCAGATAATCCTCAGGCAGGTCACATGAAACTCTGGTTTAAATTGGGACATAAAGATTTCGCATACCTCAAGATGGCTTTTTGAGCAAGGGTAAATTTTGCCCTTTGGAATATTTTATAACCTTCTTTTGCCTTTGTAGTTTTTGAAAACAAATGGTGTAATTACTCATCTGCCAATAGTATTGATCTAGTGCTTACAGAGTGATAATGACATGGGCTGAAATCTTAAGTAATTGGTCAGACTGCTGTATTCATCCAAGCCTCCTTGCCAGGCAGCTCTTTGCCCCCTGCTATTATCTCATAGAGCAATATTGTACTGATACCGCAAGTTACTGTGTAATAGCAATCGTGGCTTCCAATACATCTACCATGTAGTTACCACATACTTAACACAAAAGAGTGCATTTTCTTTTGTGGTAATCCAGTAAGCGAATCACACTTGCCAGGCAGTGCAGAAAACCAGTGCTGCATATCAGAGGCAGAGAATGTCTGGTGCTTTTTGTGGTAAAAAGCTGATCTGATAAGAGTGTGAGATTCCTCCAGAACTGCTCTTTTCTTCTTCTGCAGCTTGAATTGGCTATCTCCGCTTTACTTTAACCTCTTAGCTACCACAGACATAGACAAACCTCCCACCTACTAAATTTACAGTATATAGCATACTGGCACTCCACAAGTTTCAAAGGGAGATTGTATAAAGCTAGTTAATTCATAAGTAAAAGGAGCATTAATTCAACAGCCAGCTCTCTATGGCTGGAAAAAATGGACAGATCCACATCTGGTTTTTCCGTATTTGTTCCAATCCTCCTGTTTTAGTGGACAGAAGGACGTTTTATCTTTTCCTGGGCCCAATGGTGGTCTTCTACATTTGGGAGCTAGGCAAGTGAGGCTTAACAGAGCAAGTGAAGACTGAAAGTTATATGCCTGTGTATTTTAACTTAGAAACAAATATTTTTGAAGGTGTGTTTTATGCATAGCGTATGGAGTTCTTTAATAGAATATATCTTGGTGTTGTGAGGACTTTCTAAAGGTGAGGACCCAGATGAAGAGCATCATCTGTACTTCTCACCAGACCACGATGCTGTAGCGCCTTTTATCCCATGCATTCAGTGATCCAGTTTGCTGCAAGTGTAATACATGCTTGAATTGTAATGTTGCTCTCTAAAAATAATGTGAAACAGCTGTTCCAATGAAAAATTACATCTTTTCCTTCACCTAGAAAATTCAAATATTTTTAATTTTATAACGCAGCAGTAGAGATGTTTTCTAAAATGTTGAGAATCAAGATCCAAATGTTCTTGGGCCAAATTCTGAGTGTAGCTCACCTCTTAGGAAACTCGTGGGGTTTCATGGGAACAACCGGGGACAGATATGGGCTCTTTCCAGGAAGCTCATTCAGCTACAAAAGGGACCCTGTCAGCTACCTGAAGTCACAGTGATTTCACTGACACCTATAAACACCACATCGGCACCAGGATGGGAGGATTATCAGCTGCCACCTCATCTTCTAACAACAAAATTACTTCAGTTAACACCACTGTCTCTCATTTTTTTGCAAATATGTTGCACCTAATTCTGTCTGCAGACGGTGAAGCCAAGGGGATTTTGTGTTTGTATTGAAGAGTAGATTTAGATCTATTGTGTTAAAGTAAACTGATAGCTTCAATTATTAAATACAAGTACTTGGCCAGGCTTTAGTGGAGGCGGCCATTAAACTTTCTGAGATCTTTTTTATTTTGGTTACCAAAGCCTGTTTCCAAGAGCCAGTGTCTGAATCCTGTTAAAGCAGGACTTTCCATCATTTTCCATTAAAGAAAAAAAGTCTGAATTGGGCAGTATTACCACCGCACTCAGACTTCTGCCAAAGCCTCTGCTTGGATTGCACAGCTGCCTTTAAGACGTTTGAAAAGCAAGTCCTTCCCTGGTATATCTGAAATCTTTCCCTTTTTAAATGAGACTCATATTTCATTTGGAAATCTAGCAAGAGAACCGTTAGATATGAAACACCAATATGTAGAAGCAGCTTTAAAAAAATTACTTGCATGCCTTAAATGGGACTTAGTGGGACATCAAAATTATCCACCCCCTCTTCCAGATGCCCATCTCAAATCACGATGACTCCTTCATTAAACTGACAGTTCCTGTGCTGGACATCTGAACAGGATGCTAGAGGATGGTGAGGAGGACCCTGGCTGGTGGTCACCCTTTGGACTTTCCTTGCTTGAGGTGTTGGTTTCCAACACTGAGTGCAGTCACCACTGACAACTGCTTAAAATATGGCGCCTGGAGGAACAGGTAATGAGCATGAAGCAAGGTATGGCAAGAGGTCAATCTGATCTGGTCTTCAGCCAGAGGATATTCACTGCCATTTCTGCCGCCCCGAGATCACTGTTTTTGCCCCTGCCCTGCTGTCTGGTCTGTAAGATGGCTCTTCCCTTCCCACAGGTTTGGGCCATGGAGCAAAAGAGGGGAGAGGACGTGAGAGAGGACAGGGCTGTGACAAGACCTGTGTCCGTCCTCTATTCCAGCACCAGTCTCTCTGTCTTAGGAGATCTGTACTAAGGAACTAGTCATCTCCAACTACAGTCAGCACCAGAAATAGGAAAATTAAACCAGACACCCACAATGTTAAGAGACAGCAAAGGGGTTTAAAACCAGGTCTGAAACCTCACTGGGAAACTTAACTCAGATGATTGCTTGGTAGTCTAAGAGAAAGTTGTGGAATGAAACAAACGTTGGATAAGGGCAGCAACAGGAGCCACTAAGCTCTATTTGAGTTTTTCTTGTTTGTTTTGCAAAGAGGCTCTAGACATATGCATGTTTTCTAAACACATGGTGGTTAGTATAATCCTATCATAGATATGAGAGAAGCCCCAGTGATCTAAAGTCTCACAGTTGAAGCATATAGTTTTATTTATTTAGTCTGAATTTCAGCAACATGGCATCTTCTCTAAGGCAAATCCCAGATACTTTCACGCTTGGTCTTATCTCCTTTGTCAGTGATGTCTTGTTCTGAGAGAAATTCTATTTCCACCTTCCAGCACGTTCATCAGTATTATTTCCTATGGCCAGCATCTCCCTGACAGTGGCAGATGTACACGTCTTCCAAGACATTAGCTGCTTAAATGTCTCTAAATGCAGATGACAGAATTTCGCCTGAACTTCCAATGTCTTGGTGACCAATGGTGACCAAAAAGAAAGCAAAGGAGTACTTGTGCTTGCTGTTTCTTCTTACCCGCTTGCTGATCACAGAGTGAGGAAATCCAGGGGTGCGTTAGCTGCAGTGCTTGTCCAGGAAAAAAATAATGCAGTTCCAAATTTCCAAGAGAATCAAAAAAGAAAGTTCAGTTTCATCATAAAGAATCCTGATTGCAAACTGAATGATTTGGGTTTTTTTTCAGAGGTTCTTGGTTTGCCCAGCTAAATGTAAAGCACATTTTAAAACTGATGGATTTGTTTCAGCTGGCATTTTGTTGATAAGTCATAGATCCCAGACTGATTACTCTGTAAAGTTTTGAAATATGTTTTCTTAGTGCTGATGTGATCTGAAAAAATAGGTTATACGTCTCAAGCACCTCAGGCAATAAAAATAGGAAAATTATTAAAATTAAACCCTTTTATGTATAAAACAAAAGTGCCAATAAATCATACAGTTGTCCCTCCTCATCCACCATACCAAAAAAGTTATTGTTGCTGTTGCTAGCAATAATTATTAAGTGATTTGGTCCAACAGCTACGTATTGAAGCAGCTACTTTAGCCAGTTCCTGGGCTGAGTTTTTCAGGCCTTTTACCTGGATTATGATTTGTTCTTTTTTCAGTTGTGATACAGCAGAAATGGAGTGAGGGAGCTGATGGTGAAGGCTCCAAGGTAGGCTAATGGTCCATGCCATCCACTCTCTCTTTGCACTTGAGTTTTCCACCAGTGAAATGGAGCTAGCAGCATTACTTCTGTCTTTGGTTTCTTCAATAAACTCTGTGAGTTGTGAATGAACAGTTACCACCTTTTCATATATGTCAGTTTGCTGTGCTGAGGCCACTCTGAACCTCCTCATGCTGCAGCAGGGTGTGCTGCTTATGATGAGTCAAAGAGGAAAATGGCTTTAGTAAGTGAAGTTCAGGGCTGCTTTGTTCAAGGGAAGTGTTGTGTTTCTTACACACAGTTTTCTGTAGAAATTTAAAATTCTGGGCAAATTCCAGCATATTCCCAGTTGGTGAGTATCTACCATCCACACTGCAGAGTTTTGGTTGCAATGGGGAAGAAGCATGTATTTGTATAGCATATATCTTATTGGTTATTACTGCATTAGCTGAAATGTGCACTAACAAGAGATCTATGAAGGTAGATGGAGTCTTTTCTTAAAATCTGCATTTGAAAGGTTTAGCTGCTTTTTTTAAAAAAAAACCCATTGTTTTCTTTCATAATGTTTCCCTTTCAGTACCAAGAAGATCACTTTTACAATGACCTTAATGTAACATAAAATTTGGCTTTCGTTTTATATCAAGGCTTCTGAATGAAATGGTCTGCCTTTCAAGAGTGTGAGATAGCCAGCAAACTGTCTTGGGATTTGTGGATACTTAGGATCTTTGAAGAATTGCTCATCCTAAATGAGAAATTTGAAGCCTAATTTAAGGTACTTTTACTTTTTTGCTTCTAAAGCAAGATTCAAGCCTTGCAGTCTGTGGAGCAGATGTCCTAAAGATTATTTTTTATTAATATTACTCAGTTATATCTAAATTTCAGTGTCAGGCTACAAAGCAACCTGTGACTTTCCTGTGTAAGACGTATGTAAACTTGGCTAGTTAGGAAATTCTCACACCTTCAGAGTACAGCATGTGTTGTTAAAAGATCTCTATTAAAATCTTCAGTTTATTAAACTGACAAATGGTAGGAAATTTTCAGACCTCAAAAGCTATGATATCATTTCGTTTTAAAATAACCCCACCAAAATCTCATATTTCTTAGTAAGAAAGTAACTAAAACTGTACATGTGTCATTGCAGACAGCACCTCAGGTTTGGTCATCATTAGCTGTGGTTCTTGTGTTTAAATCAGAGCCTCCAAGGCCTGCAAAAGTAAAATAGCAGAACCTGAAACCTTCCATTTACAATTGTCAGGGATTAACTTTTATTCATGAGTTGCAGATGCTATATCCTTTCATGGATTTTAGATAAGGAAGAGATGACTTCTGAAAAAGGTGGTGTTCCCCCCTTACCCCTGCAGTTTCTAGTAGTGGTGACACTTTACACAGTGCCTGTACATATTGCTTAGATTTTTAAAATATCATCTAATTAACGCATATCGCTAGCCAGGTATCTTAGTGCTGCTTATACAGTTACAATTTTATTGCTTAAGTCATTCCACTCCTGTTTTAATTCAGTAAAAGCTCCAGGTTAGGGCTCCAATTCTGCAGTGTATTAGGCAAGATGACTAGGCTCAGCCTCTTTGCTCCCTCTGCTCTCCCACAGTCCTTGACCAGCATCATGGTCTGGCAAGGAGGAGAAAGGAAGTGTAGGGTACTCCCTGCAGGGTGCTGATGATAGAGCAGGTAGGTTGGAGGAAGGCATTTTGCATACGGTGGTGTCAAGGAGTGAGGTGAGCAGAGCCTTGTTTCACAGGCACACCTTTAACCGCCTTGGGTCAGCCCCCAGCAGTACCTGGTATTGCTTTACGCAGTGGCAGGAGAGATAAGGGTGCCTGACGTGGAAGCATTCATGCTGGAGGGTCAGTGAGTCATTGTGATATGCCGTGTCCTTGGGCTTCCACAAGATATGGCAAGAAATCTTGGATTCGCTGTGGCAGGGCTTTTGGGTTGTGCTACAGAACAATTCAGACTGTTTGTAAACCCTGTCTGTTGAGGAGGACAGAGATTAAGCATCACATCTTTGAATACAATTTGGAGTTGTTTGTTAGGGACTAATGTGAAAAAGAAACTTTTTGGGAAATGCCAAGATGAAACATTTTAGCCAAGGAAAATGATTCATTACTTTTGAAAATGTCTCCCTGTGTCTTTTAGCCAAACTACGTGTGCAACATGACCCAAACTTCCAAAATAACTTTGTCACCCAAGTCTCCCAGAATTTTTCTATTGTTGACCTTTTTGTTGCAAAAATATTTTTGACCAACTCACTTTCTCTACAGAAAGAAACAATCCTTCCTACAGATCCAAAATGTCTGAATGATACCAAGCTATAAATACCACTGCTACAGGCACAGTGTAAGACTTAGATTAGAACAGGTTGTTGAACTGTCGGAGTTATGTAAGTAAATTAGAGAGCATGGAGAGGCACCTTTTTATGGCTATGAGACTTCCTCATAATCTATGAAGCATTTACTCGTCATTGCCATGGAAAATGCATAGATTTTTCAGGTTAAAGAGAAGTAAAGTAAAAATAGCATCCTAGTGGATTCAGGGGGTAGCTTGGTATGTCCAACAGCAACATGAACACAGGTGAAATGTGGAGTCAACAGGAGAGCTAGTATGTTGTTTGACAAACTTGCTAAAGAGCTAGGTGGTGCTGCTTGGAAAAGATCTTCCATTGCTTAACTTTACTTGGTTACTTTCTAAAGAGGAGGAGAAGTGGAATAAAGAGTTTACATTTCTTTTTTTTTTCTTCAAGGAAAAAACCTGAGTGTTTTAAAGAAAATACTGCAACTTCCCATGAATAAGTGCTTCGTTCCAGTGTTAAACATTAAGGAAATAAGTACAAAATTAGGTATTCAAAAAAAGGAAAGAAGATATTTTGTTAGTGCTGTAGGTGGCTTTGGCAGGATTTGTTTGTTCTGGGTTTCACAAAGTAGCCTGCAACTTATTCCTATTTGTTTGTAGAGATGCCTGTGTTTCCTCATAACTAGGTATATCTCCAGTCGCTATTCACAGACAGAGGTAGCCACAGCCAGTCTTTGAAAATATCTTGCTCCTTGTAACTATTTAATCCTGTAATTGTCTATAAAAGCTTGGATCCAGTGCTGATGCTGGGAATATTTTATTGCTCACCAAGGAGCACTTGTGGCTATGTTTTGATAGCCAGGTTTGTGGTTCTGGAAAAGTTCAGGGATTCCAGGAGGCCATCAGTGCAATAATATTATTGTATCTTTTTAATGAAAAAGAGGAAAATACTAGAGGCTAGTGAAACAAGTGAAACACCCATAGTAATAATTATCAAAAAATAAAAGAAAATATCTAGAATAAAATATATGATGTAAAACAATGTGTCAGCTTTAATTTACTTGTATGAGCTGAAGATAACAGCTGAAGGTATACAACTCACATGATGAAATACAGCAATAAGCATCACATTTTTTAATTCTAGAACACCCACCAGTTTATATTATCAGCATCATATATTTTTCTCTCTTGCAATGCTGCAGGGAGTCCACCTATTCTGGATGAGAAACACAATTGAACACAGTCATAGTTCTGTAATGAGAAACAGAGATTTAAACAAAATTCTGTTCATTTTGTCACCAGAGATTTCAAACTGAATTCTCAGCTCAGGACTTCTGGAAAAAAACAGTCACACTCACTGCATTTGACAAATACTGGAACATGTTTTAAAAATCTGGCTTATTTAACATTCAGGCATCTTGCATACCAGAATAACTGACTTTATTCAGAATATTATCATAAAATTATTTATGAACATTCTTATGAAATTATTTATCTGGAGTATCAGGACATAAATAATTAATATACATTGTTGTAGAATGAAATGTTACTGAAAATGTAGGAAACAATCTCTGGGGAAGGGAGAAGAACTCAGACCCTCTGAGGTTTTTTCACGTATATTCAGGCTATGACAGGTTTCCAGCATGAGACTCATATTACTTTGCTCTGTGTTCCCTACTTGAACATAGCCAGCATGTCTTACACATCTTTTGTTACACTCTCTTATATTTAATACTCTATAATTTGCTGAAGACCCTCATTCACACCCAATTTATGCATCTCTTGTTTTATCCTAATTTGTACACTGCTTTCATCACTATGGTACTTGAATGATTCCCAGGTAATATATTTAATGAGCATTACGAGTACTTATCCTCTTAAAGTGAGGATATGTGTGTAGCACAGTGATTATCTTGATTTAATTATAGATGATAGGTGCCATTTATCATGAGAAAAGGTACATTTTTCTCATGTATATGACAAAAAAAAAAGGAGAAGAAATGTGATATATGGTATCACACTTCGAAAGGGGATGATGACTTTTCTGATGGAAGAGGTTTCCAATGGCTCCTCATTCCCACCAAAGTTTCTTTAATGCCTGTTAACTGGACCTTGCAAATTAATGGGGCATAGCACTGTGGGCAGCTCTGCACAATTGTTTCCCACTCTGCCCACATTTTAAGCCATCTGATGGCAAATTGACTTTAATCCAGCCACTGTGCTGGGCTACTGAGCTCTGAGAGAGAGAGGTTATATTGGTGAGGCTCAGCACCACACTATTACAGATATACCACTGTTGACTCTTAAAATGTATCTATAGTATAATATTTTTACACTGATTTATTCAAGCTAATGATCTATGACTAAGCAAAATTAAGCATTACCAAGGATGTTACAGTGTGCATTACAGTTTGGTACATAATGAGTATTGCTAGTCATTGAGAAACAAGCAATCTGTGTGATTATTTCTCAGGCAAATGGAAGCTAAAGCGCTCAAGCTGTTATATGATCATTACTATAGTATTCTTTGTGAAATTGACACTGAATCTCAGACTAGTGATCATACAAAGGCAGATTACAATTTTCAGTGAATGTAGACTTTTTGCTGAAAATTATACATGTGCCTACTCCAAATCTATTGGCAAACTCTCATTGAATTTTTTAAGCACTACAGGCCCATACTGTGCAATAAGAACTGGGATCTGGATGTCCACCTAACAGGCAAATGTCCTTTTTTTTGCTATTCTGTGACTAACAAGAACTGAAGAAAGAAATCCATAATATATATTCTTTACTAAGCCAAGTTTCTGGTTCTATTACTATTGTCTCCTAATAATTTTCTAAACATTAATGATATTTTTCATAAGTAAATCTATTTTTAAAAGAAATGATGGTATAATATGGCTATTTTTTTCCTTAATCGTTTTTCAGGTCTCTAATATATAACTTTGATCCCTAAAACATTTAATTGTCAACCTTTGTTTATAGGAAAACATTTTAATGCAATTCCTCAATGAAATGTGAAACTCCGTGTCTCTTCACAAGCTGTTAGGGCATTCTATAAAATAATTTTATTGTTTATTGTTTCCTGTTTAAACTGGATTCCTTTTTATATTTTACTGAACATATATTTGTTTTCAAAGTTCTGTATATATATGTCACTTGTTATAGTATAGAATGAGAGAATGACAGAGTTATCTTTCAAATGAAATTATTTATAATCTTCATAGTATAGAACACCTATACCCAGGCTAGGGTGGGATCACACTGGACCACATTCCAATTTTTCCAGTGTCTTCACCTTGTACACTGTAGTCTGGGTGGATCCAGTATTGGCAGTGGCAGCTCTTCCTAGGTCATGGCCACATGTGAGAAGGAGTGCTTCTACGTACTGCTAGTGAAAGGCAGAGAGCAGGTAGAAGTATTGCATGGACCAGACCCAACATGGATGGGAGATTTGGACCACATATCTGCATGTTTATAAATCCTATAAAGATCAGGGATGATAATTTAATTCTAAATAATGATAATCTAAATATACCTAGAGAAGATGGGCAAAGCTTTTTGTTAATATAATTCACCGCATGCCTGCACAATGCAATAAAGAATACTGAAGATCTTCCTGAGCTGGGACTGGGTATGCCAGCTCCTGAACAGGACAATGGCATTGGCTTACAACGGTATCTTGTCATGGTGCTGCACTGTTTCATGTGCAGCTCACAGCCTGGTCAGAAAGATGGGGACAGTGTTGACTGTGTGTGGGAGGATGGCTCTCTGGTTCTTGAGACGGAAAGAAAAAAACTTACATTTTTAACATTGGTGCAAGTTTTGTCACTTTTCTTGTAGCACTCTGGCAAACATAACATACTTGAACCAGTTATGCAGACTGAAGGGACCCTTTTGACAGCACGCTCAAAACCTGCTGGATAAACTCTCCATTCCTCTCTCTGCATACACTTTATGTTTCAAAGACTCTGCCTCCCAAGTTTTGTCCTTGTTCTGGTCCTTCTAGAATCAAAAGGCAGGAGCCAGCTGAACTTTAGGAAAAACAGAAAAAAAGTGCTTTCATCTTTCCTTTGTTTTCAAAATTTTCAGAGCTTACGCAAAAATCACAGGTTGCCCTTGTTAAAAGTTTCCAGCCTCCTGAGCATACTCATTCCTCTTGCAACTAGAGCAGCTGCTGCAAAAAGATCTTTGTCTCACCTGTCAGTATCTCTGACAGAACATGGGAGGTGCACCATGGAGTCACTGGCACCCGAGAAAGAGCGAGCTACTCTTACAAAACAACCAAAGTCCTTTTGATCACAGAACTTTGTTTCTCTCTGCCCCCACCTCCCCACCTTTCATTGCCTCACCTGGTGTGGACTCAAGCAGATTTTAAAGGACTGGAGGACCTTAAATCTTGGCACACCACCCCAACAAGGGCAACTAGAAAACTACTTTCAAAATCCTCAGCTAGGACATTTTACCATTATTGGATGAACAGGTAGTTGAAAGGAAACTGAGAGGATAAATGAGGGTGTTTTTGAAGTATTAAGCCCGTGGGTGGACAGTGGAAGGACTGATGGATTTGCGAGAAAGGAATAGTATGAGTATTGTGGATTCCTGTGACTGGAGAAAAAGTAAATTACTAAGGAGTTGTCACATGCGTTGCCAAGGCGCTTCTGGTTTGGTAACAATTTCCACTCCCTGCTTGCATGGATGAAAGTTATGGCAGTCAAGCAGCTGTTCCAGGCCCCAGCAGGAGATCGTGCAACAGGACTGATACGTTCACTTTCACCAACTCTGCTGTTGTTACTTCCTTTTCAACAAATGCATGTAGTGATTTTCAGCTTAAGACATTTTTTCAATATAGCATGCATTCCGCAGGCTTTAAGGAAATCTCAAAATGTACTTTTCATGCATACAGAACCTTTCACCAGACTCTGTTTCTAACGTGTTACATTACGCTACACTTAGCTATTCAGTAAGGTATTTTGGCATTGTGTCTGCTGGTTCCTGTTTAAAGTAAAACACATCATAGGAACTGGATGGTGGATTTTAATACATCATCAGTTTGTTACATACAGAAAGCTTAATAACATAATATAGCTCTTTCTTTTCGTGACACGTCTTTTGTGTCTCTTCTTTCTATCCCATGCACTTTAGGCCATCTAGTAAGATTTGCTCTACGACAAGGCTCACTTCTCCAGGACTTGTATGTTCCACCTTAATAGTCTAAATACTAAAATCAATAAATTCTTACTTTTGTAAGCAATATTTTATAAGCAAATATATAAAAATACCTACTAAGATTATAAACACTACTTTTTTATTGAGGATCTATTGTGGATCTTTTATTAGGAGAGAGTTAATGTGGAACATAGATTAATGCACATGGTATTAATTAGAAAAGGTTTTTTGAGCTTTTTTTCACATATTGCTGATATATAATATTTCATAACTTCCCAACTGACTTTTAGCCTCTTTGTCAATGCCTGTAAAAGACAGGAGCTGTTTTATTTGCTTGCAGGCTACCATGCATTGCATGTTACTTTCCTCCAGTCAGCAGGCAGCACAGCTGAAAGGCCAGCGTGTCTTTTCCCAGCTGCCACACTCTGGGTCTGGATGAAGCAGAGGGTCTGAGGGTGGATTGAGTGTTCATTGCAGAGCTGGGGGGAGTGGGAACGGGGAGATACCCCTGTGTGCACATCTGCTTGCCTGTGAGCGTGAGCTGATGTGCTGCCTGAGCAGAACCCGAGAGACTGCAGGGAGACAGGGAGTAGGCACACTGCTGGCCTCTGAAAGGATGAAGAGCAAAGAGCTTTTTTCTGCAGAGTGCATAGCCTCATTGCAGGGACCCATGCCAAGCTGCTGGACTGAGAGGAAGACCAGGAGAAAGGATGGTGCACAGAGAGACAGAGTTAGTTTACAAACCCTTTTGATTTCGCTCTGGGTTTCTTTAAATGAAAAAGAAAACAACATGTCATTCTAGGTTCTGTGCCCGTAAACCCCATTTTTTTTAGGTTCTCACCCAATTTTTTTATTTTTTGCCCTTCATTTAAGGACAAAGACTGAGAGGGCATCTTATCAATATTTATAAATATCTAAAGGGCGGGTGTCAAGAGGGTGGGGTGCTTTCTCAGTGGTTCCCAGTGACAGGACAAGGGGCAAAGGACACAAGCTGGAGCACAGAAAGTTCAATCTCAACATGAGGAAAAACTTTACTTTGAGGGTGACAGAGCACTGGAACAGGCTGCACAGAGAGATTCTGGAGTCTCCTCCTCTGGAGATATTCAAAACCCACCTGGACGCGTTCCTGTCTAACCTGCTTCAGGTGAACCTGCTTTGTCAAGGGGGTTGGACTAGATGGTCTCCATAATTTCCTTCCAACCCCTACAATTCTGTGATTCTTTTATGTTCTTCTCAAAGCCACAAACAGTGGAAGTCCTGTCACAGTGATCAACTCCCTACCCAAAAGCACAGGTTCCCCTTTTCCACTTCTGTTGTTCTTTGTATGAACTTTGATTCCTTTCAGCCATTACTGGAAATTTTGCTGGCACATGTGCACTAGGTAAAATTATGCTTTTTTCTCCCAGCTATCTGACATGACTATAAAACTTGCATTTCCCATAGCAGCAAGCAATGCTGGACCCTCCCTCAGGTAATGCCCTGCCTTCTTGTCCCAAAAGCTTGACAACTGGTCTGATTTTGTTTTGGTCTATATAGCCTGTGCTGTGGTTTGAACAATTCCTATTCCTTTCACTATTCTCTATCAAGAAAGTAACTTCTGAGTGGTGCCAGATAGGGGCAAAGTAAGGGGTAGGCAGAACTGGGGGGAAGGTGTCAGAGCAGCACCCGGCACAGAAAGAGACAAAGGAAGGGGCTCCTCAATGCATTCCTTCTGATGCTGGGAGGGGGAATATCCCCTGCTCCTTTTCTGCTTTTCTCTTCTCACCCATCTCCCAGAAGCCTCCCCCCAGGCAGGTGCAGCCCAGGCAGTTACCACCCCTGGATGGGGGGACAAGGCTGGGCACAGCAGCAACGCAGCAGCGAGGGAACGAGATGTTCTCTCTGCTTCAGCTGCAGAGGCCTTCCCTGCAGCTTTCCCTTCTTCTCTCTTCTCATCTTTACTATGTATTGGCACACTGTTTTGGCCCTTTTGATTTGTCCGTCTCTCAATTTCTGAGCCCTGGCTATTGTATCTGTGAAGTACAGACGACTGTCTACGTACTATGCATCCCTTGATTAATTCCTCTCCCTTTCCTCCCATCCACACACACTCCTATGTTTTGAATCAGCCACACGGGTGAAAATCTGGAGTAAATCTGTTACACTGTATGATTGGTGGTAATTTATAGCAGAATCTAATCCCTTCCCTCTTCATGGTTCCTGGCTGTACCATAATAATATCTTAGTAAATGCTTTAGACAGCTGAGTAATCTGCTTGGCTATCTCATATCTGTTTTACTGGTCTAAGCCCATATGCTTTTGTTTTTCCCATATCACATGTGTGTTGATTTGTTTATCCAGCTCTGTTTCTTGAAGACTGCCATATTCACTCCTTCCTCAACGCTGATAACCTTTCAGTGTCCTCCGTCTACTTAATTGTATCCAATTTCCACTATTATAATTCTCCTTTCTTTATCTACTTTCACTGTTCAGGGGACACAGAGAAGCTCAGCCCAACTGGGAGAGTTCACGTGAACCTGGAAGACCCGGTGTGATCTACACAGACACAAGAATGAGCAGCAGCTGAGGGAACTGGGATTGTTTAGCCTGGAGAAAAGGAGGGTGAGGAGGGACCTTATCACTCCCTACAGCTACCTGAAAGGAACTTGTAGTGAGTTGGGGGCTGGTCTCTTCTCCCAAGTAACAAGTGATAGGAAAAGAGGAAATGGCCTCAGGTTGTGCCAGAGGAGATTTAGGATGGATATTAGGAAAAATTTCTTCACCATAAGGGTTATCAAACATTGGAACAGGCTCTCCAGAGAAGTGGTTGAATTACTCTCCCTAGAGGTATTTAAAAGATGGGTAGACATGGTGCTAAGGGACATGGTTTAGTGGTGTTTTTGGCAGTGTTAGGTTAATGGTTGTATTCGATGATCTTAAAGGTCCCTTCTAACCTAACAATTCTATGATTCTGTGATTCTAAGAAGATCTAGTGTCTCTTTCAAGTGTTAGTCTCTCTGTGGTACCATGCCCCTGTGCTCGTGGGTCTCTGGAGAGCATAGCTGGCCAGCAGATACAGGACAAGGCTGGGAGCTGGTTTGGGATACCCATTAGAAATGTTTGCTTTGTTATCCATATGCCTCCCTGCCTCATCTGTGAGTCTAATGGAAACACTTCCCTGGCATGCAGTCAGAAAACAGTGTTAGAGGTGTCCCAGGCATAGGCTGGGACTTAATGGGAAAATACTCTTGGGACGTGTTTTGCCTTTTCTTTTCTCCTGGGGAACTACTCTGTCTTTGAGGCAGTCCCTTTGGAGCTCATTCAGAAACAGCAAACTGATGCTTAAACTCATGACATCTCTTTGGTAAGGAGATGAGATTCTAGGAATGGAAGCTGATATTTATATATATATAAAATAAAGAGCTGAATTTCCTAGCTGCTGTCAGGTCACTTGGTTTCTAGACAGGAGGTTATCCTACAAGCTCACTGTGGAGGTTTCCGCTTAAAAAGGTAACTGTAACTTTGCATGGCATGTCCTACATTGCAAAGTTTACTGGAATAGGGATGTACTTTACACAGGAATGTGATTTTTTTTGAAAGTTTTTTAAACAAATATTTGGACCATACACAGGCTACGGTAGGTGAAATCATACCACTAAAGTGCGTTGATATTAGGGATTAACTTCTCTCCTACAAAAAATCAAGCATGCACTGGTAAACACTTCCAATGTTTAATCCTCACCCATTGGATGATATTGTTATTGGTCTCAGAGGTTACATCCTCCTGTGAGGCAGAAGAAGATTTCATCCCGTAAGCTTTCTTGTTGAACTACCTAGTGCTGGCAACTATAATAAACTCTCTTCCCAGAGAAATGAGCATATTCTCCAAGGCTATATAAACCCAATAAATTTAGGACCTTGCAACCTCATCTTTACCAGTCTTTTTACAGAGGAGGGGTTAACTGACAACGTTGGTGCCTTCAGCCATTCTCTGACTCTTCAGCTAAGGAATTATTTCTGAAGTTAGGTGGCGCTACAGGCTTTCTATTATTCATAATGTTTATTTAAAGTGAACCATTATTTTCAGAATTTATACTTGTAAAATTTAACAGTGTTTAAAACCTGACTGCTTGCAGAAGTTCTGCAAGCTCCTCTGGAGGACTGTCAGGTTAGCAGGACATGGTGGACAGAGCCTAGGCTGAATAGGCTATTGCAGCTCCTCAAATAAGGGGAGAATACTTGGTGGGGAAAGTCATTACCCAAGGAATGCAATGACAAAACAGCACACTATTCCAGGGTAGTACAGGATCATAAAAATCTTGGCTTCCATTCATCGAGGGCCTTTAAGCAGTTTAGTGATCCAACTGCATTCAAGTGCATAGCAGAACAAGTGCTTTCTTAGTGTTACATTAGGTTTTGTAAGTCTAGCATGTAAAACTACATGACATGCATTAAAAAAAAAACAAACAACCAAGCAACCAAAAAGAAAGCATTGTATTGATCAGGGACTTTACAATTGCACAAATACTGTCTGGCTTCAGAGAAAGTAACTGTTTGGATGCATAGTTTTAGGGTGGGCTCCTCTCAGGAAAGATCTGAAGATTATTAGATTATAAACAATTGCTTACTTTTTTTTTTAACTTGAATGGAAAATAATTCTGATTTTCAGTCACAACGAAAAACAGTCATGCGTTTGCTCCAGTTACATTGTTTTGCATCTTTTAAAAGTTGAGGCTGATTACTCATTTTGCTCACAGCAAATCTCCATACAGGAGTAAAATCACTAGGAAACACTGACCCTGAATTTAAATGCTTCTTGTTCTAATGTGGGCGTTACCTGGTCCTGAAAACACTTGAGTTACAGTACAAGAGAGGTGTTTTCTTGTCAATTGCTCTGAATTTGGAAGGCAGGATTTGATAAAAGTTTAGTTAGACCAGTTTCATAGAATCATGGAATCACAGAACAGTTTGGGTTGGAAAAGACCTTAAAGATCATCTAGTTCCAACACTCTTGCCATGGAAAGGGAGACCTTCTACTAGACTGGGTTGCTTAAAGCCAGCCTGGCCTTGAACACCTCCAGAGATGGAGCATCCACAATTTCTCTGGGCAATCCCTAAGCAATTTATTAAGCAATATACTAAGCAATTTACTTAGCAATTTATTGTTTAGTAAGCAATTATGGAAAATGACACCTCCATTTAATGTGAAGTCTATAGAAATGAATGTGTGGTGGGGTTTTTATTCATATTTAGGATATAAGCTAAATGGATTTTGTGAATGCAAACCAGAAGACAAGAATGCATGCCTGCACATGCCATATTTCTTCCTTATTCAACCTTTTAGAGCTTGCTTTAAAAATCTTAGATTTTTAGTTCTGTCATAGTTTTTTCAGAATGGGGGAAGGGTAAGTAAGGTATGAACTTAACAGTATTTACATTTGAACACTAAGCAATTTCTGAAGAGTGTGGTAGGAACTAGTTATTGCAAGAACTATTATTTAGTTTAATTGATCCCAGCTGGGCTTGGAAGAGATTCTGGCCAAAAGCATGCAAATTCTTGCCAAGAGCCTGTCATATTTGATAGCTCACACTGCTATGAACTTGGCTAAGAGAGGTCAGTCACATAGCAAAAGCTAAGCTCTCCTCTGCTGTATCCAGGCTAGCTTAAAAATGCAGATATGTTGCCAGCTGACTAGCAAGCCTTTCTCCTTTCAACCTTGTTTTCAGAGGCCCCTGCTTTCTTGGAAGTGGGGGAGTGCAGCACTGTGAAGCAACGGGAAGATGTTCCACATGTGGATCGATGGGCAGACACAGCTGCTCTAGGATCCTCTGGGCATCTGTTTTCATTAAAACTTCACTTGTGCATTTGACCTATCAGTTGGATTCAGCCCATGTCCTTGGTAAAGGTACACAGTGTATGTAACACCACTAATTAATCAACCTCGCTTTAAAAATCTCCCCTCTGTCAGAAAAACCCTTCTTCATCTTTTTTGGGTGCCTCCCACTCAGGCTTTTGCTAACTTTGTTAAAGATTAGAAAAGTTTGTATAATATAATTTAGGACAAACCATCACAACAAATATCCCGTATATATTATAGAAGCAGGCGCACTAAATCTGATTAATTTCACATTGCTTTCCTTCCTTGACAGCTACCTGAATAATTTAGGATAGACAATAATTTTAAAGAAATATGAAATCTCTAATTAAAAACTATTAATTTCCTAATCAACTATGCCTTTCCTTCTCAACTCACTTAGTAAATACGATTATTTATGTTGTTCAGAAGAGCTAAGCAGGGACCTCTTTCCTTGTTGAGATTTATACACTGGGTTTCCTCTGTCCATTTTTTCTCTTGGACCGTAACCACCGCGGTGGAAATCTCTCAGCCTCTCCATGGAGGTAGTTCCACTTTGCCTGAATAATTAAATATTCCTTGGACCAGAGGACTGGAACCTCTACAAAGGGCTTGTTTTTTCCTTTCTTTATTCTTTGTTTCCCTCTTACCCAGTGAATATTTAATTACAAAGTGGAAAAGTCCAACAGGAGAGATGAAGTCAGGGAAGATCCTCTAGGTCAGGGGAACTGGCTTTCAAACAACATTGTCCCACTGGAACAAAACAGAATTATCCTTTCATAGTTGAAGATCTGGCTTATTTAATCCAAAGCACTGTCATTCTGTTTTTCAGAATAAAAACTTTCAAGGAGCACTCTTATGGGGAAAATTAAACTGCTACTATGAACATAATCACTAAATTTCATTATTCATTATTATTAGATTTGGCAAGTAAGATATAGAGATGAACACAGTGTAACAAAGTGAGGGGTTTACCTATCATAGGAAATAAGTAATGAGATATGGAGGTTCAGGAAACCACTCAAGGGATGTGAATCCTCTAGGCCACTGACTGGTCACAGTCAGAGCTTGCTACTCTCTGAAGCGGTTACTGAATTAAAAATAAGCTATAAATCTCTGCCCAGCTCCTGTGAACATAAATATGCAGTATCTTTGTTATTTTTAGATGGTATTCTTGCCAGAGAGGCAGTCTGGGCAATTGTGAGGAACGCATTGTCTTTTCTTGGTTGTTTTCAGAATCTGCTGCGGATTCATGGCGACATGCTGTGACACTGTTCCTACTGCTGTCAGTAATGGATTAAGACAGAGCACTATGAATTTAGGCAGAGTGAATGACAGGGTAGGTGCTAGATGCTGTGTGCACAGAATTAGGAGACAGCAAAAGCAGAAGCAAGAAAAAGCCACATTTAGATGTTAAAACCTTGGACATTTGTGACAATTATGCTAACTTTACACCAGCTACCTAGCACCACCCTCTTGCCAACCCTCTTGCCTTACAAAACTACCATCCAGGTGTTGATTTTACAGTGAAAAACTGAATGGTCATGATCACCTTATAGCATTTCTATTTAATGGCGTCTAGTTAAGTAGAGGGAACATATTTTAAAGAGGAATTATGGTCTGGACACAGACAAAAATCAGTAACACATTTATTGGCAGCTTTACCGTGTAAGCAGAGAGAAACACTGTGAGGGAAACACTGTTAGGTCAAAGTTCAAACCTGGGTACTCAGATAGAATGATTTTGGCAGTCAGGTACTAGAAATGGATATTTAGATGCCAGATGTAGGTGTTCTGGTGATTCAAATTCCATATATATAGAGTACAGTACCTCTTCTGAGTTGGTCAAGTGTGACCCATCGTAATGAAGAGAGGCAAAGGAAGGGCTGAGCTAAGTCGTGAACTAAAATGATGTAATGGGGTTGGCTGGGCAGAATCAGGTACAGATACAATATCAATTATTGCATATTCTCTCGTACATTGCATGGCTTGCAATTCTGCCTAATTTAGTCTAGTTCAAGGTTTCAATAATCTGGGTCCCTAGCATTTTCCTATTTCTGTATTTTCCTAGACTGAGGAAAAGCATGAAAAGCAGTGCAGATCCAGTTCAGGCACATGAGCAGAAGCCCATGATGTTGTGGGACATTTTTGTGCAGTGCTAATGGTAGGAATTCAGTGGGCTAGCATCCTGCTGGCATTAGCAACACTCAAGTTTGCTTTAGGCTAAACCAGCAGCTTGTACCACCTTCTCTCAGGCAGCAAGTAAAAAAGTAAGCATACTGTAGATACTTGTCACCACATCCTGTTTAACTTGGGCAGCCCTCTTTTGGCATTTCTGTCTTGGCTCGTAGTCTTGGTTGTAGGCAGAATGATTACAACTCTTTTAGATGACGAAGGATTTCTCATGTAGGGAGCACATTTCATGACTAACGATGTTTAACATTAAGAGAAGCTGAAGTTTGTAATAGTACCACTTTTTGGACAAAAAAAATAGTAGATTTTTGAACAAAATTAAACATCTTTGCAAAGTTCAACTGAATGGGAACTTGGTCTAGCTTTTCAATGAAAATCTGGAGAACATAAATTCTCTTTCAGTTTCTCCTTTAGTTTTGAATCTGCTTACAGAAAGATCCTTTGAAAACGGATTCTTTTTATCAAGAACATCATTTAGGAAACAAATTTAAAAATCCCTCTTCCTGTTTTAGAAAATTGACATTAAAGCAATTTTATATAGAACAGAGATATTGATGGTGTAAATAACTATATAGAATATAGTGCATAGAACTGATACTTAGAACAAACATATATGTTCTGAATAACACTGATTGAGGTATGGTATTAATAGAAAAGGAATATCATGTCTAAGTCTCCTACTCCATATATGTTATTAAATTTTTGTATATTCCTCAGTCCTTAGAAAGATAGGCAGTAAAATGCTGCAAATATTGTCATAGTGCAATAGAGTCAGAACTACAGCTTGCTGATTCCAACCCTGGAAAAAGTCTCAAGAAAAATCTGAGTCTGTACCTAGACTTGCACTGATATCAAGGATTACATCTTTCTACTTCAGTGACATCAGGACTATGTTCAAAGCACATATTGTGGTACCTTAGGCATACAGAAGCAGATTTATTCTTTTAGTCCTGAACTAGCCAGATTCTAAAAACAATATCAAACTTCAATTAAATGTGTTTCACTTAGAAAGGACTGTGCATGGGCTTTCACATTTACTGAGGAACACAACCAATGTGGTGAATGTCTTGACAGTATAAGGAAGAGGGCAAAGAGACTTCGTTATACATGCCAGTTATCGGCATACACAAAAGAGTAAATGATCAATAAATAGGAAATTATTTTTCCTTCAGGTGGTAGTAGATTAAAGATACTGAGGAAGATCCACTATAGTAGTTATATTGCTTCAGGAGGATAGTGTATTTATTCATTAAGGTCACTTAGAGAAGGGAGACAACACTATTCTTGACTTTTACTTTAAATTATTCTTCAAATGCCAATCCTTTTTTGCTGTATTTTCTGTATAACAGAGTAAGGGTTCATTAAGGCTTAAAGCGTAAAGCTAGTGTACACCACTTAATGGAAATGGAATTTTTTTTTTTCAGTATTGTCTAAATGTTACAAAATAATATCATTTTATACATTTTTCTAAAAAAAATGAAATAACAAAAGAAAATGTCCCTCAGACAGCTGTACTTAAACAACTTCAGAGATTTTACACAGAGCTCTTACCTTCAGGACCATGCCATGCCACTGAAGTACAGATGTGACAACAGAAGAGAGCTGCAGAAGAAACTCACGAGCTGCAGTTGCCTGAGGCAGGTACAGGTATGGGGGCTGGATAGAGCCAGATGGCCAGCAGCACATGGATACTGAGTACGGGTTGCTACAAGTCAAGGAAAAGCTGTCAAGGAAGCTTTTTCGGTCTGTGTGCACATGTAGTGCTTTAAGCATGCTGGAACCAGTGACTTGCTTTTGAATCTTTAGTAGGGCCTCTGCAGAAGGGAGAAGGCATTTGATGATATACACGAAACTTGTGGTAATAACTACTTTGTAGAAGGGTTTTTACACCTTGCATAATTCCTCAAGGAGTAAGGTTGTGCATAGTGTGAATAAAGAGAGCAGAACTCTCTCCATACTAAGTTGTTGGAGAACTACCCCGATTCATACTTTAACTATTACTCCAACTCCACCACAAAACAGCATTTTCTTTTTGTTTGTATAGCCCTGTCCTCGAATAATAAATAAGTTTTAATTCTTTTGATTTGCTCCAGTGGTCACTGTTAACCACCAACAGTATATGAATAAAGCAGACCATCTTGCATGTGTTGTCTGCTCTAAAATCATAGTTTACACTACATTAAAAGCAATGATGTAATCTGACAAAGAATTAAACTGACCTTGTGGATCATAGTCTGACCTTTTGTTTTACGTAGACAACATTAGTGTTGTCATTTGTGGATTAATTTTCATTTTTCTATATTCCTTTCTCTCAGCTCTAGGACAATAATTTAAAATAGTATAGAGGATTTTCCTTACTATTTCTCAATTCCTAATTTTTGCTTTCCCACTATTTCCATTACATCTTTTGTTTGTTTTTTTTTTTTTACTCCTGCCATTCATTTTTTTTCCTATTCCAATGGCACTTAAAAGACATTGAATTTTAATCATGTTAATAATTTTAATGAATGATATTTTAATAATGTGTGTTCTTCTGTTTATTTCCATTCAGAGACTGACCGTTGACAATCATGAAGAAAGAACAGAGTTGCACGAGAAGTTAGCTACCACTAGTTTAATATTTGTCTGCCAGGTGAACACAAATCTTAATATGAATTTTCAGTCTGGGTTTTTATCTTTCTGTGCTCTCTTGCCAATGGAATTGTATCCTTTTCCTTACTGTGGCCTTCAGATCAAACTTTGCAACTTTGAAGTGGCGGATAAAGGAAATCCTTATTGCTTCAAACAGCTCTTCCTATTTGTAAGGACCTACACTATGGTTTCCTAAAATACAAACTGACAAGGCCACTCGCCTATGTAATGCTGCTAGAGGTGCTTTCAGAACTGGAATTACCAAGCCTGGTTCCAACTAATTGTTGTCTGTGTCTTGCCTCAGTTGCTAAGGGGTGTCAACAGCGCCCTTCCTCAAAGCAGAGCCCTGAAGTCCTAAGGAATAACAATGACCTATGCCATGTGAATTCTACTCAAAAGTCAGAAGGATAAATATATTTTTTTAAACAGGACTTTAAGCTAAAATGTTCAAACTGGAAAGGTCAAATATGAGGAGGCACTAGCCTTATGTAATGTAAAAACTGAATCACTTCTTTAATAGCTGTAGTACTTAAATGGACAAATTCAGCTATATTAAATTATATTTTCTTTCCTGTTTTCTTGATGGTATGCACTATTACAAACTTCAGCTATATTACTGTTAAATAGGGATATTTTTCACTGTTCAGGTATGAGTGTTTACATGGTGCTAAATTTCCAGATACATACATGAGCTAATTTAAAGTTTTAAAAGTTTTTATTCTAATGGTAATACATTCTGAATCAAGTCACAGTTTAAGTTCTGAAATGGTTTGTAAAGTTTGTCTTGATTCTTGAGTACTTCCAGGCACTTGAAAAAACATACTTCAGAAAAGTCCATAGTGTTCTTTTTCTGAAACTCACAAGTTAACCTCGGCATTATTAATTTAGCAATAAACTTCTGTTAAGAACTGCAGTTTCATTTGACAGTATAGTTTACAACTTCATAGACAAACCAGACATTAAAATTCCAATAGCTTCTGATTTAATGGAAAATGGCAGAAAAATAGGGGGTTTTGACTCAGTAACTGGGTCAAGATTGGTAGGCCTTAGTATTGAAAATCAGAGTTATCTGACCTCCATTAATATTTAATATCAGTCATAGGTTAAAACTGCTCATATGATGATAAACAGCCTGTCCTGTACACTTGCCATCCTCTGTGACCACCCCAAGGCTCTAGTAGTCATAGGGGTCAATAGGAAGATTAATCTTTTCTGAGCATCTCTGCCTGATGCTCTGTAGTCTACAGCAAGGAAGCAGGGAACTTGTATCAGTTGATCTCACAACTACCTGGAGTACATGAACGTTTCCTTCTAATTCAGGAATTCTTATTTCAAGACCAAGCACCTTAATAGTGGATGCGTTTGTTTATTTCCATTTTTTATCTACTTTTTTTTTTTTTTTTTTATTTTTATTCTATTGCTAAATACTAGACAAGTATTCATTTCAAGTATTGGGTTACATCTTTTTTGTTTGTATGCACTAGAGTTTTTCCTTTAAACTCTCTATTTATTTTAAAACTAATTGCACATGTCATTTAATGCCTAGATTCTTCCTTAGCAATCAGGAGCTTTTTCAAACTTCTTTTTTTTCTCTTGCTGGAGAAGAAGGAAAAACTGACATTTTCTTTTGTAACAGCACGAGGCTGTAGTACAGTAAAACTTGAAAAACACTGCCACGTCTTCCAGCTGTACTTTCCCCCCTTAGTTTTACTGATCCTCCTCTGCTCCTTCACGTCTCAGATAACTAGTGATGTTTCTGAATGCTTTTTTTATCAGCAGGGATAATCTTTGTACGTCAGCTTTGCGGCTTTCAATTTAGTCCAAGACATGTTTGCCTCAAATATAAACAAACACAAATTTTGTAGTACACTATGTCCACACCAACTGACATAGCTTTTTGGATAGGTATGATACAACTGCAAACCAGCACTGTTAGTACCAGGGCTTTTCTTAATCTTTTGTGACTCCATCTCCTGACATTTTAGTTGATGTTCAATATTTGTGCTGCCACTTTGAAGTCCTCATAATACAAGGGCATACCTCAGATTCTTGCACAATTTGTCTAATATGCCTTACCCACAAAGGAAAAATAACTTTATACTGCTCAAGAGCAGCCTGTGGAAGACGTTTCAGCTGCTGGTGACTCACCAGCTCATGATCAGTTCTGCAGCTCTGACGCTGCTGAGGCTGTTGGGGAGATCAGATATAGAATGAGGGGAGGAAGACCAATGGTGCTGGTGAGCCTGCTCTGGTTAGGAGTGGGCTGCCTGTCCAGCAGGATAGTGAGCTGCCTGGAATATCCCTGCTGCCACCTGTGACCCACCCCCACAGCTCCTGACGTGACATGGCCTTTGTGGTGTCTGGCCGTAGGCTGCTCTCTAAAGGGCTCCTCACGCTGTCCAAGACACTCTGAAAGCTAAGAGAGAATCTACATTACAGAAGTTCAGGTGAATGCTCCTGTTGTGTAGGAGCCAGAAGTCAGGCTTTCCGGAAATCTTTGGGTGCTTTTACTGTAGTAAAGTCCTGAAATTGCCAGTTTCAATTTTAAGTGCAAAGCAAATATCCACTCAGAACGGTGAATGTTTCTTTATTAAGACTAAGCTGTTTGCAATTATGAGAAAGTAAATACTGATTTTAGAAAATACACACTGCTAATTTCCACCTGTGTCTGATTCAGTTGTGTGCCAAATACCTGGGTTTCAGCACCTACACATTTCCAGGATGTTTTTCAGAAGGCAAACGAAAATTAATTTTAAATGCATAATAAAACAACAGGTGTTTGGGATTTTTTTCACTCATGATCATGCCACTAATGCAGGATAAATAAAAAGAGATTGGTGAGAAAAGCGTATGGACAGCAATCAGGGAAAAAAAAAGGGGTAAGGTTTTTAATGAATTTTATTATCACATCAACATTAAGCTTAATGAGAGTTTTAGTCATGCCTATAATATTTAATAATATAATAAATTTACTAATAACTACATCATGTGTGACAGTTTTTTCTTTAGTCAAACTTAGATTGGGAATTAAATAGTAAAGACATGAAATCTATTTGCACTTTCTGCCACACTTTTTTTTTGTACAATTAGATTATCTGTTGTGACTATTAACATGCCATGTGTGTTTAATACAGTAAATTGGCTTACCCTCTGATTTCAAAAGGCAAATGCCAATTTTTCTTCCACAAGATAGGTATCAAGTGTGGCTCTTGTAATGGTGTTCCTCACTGGTGACAAAATGAAGCATGGAAGGCTTTGCCAGAAGATATCCAAGCATTTTCTATCAGACTGGAAATATGTTGTGACTGCAGTCCTTCAATGTATTTTGGGAATACATAATTCCCATAATAGATGGGAAAAGAATAGACAGGGTGCTATGAAGGGGAGGAGGAGAAACTAAAGGGAGGCAATCAGGAGAAAGAGAGAGAGAAATCAGAAGAAAAATTATCTGCTTTAAGGTATGCTCCTGGTTTAGTGGCTGTTTCACAGGAGAAGAGGCCACACAACTCAACCTTCCTCCTTTAGTGCAGAAGTAAAATGGGTGGTGGGTGTCCAGTGCTCAGATATCTTTGCTCTTGGCTATTCCCTGCGTGTGTTTCCTCCTAATGGAAGAACTTCCCCTTCATGTGATAGAGGTGGTTAGAAGGTGCCTGCAAAGGTCTATGTAGAAAAACTGGTGAGAATTCAGTCAAAATTTTGGAAAATTGTTCACCACCTCTAACAGCAAATTGATATGCTACATGTACTTAGAACAAAAGAGAAAATCTCACCAGAAATGTGTGATTTTCATATGACAATATGTGTAAAAGTTGTGAAGACACATTAATCCTTTCTTCTGTATGAATTTTCATACATCTTGAATTTGGAGTTTACTTTATTGTATGACTTGCAAGTTTAATGTTACCTGGCCTTTTTCTCATTTTGTTCTCCAGAATTAGATAAAGAACTCTTGTTTTGTAAGCCAAGAATATCTGAAGCTTGATTGTGTTAGAAGTACTTGCTTTCCTTGAGGTTTAAATCAACAACCCCTTTCCCTAATGCAATGATACTAGCATAAAACCCTGGCAGAAATGCTATATTTGTCTTTCTCCTCTATATACACACAGTTTTAGGTTATCAGTGTAAGAACAGATGCACAATCAGAGTATGTTACCCAACTGAAACATAATGGGCAGTTGAGTCCTTTTATCATTTAGCATATACCCAAATTATAAAGCTAGTTCCTAATTCCTATTAACTAAAAAATAGGCTTCCAGGGTAACAGAATCACTCATGTCTCTTGTTTTCACATTGGTGCACTGTCTGACACTGCATCTGTACTGCCTTACCTACTCATGCCTCAGGGAAAGTTTGAGTTCAGAAAACAAGTTGTCCTATGTTTGCAGGTGACTGAGTTTGATTATACAGCAATTTGTGGATGTAATCAGCAGAGAAAGTCACTATAAACTTGAGTTTCCTTGCTAGACAGTAACTCATTCCAGCATTGAGCCAAAGATCAAGTCAATGTGTAAATGTGGAAAATGGGGACTGAAGGATGAGCTTGATCTTTAGCTCATGCCTGTGCAGATATCTGTATGAAGTGTGACAGAATCATAATGAAGAGGTAATAGTACCAAACACTCAAAAATCAGAACATAACGTTCCATGACCAGTTATAGAGTAATAGAAAGTGATGTACAGTATTAAAAATGCAAATGATTACACTCTGCTAGGAAATAGCACCTCTGTTTTTTATCAGAATAAAAGAGGGAAAGTCAAGATCCAATTGAACTTATTACAAGGTATTTTAACATTTCAAGAGAGTAATCATTTTGTACTAGACTTTCCAAAGAAAATTGTATCTGATAATAACAGGAAATGAAAAACCTTCATTTTAGAGCCAAATGCTCCTCTGTTTACCATCCTACATCATAGAAGAATGCATGGCTCTGGGAAACACAGCTTAGAGAAATCTTGCTTTTGCTTTAGCTTGTTGTTACTGAAGATTGCAGTATGTTATAAGCTTTTTGTATGACTTAATTCATTGTTTGCAATGGCAAAAGGGAATTTTCAATAGTACAAACTAAAGCTGAACCAAAAAGTAGCACAACTCTAATGAGACCAATACTAAAATTGTAATCAGACATCTGAGGGTCAGTTGAGGATGTATTTGAGTCTCTTTTACCTTAAATAAATGTTTCATCTTCTTCTTATATGTTCATTTTTCATGTAGGCCATCAACAATAAAGTTTAAAATTCCTAGTCTGTTTTGGAGTTCAATGTTGCCAGATAATGAGAATAAAGTTTTTTTTAAAAAAGTTTAAAACTGGTTCAAAGAAAAGGGTGTGTGATGAAAAGAGAGCAATTTTCTGAGCCATACCTTTGTATCCTTTGTGGAGTAGAATAAATGGTGGGACACATTAATAAATGAGAGAGCAATCAAAGAGTATAGAATAATAAGTAGAAATGCTACAAGTGTAAATAGGTAACTAGACCACATGTTGGATGAGACGACAGCCAATTCTTCCAGTTTAAGTGCCATACGGGCCGTGAGGTTTCTGTCATCACTGAGAGTGAGGAAAATGACCCAAGCAACCTCTCACTTGCGTACTGCAGGAAATTGCTTCTATTTTGCATAGCATGAGAAGATGCCCTGGAAACCCCAGCTGGTAGACAGATATAAAAAAAAAAAAATTGAAGTTGCTCTAATTTGTGGAAGAGAATCCATTTTACATAGTCATAAGAATTTGGAGAAAATAAGAGTGGGAAAAAGCTGTATTTCTCTTTCCCTAATTGAACACATTACTTAAGGGAATGTTTGGCCAGTCCCACAAATCAGTGTCTAGGATTTAAATTAGGGGAATTACATAAGCAGACATTTACTTCATATTCCTTGTCCCCTCAAATTAAATTTGAACTGAACCTTACATTTTTGATCAATTTTCTTTCAGTTCTTACAAAGAGAAATTTGAATTAAGTATTTCCTGTGAGATTGAACCTTTATTTCTCTGCTTTATCACTTGAAACATAATTTACTTCTCAAAGCTATTCAGCTGTAAAAGTTTTTAGAGGCACCATCTTAGATTAACGGAAGATTAATGGAAGATGCATATGTATGCAAAAACATTTAGCCCACAAACTCCTTTGTGGCTCTTGTGTGTCTGAAAGGCAGTATTCATTAGAATATCTGCTACTGTATTTACGTTCCTTATGCACATGTTTTTTAAGAAATCTATACATTTTTAAATCATTGTGATTACTCTTTATACTTGATACTTTATACTTGTCTTTTATACTTGATTTTTCAAAGCAAACTTGCTGCTTAGGACTCAGGTATTACAAAAATGATGAAATTGTCATGGCAAGAACATCACATTGATGCAGAGAGAGAAGGAGATTCTCTCTCTTGAGCAGATGCTATTTGAAGATAATGCAGTACATGAATACTGATATGAGTCATTATTCATTGTTGGAAGCCTGACCAAAGGATTTAGTAGCACTTACTGATATTAGCATTCATATGGCAGCATTATGTCAAAGAAGTAAACAACCCTTACCTCCAGCCTAAGCTGAAGGCTACTGGCTACTACTGACTTCACGTGTAATGTCTTTTACTTGAAATTATTGATGTAGTCAAATTCCTACATCACTTTACTCTTACTGAATAGCTTTTTTTCTTCAAATTTGGTGACAAAGGGGACTTGCTGTAAGTTATGGAGAGAAAAAACAGTGACAAATATTTGAAAAATATCGTTCTAGAGAACAGTTTTCTATGAATTCTTAATTTTCACTTCATAGTGATGGGTAAGTCATTGAAAATGTTGATCTAAGCCACAGAAAATAATCCTTCTATCAATATATGCATTCTCAGTCAGATAAAATACTATCTGTAAATAAGAGAAAATAGTCATGTTTCACTATAAATTGATTTTAATTTTTTCAGGATTATATGAATGCTTTTGTCCTTTCTCATATTCTTCATTGTTCCTTTCTACATTTGTTTCATTTGTTTCTCTGGAATTAACGGAATGAATACAATTTTTTTAAGAGACATCTCTGTAAAGATTCCAACCTGACCCAATATGTGTTGCCATCAACAAAAATTTCATCATTTGCTCAAGTAGAATGTAGGTCAGGTCAATATTCTGCAGAAAATCCCAAATTATCTGGAAATTAAAACCACGTAAACCATAGTCATCCTAAAAACAAAGAAAAATTATCTTTTTTCAGTGGCTTATATCAGAAAAGGACCTGCATGATCATCTGTAGTACACTTAAAGATAGCTTTTCTATCTGATCAGAATTTTCAGAACTATAAAGTACTAATCAATCATTTCTGGATGGCTTTGAAAATTTTGAGATATATTTCTTCTTTTTTAAGCTTTAAAATTTCATTTCAATTTTTCTGATATAAGTTACAATTTGAAAGAAAAAATTTAAATACAAAAATAGATTTTTAATCAAAAAACTGAGGACATAAGAAGTATATTACTGCTGAAGACCTTCACCATCAAATTTCTGGAATAGTGACATTTCATACAGTCGATCTGTCGCGACGGAGGGAAGACAGAGTCACTCAATATGAGTGATCAGCAAGCTTCGTTTATTGAATAGTACATTTGTACTATTATACAATAGTACAATAGTACACGTTTGTTGAATAGTCTTTTATGCTTCGTTATAATTAGCTAATACATATTCTGCAATACATCTTTCTGATTGGCCTGTCCTCCAAACTTCAACCCCGCCCTTAGTTCCTTCTTTACAGTTACTTTCATCCTCTTTTCCCATGCCTGAGCAGCTGCCATCTCCCTGTTATCATACAACAGTTACAGTCAAGGACAGGGTGTCCTTGCCAGCTCAGTAGTTAACAGGAGCTCAGTCCGATGTTTCTCAAGTTCTTGCTCAGCCAGCTGGATCATGTCTACGTAACCCTTCTCAGCTAGCCAGTCTCCCACATCGATCCTCTCCAAGATTGAACTTTATTTTAACAGACTTGTGAGAAGCCTCATTTTAAAATTCCTGATCAGTCCTAAATCGATGTTTAGCTAATCTTGCTTAACACAGAATAATGATGATGACTCATACATCATGTCATCATGTCATCATCATAGCTTGATAGTGACACCTCACCCTCCTCACCCTTTCTAAAAGTAGACTTAACTAAGCAAGTTTTGCATTTCAAAAATCTTTGCCAGCTTTACTAAGTCATCAAACTGTCATTGCAGCACTGTTTTTTTCAGGTTTAGACTGACTTTTGGAAAACAGAATAATTCCAAACATTGATGGGATTTTCACGATGCATAAAGAGAATACACACATTGTGTTGCAAAACATGGTGAAACTTCAAAACCCTTGATGCCATCAGGGTGTGGTGGAAGGGCCAGGAGGAAGAACAGGAGATGGGGTGTGACTATGCGCAGTGACAGCATGGGACTCTTGCCTGGGTCTGCTGTAATCTAGCCTTCTTATTAGGGGTGCTTCAAAACTGTTTTTTCTCCCTTCAAGGTACCTGGCGAAGAGGTGGCTAATGATGTTTCTCATCATTGGCAAGGTGGGGAGAAGTAACGATTCCTCTGTCTCTTTTATCTGAGGAGTTTTCCTCTTCTTACCTCCCCTTACCACCATGGCTGATGGTTTTATTTTTTTCTGAGACTGTGGGACGTTTTGAGGATAACATATATCTCTGTATGTCTTCTTGTTAAGCATACAGAATAACATTGGCAACAGAATCATGGTCTTGATTTTTGTCCCATCAGAGCTAAGAACAGGCTGGGTTTCAGTGCAGACAGTGCAGGTGACCTGCTCATAGGCTCCCATTGTTTGGGTTACACTGGTGCTGAAC
This sequence comes from Numenius arquata, assembly GCF_964106895.1. Lineage (NCBI taxonomy): Eukaryota > Metazoa > Chordata > Aves > Charadriiformes > Scolopacidae > Numenius > Numenius arquata. The sequence continues at coordinate 37,942,362 of NC_133576.1, read as the reverse complement.
TGGTAGAAGGTGAGGTGGGTCACACTGCAGGTTTCACTGCTGACTCTAAGTGCTTTCTGGAGCTGTCATTTGGCTTTGTGGCATTGCAAACTATGTTAAAAAGTGGAATTAAAAGAAGGATGGTGTCGTGGTTTCAGCCGAATTTACCAAAACCAGACTGACAGATGGCCCTTCCCTCTCCTCCCCCCCCAAAAGAGGAGAGAGAAAGAGAAAGACTTAAGGAGATTTAGAAGTTTAGAATGAACTAAACTACTTTAATGAAGAATTAATATTAAAATAAAAACAAAACAAAACAAAAAAGGAAATAATGAAATAATGAAATAGATACAATATATACAAAACCGTGTCAAGCTCCCAGGATGACAGTCAGTCACTGGCAGGCACTGGGGAAGTCCCAGACTGGACTCAGTGAAGGATGGGAATTGGATTCCAACTCTGGAGTCAGGAACACACGGATCGGGATCAAAGACAGATGAACAGACAGAGTCCTCTCTGGACGTCGGCCATCGCAGGAAGGGGGCTGACCTTTTGATCCCTCAGCTTTTATACTGAGCATGGGGCAGATGGGATGGAATACCCAAGTTGGTCAGGTTTGGGTCACCTGTCCTGTCCACTCCTCCCCACAGATGTGACCCCTCTACACTTTTCTGTTTACGACCCTTTAAGGGGGCAAATAACGAAATGGGCTGACCTTGGATGTTATAGCAATAAGTATAAGCAAGGGCCTCTCTGCATACTCTTCGTCAGCATGGAGCACAAACATTGGTCTTATCATTCTGAGAATGGGCAGTTTTCTCCACAATATGCCGTTAATTTCAGAGAGTTAGAAGAGGCCTAGCTCAGATGTAAAATTACAGAACACAAAATTGGTTCGGTTTTACTTCAAACCAGCACAGATGATAATTTTTACCTTAGCTTTTTTTTTTTCTTTACTCTTAGATGAATAAATTCTTTTCAGCTTTTTTCCATTTTAGGTGTTTCAGTGTTAACATTCTCTGTATGGAACTGATTATCAAGATATGAGTAATGTGAAATAAGCAAACTGTGAAGCTCATATTAGTCCCAACACTGGAAAGAATTATGATGAATAAAAGGGTTCTGAGGTAAGCTAAACCTACCTACAGATTCAGCAAAGCCACCAAGAGTTTTATAAAATTACTATTAAAAACTACCTTTCTGTTTGGTACTGATTAAAACTGTATGATTTGTAAGAAAGCTAGTAACTTTTTTTTTTTAGCAAGGTCCTGTCTTTCTTAAAGAAGAATGCTTTCTAGAAACCAGAAATTCTGGTCCAGACCAGATACATACTAGCGAATGCAGAGAAGCCTGTGATGAAGGGAGGTCATTAAAGACAGTTACAGAACTGATACAGGACAGACAAAATCGGATAATGTACTATCACAAGAAGATTATATAATCAAATTTTTTGAAGGAGAATGTATTTAAAGCCACTTTCCAGAAATCAAGATTAGACAAGTCTCTCAAATGTCTTCTTGCCAGTATGTTACTAAAATTCTGCAGGATCTGTAAAAGCATGACAAGCATATATTATACAATTTGTTGGTCATATCACATTGTCTGGCTAGCTTTTGCCCTGATCTGCGGTAGTGTGTCAGAGATGAAGCTGCTAGAAAAGTCATAAAAGCAGGAATGCATACTCTAAAATGGACTTCAATGCACAGAATACTACTGTAGGTTTTTGTGAGCTATGGTTTTTGAGCCTCAGTCTTCAAATAAATCCCTTCCTGTAAGAGCAAGGGCTATTAATGCAAGTGAGATATTTTAGCACAATCTGGCAATAATGGGTCACTGTGCACCAGTGCCATTTTGCAGTGTTTGATATATATGAAGGCCTGACCTTTGATTATTGTGCAGCCAGTTTACACTAGTCTCCCAGTTTGAAAAAATCCTGGAGATGAATCCTTGACCTTTATTCCTCAGTGTTACTGAATCTGATTAAAGAAACCTCTATTATTGCTGGAGGAAAAAAAATCAGAAATGAGAATCAAGTTCTGACTTTTTACAACATCTTAAAGAAAAATCTATATTTGTGCAATGCAACAAATGTCCAGAGATTGCCAAGAGTCCTCATGTTTCCACCTACCTAACTTTAACTGTGCCTTTTATATAACTTTTAGCTCTAGTGTCTATACTTTGTTCTGATGGGTCTCCTGAACACTAAAGAAAAACAGCCAACATGTCTTAGTATATAATCAGAGTCACTACTAGTGAAAGACAACACTGATGACAGAGAGAAAAAAGGTTAAAATCAAAAAGACTTGCAGGCAGGAACAAAGGTACGAGCATTTACTTTGAACCTGGGAGCCTCACAAGCCACCCTGCCAGTGTATCCCAGGTGTAGGCCACATGAGATGGGGAAAGAATGCGGCTCTGAGGAGCGTGATGACAGGTCCAAGTCTGTTCTGCATTCGTCCCGGCATGCACCGGTACATCTGTTATGCATTTACAAAAGGTTTGCCTTTTTCTTGCTTTTTCTTTTTCTTGGTAAAGTTATTTAAACAAATTTAATCAAATATTGAAACCATTATCACAACAGCAGCTCAGAAAGTTTGAAAGAAGGAGATGTAGCCTTAGCCATCAAGTGGTAGCACCAACACTCCCTTAGAGCCTCTGTAATGGTGCTGCCCTGATCTCTCTGTGAATCTTCTGTTTTCATGCAAAATCAGAAACAGAGCAATGACTTAACAGCTCACTTGTACTCCTGAGAGAAACCGTTTGAATGGCTCTGGGAAGGTACATCTGCTGGTGGAGTTGTAAGGTGCCTGCAAGTTGGCTGAGGGCAAGGAGGGTGCACTCAGCAGATGCCCTGAAGGCTGATGTCCAGCACGGCCTCCTCCCAGCAACACACTGGGGTTTTCATCTGGGGCACATTAGGCTATGAGGGGTGATGGTGTAGCTCCAAGACTTGTCCCGATAGATAGTCAAAACAAGGCCAGGCCTCCTGCCCAAGATCAATACCTGAGTACATCTGCCACACCATTTAGACACTAACCTTTAGAGCCAGACAGATAAGGTAAATTTACAACCCTATATATGTGGGTGTGTTTTCCATCCATTTTCAACCAGCAAGAAATCTTGCTAGTTTTATTAAACAAGAATAGCAAGCTACATTATTTATTTCTGATAGGATCCTCAACCTGCTAGATATCAGGCAAATTGTCAGTAAGGCCTGGGTCCTGTCTCAGAATGTTACCATGTTTAAGAGTAATAGACAGACATAGGATATAGAAATCATTTGTTCACATCTGTGTGAAGAGCACCAAATAGTGAATGCAGGACAATAGGATATAGTGAGACAGAGCAAGAAATAGGAAAGAAAACAAGAGCTTGCTTGGATCTTGATGAGTATTTTATTTCAGAGAGTCCAGTTGTTTTACAGAAATAAAAAGCTATGAATTCAAATAGATGATAAAACCATCTTTTTGAAATCTCAGATAAGAGCTAAAAATTTTGCAATTTTAAACGGAAACAAAAAATAAATAACTCTCAAATCTAGGGCTCACTTGAAAACCTGCCGAGTCCAAAGGGAGGGCTCTTTGTGCAGCTGGCTGAGGGTAATATTGTTAGTAGCCTGCCTGGGTCCACGCGTGTTGCTCTGAAACAAGGGATATCTGTTATCCATGTTACCATAGGCCATATTGCACCCTGAGTTGGAATCTAGAGCAGCACGGGAATTTAGGCAAATTTTTCTTTTTTTTGAGAGCAATATCATGCTGCAACAATACAGTCTGCTGTATGTCTTGCAGAAACATGAAATTCTGAATTCTCTTTGGTGGGTCTTTGATTCCTTTATGATCATCAGAAATCTATGCAGCCAAAGTGGAGAGGGGCCAAGTTCAGGTCTACGCAATTGCCAGTGTTAAGTCCTTGCCTTTTATACTAGGGCTGAAGGGAATCATCTGCTTCTCAGATGTTTTTATTTATTATTTTGTGTGACAAGATTCCAAGTTAATCTGCAGTAATAACAAAGTTTTATTATAAATGTGATTAACTGCTTTCAAAACTCAAAGCGATTGTTGAATGGCTCTGGTTCAGTGAACCATTGGATGTTTCTGGACTTTAAGTCTCAGCATCTATCTCTTGTGAAGGCAGAAGCTTCTGAATTTAGCATTACACCAAAGTAAAAAGGAAACTGAAAAATAAACATATGTATGACTAGATCTCAGGCAGGGTGGTCCACAACGTTGTTGGTCTAAGTGTTTCTGTTTTGCTGAGGAGAGCAAGCTAGGGAGTGTTAATGATTGCCCTAGAGTGGAAGGGCCCCAGTTGTTGAGTCTGGGGGCCTTCAAGCTGGCCATCAGCCAGGAGAAGGCAGAGAGGAAAAACAGTTTCTAGAATGGGAGAGGAGAGGGGCCTGTAGAAAGAAGCAGCACATTGCTGAACCAGCCAGCAACGTAGGTCTTTGTGTTTCTGTTTTAATTGTGGCTTTGAAATGCACAATATTGCTGCATCTTTGAAGAAAGCTGTGATTTGGAAATCACACCTAATACCTGATTCTGATAGTAGGGGCTGAGCCTGCTGTTCCTCTCTATCCAGGGGACACAGAAGGTCAGATCCATCATAGGGACCTCTCTTCTGTCCTTTTCTATTCTGTCTCTACCTACATGACCATGGTTATGTGCCTTTCAGTAGTAAAAAGTCACGTGAAATGGTGACACTAGACAGTCCACCTGTGTGAAAACATTATGAGTAATCTCATTGGATCTTTAATTTTTGTCAGATAACAAAAACATAGCAACTGGTAAAGGCAAGGCCATTTGCCTCTAAAATTGGTAAGGTGAACTCTGGGTGAAAATATTCATGACAGGGTTTTCATAAAATACTCTCCTACTTGTTGAGAAGTGGAGATCAAATAAAGCTCTCCTTGCCCTGTAATTAAAAAAACCCCAACAAACCCAATACCAAACCAAAACCTCACACAACAAAACCTCAGACTGTACTGAAGCAGAAATTTTTATCTGTCTTCTCTCCCTCATCCCTTCTTTCAACAACGCGGAATTATTCATACTCCCCATTCTATACTGGACTAATTTTTCCTTTTTCATGTGCTTAAAAAAAAATAATTAAACAGAGGCATTTTACTTAAGAAAGGAAGAATAATTCCCCTCGTAAAAGTATTATTATGGAATTTGTCTTTCACAAAGCATCTAACTCATCTCCTCCATTAGGATGATTAAAATCATTTTAATGTAGTGCCAACTGGGGGATTGTTGCCTTCCCTCAAAGAACTGTTGTAAATACTTAATCTCCTTTGTTTATATTATTCTCGTGTAGAAGGCTGCTTTCTGTCTCTGGAACCTGCTAAACCTTTAGAGGTACATCAGCTCTTTCATCTTTTTCCAGTGCTTGTTTTAGAAAGGGATTAGATCTGACTGTGAGTAGGGTAGGACTCACTGCACAAGTGATAAGGTTATCAGACTCCTAGCCTTTCTCCACGCCATCGCTTACTTTCACCTTGTTAAGTCAAGTTGCTTTTAGTGTTTTTTCTATTGTCTTTTCCTCCTCTGCAACAGTAGTTGAAACAAGATTTCTTGAAATCTTTTCAAATGATCTCTACTATACAAGCAGCCCCCAGGCTTTTGACAGCCTACCTTTAGCATATGGCAGAATGGGTGTCTTTAACAACATCACGTCAACGCTTCCCTCCCATGTCTTCTTCTGCTGCCTCATTGTCCTGCTGCCATATCTTAGAAATGATCTTCCCCATGGTCAGTGAGGTGAAGCAAATAGGAACTTAAAAATAGTTGGTACCAGAAAAGCACAGCACCATGTCCTGTGAGGCTAATACCAGCTTCCTGACAGTTCTGGGTCTTCCAGGGGAAATCACATTTTGCCAGGGGCTGACCATTGCTTCTAAAGGCAATGATTCTGCTCACATCTCTTTATTCATTCATCAGCCAGGACTGGATTAAAATATGTTTCAGCACTATAATAATAATATAAGTATTCTGTATAATCTTATAATCCCTATTTCTTAATCCGGATTTCTTGTCTGATCCCAAAGCATCAATCTTTATCTGTTGTGGGTTTATAACTCATCTAGTTAAAATATTAGCTTTACCATCATCAAACAGCAACATTGTTCATTTCTTCCTTTTGTTTTCCGCAGTGTTATGTTTTTGAGCTGACAGAGCAGCACATTGACTGTGTCTGCAAGTGCGAGGGAATTCATCCTGCATATAGACTGAGGGGAAAACTGACCTAGGACTAGTGGGGCCGAGTGTCCACCAAAGCAGAATAATGTATGACATCTTTGAGGACTCTGCTGCTATTTACTATGTCCTCCTGTGAAATTCTCTGGGAGAGCTTTGTAAGTGCCACAAGTAACTTACTTAAGGTATTATCTCTTTGACTTTTAAATATTTTTTATATAATGTGCTATATTACCAGTCTCATTATATTTACTTTGTGCAGCACAGAATACCTAGTCAATTTACTCTTTTCCTGTTACGATCACCACATTTTTTCCATTGAAATCAGTTCTAATTGGATTGAATCTTAGTGATAAAAGCCAAATTTAAAGTTGTTTATATGTTGCCAGAGAAAACGTGCTCTAGCCAGTAAGTCTTCTGGTTGCACACAGATGACATTATTGAAATAGATAATCCTCTACAGATGGATTCATTTCATAATCTGAAAGTGTTTTCTAAAGTATTTCTAAAGCGAGAAATAAAGACCAGCTTGATGACACAGCCTACAAGAACAATGGTAAATAAAACAATGCAAGTGCAAGTCTGCAATTGCAAAGACCTGAGAAAATTAGCCTCTTCCACTTGATCAAAAATTTTAAACACATTTTTTCCTATAGAATTTATTTCTATCTATATTTATAAATATATATCTACATTTATAAACCCAGTTATTTTACAGAATTGTGGCTGGCCTCTAAGTGCTCCTCTTTCCTATCAAAGCTAAGAAGACCTGTAGCAAATTTTGTTGTTTGCTTGACACTTGGAATAGCTGGCATTCACCCTGGTGTTCTAAGGTTGTACTGCCAAGGGAAAAAATATGACATGCATCCTTGTAAAATTTGTGCTGCTTTCTTTGGCATTCCTCTCTTTCAGGGCCTAAGTCCATGTGGTAGTCCTGCTTTGTTTTTTTCTAATTACTAGCAGCTGAGAGAGTTTGTGTCCAGGGAAAGAACTTTAACCAGCTCTAACAGGTGCTCCAAGGCCAAAGCTTTTATGCAATAACGTGTAAAAGGAGATGTTCACTGCACCTGATCCACGAGTGAGTGAATGAACCAAACACTGGACAAGAAAATACAAGACCATTTTGTCCAAGGCGCTGTGCTGAAAGAGGTGCAAAACAGTACTTACCTTTCTTTAATAACTACATTCTCTGTTTTTTCCAAAGCCTCTGCACAAATGAGTTGAAATCTATTATCTGTTCATGGGCATTTCCAACACACTGTAAATGTTTCAGTACTGTGGAGAACATGTGTACCTTTCCTGAAATGCATCTTTTAATTGGATCTTCAGATATTCCTGGGATCATGGAAGTGGGCAGCTCTACCTAATGTTCCTGAAAACTACTTATGAACCTTTTTCCTTTGGAAAATTTTACATTAACATCACTCGTTATGCAATGAAAAATGTTTGGAAACAATTGAAATGTTTATAACACACGATAAGAAGTAGAGAATACTCTCTCTTCTACTACAGTCAATATGTGAATTTGAGATTTCTTTTATAGTTTGCAATGAGCAAGGTCTTGACTGTACACTCAGGCATTATTTTCACTTTACTTATTGTAAGTTATACATAAAGTTGAACATGTAAGTTGTAGTACCTGCAGTTAAGTCCACCCTTCAGGGCCCTAGTGCATCCATATGGTGTTTCAGGCCTTGTGTGTGCAGTATTTTCACTACTGGGCATATGGACCATATTTGACATGATGGTTTGGATGGAGTGACCTTGATATGGCTCTTTCACCAAGAATCCACACAGGCTATGACTTTTTCTTTCTTCTTAGTGGAAAACTTTATCTGTACCCTATGGCTTACCCTGCTCCCTCCAGCGAATGCTGGCATGGTGTCTGCTCTGTGCCCTGGGTCTGTAGCATCCTCTCTCCCTGGGGCTGTCCTGGAGATGCCAGCCCCACTGGAGGGGGGATCTCAGAGTAGGGTTGCAGTGGGCTGGGATCAATTTGTCCCTTTGCAATAAATCAGTGCTGTATTTGGGGAAAAAAGTAGGCAGCATGATGGAAAGCAGTTTAGTGTAGAAGCAGGCAACAGAGCCTTTGAGTGATGGGAAAGGGCTGGCTTTTCCATGCTTATGTGCTTATATGTTTGTGCATATGGTCATGTTCATATATGCTGATGCCTGTTCATAGCTGTGCCGTTTAGAGCCATTGCGACTTGCTGAACCTGGAAATGAAGATGTAGTGTAAATTAGACTAAATTACAGCAATAAACAGTAAATTCACTGAAAAGAATGCAATTTTTTTTTTAACATCCTGAAACTTTTTTGCATTGTTTTCCCCTTTCATATTAGATAAGATATTAACCTACTTACCTAACAGAAGAGGTTCCTGAGACTTGAATTTTAACCTTTTATCCAGCTTTTAAAATGTGAAATCAGTTTTGATGCTGGAGAACACAGAGGGTTGCCTCTGACCATGTTCACTCCTCAGGCACAAAATGTGCCTGAAGAAAGAGATAGTGGGGGCTGGTGGGATGCAGATCAGGGATAATGAGGAAGACAATAAGTGATTTTTATTTTCTTAGAAGGGACAGGGAGAGGGGTGAAAATTATGAGGACCAGGTCAAGTATAAAATAGGTTTAGCAAATAGCTACAAGTCTAATATATCAAAAAGTGCCAGAGAGACTCATTATCCATACCACATTGAGAAGATGTGGCAACTGTTTTGTTCAGGATTTGCTAGCAGTGTAGTAAGGCTGTGCACCACTTCAGTCTTTGGGAGTCTTTGCAACAGACAGAAAGATTTTTTTCCAGTGAGATCCTGCCTGTCCCCTAAATGGTGGTATCCACTCTGTTCTGTCAGCCCCTCTGACTGAAGTTGCAGGTGCTCAGCATTTGGTGATTTATATGGGGTTTTGATGGTTTTTGTATGGTATCTCTCTGTCATGTGGCTGACTAGGAGCCTGTTCTTGTGTCTAACAGGGTGATGCCCAGTCCTTGACTGAGTATGGTTTATTGCCAACACAAATATTAGCCTTGCTGTTGTAATTGCTATTAAATTAATTAGTGTGTTATTAATACTAAACCAAAATATCTACACAGAAACCACTGTCAGGTTTCTCTCAACAAAGGTACTGACTTTGTTAGCATGATAAATATATTTTGTAGCAAAAATAGTGACTCTGCAGGCCAGGGCAGGATACCACTGGCGTTCTTGCTGGAGGTAATTACAGTAAACCTGAAGTAGTAGTAGGCAGTCACACCATAAGCACCACTGAGGTAGCCTGTGGTCACCAGGTTTGCTGGTCCCCATGCGTGTCACTAACTCTTTGAGAGCAATTTGCACTGGAAAGTCAGCACCTATATGGATGTTTTAAATACATCTTGTCTGCCCTTGGCATATAGAAGAACCATGGCTTAGCACAGGACTAACTCATGTAGGTGGTGTACTCTTCATTTTGTGGGGTGCCATCTTAAGTTAATGGTACATCCATGCTCCACCTGGTATCCATATCTAACCCAAAGGTAAAAGATTACCTAGATCGGGTGAAGTTTGTGGAGGATGGAGTCAGGGAAGTGGAAGGGTGAAAAGAAGTAAGAGAAGCAGGGGGAAAAGTGAAGAAGAGTTAGGAAAACTGCACGATGAAGTTTAATCCCTGTAGCTCAAGTGGTACAGTTTGCTTCTACTTTGAAAGTGATGTGTGTTAACCTTTGGAAAAGTGTGACCATGTATCACAGTTGGCAGATCAGACCAGGGTTTGTGTATGGATTCAGATTTTTTTCCTCTCCTTACACCGTTTGCCACTCAATTGCACCATAAAAATCAAGAATAAGTCATTCACTCTGGCTCATTCAATAGTAAGAATTCAAGTAGACCTGCTTTAAAAAGAAAGCAAATCCATTCATGTGCAAGTAATTCATGATAGGCTGTGTCACATAATTGATGGCTGAGATGAAAATGTCATGAGGAAACAAAATAACAAAACCCCAAATACACATAAAACCGGATCGACAGAAACCAAATACTTTTATTTCTCATTTTACCCTAACAGTTAGAATAGAGTCATAGAATCATAGAATCGTCCAGGTTGGAAGAGACCCTTGGGATCATCGAGTCCAACCATCTACCCTACACTACAAAGTTCTCCCCTATATCATATCCCCCAACACCACATCTAAACGTCTCTTAAACACATCCAGGCATGGTGACTCAACCACCTTCCTGGGCAGCCTATTCCAATGCCCGACCACTCTTTCTGTGAAAAATTCTTTCCTAATGTTCAGTCTAAACCTACTCTGTTGGAGCTTGAAGCCATTCCCTCTCGTTCTGTCATTAGTTACCTGTGCGAAGAGACCAGCACCAACCTCTCTACAGTGTCCTTTCAAGTAGTTGAAGAGAGTGATGAGGTCTCCCCTCAGCCTCCTCTTCCTCATACTAAACAGTCCCAGCTCCCTTAATTGCTCTTCATAAGATTTATTCTCCAGGCCCTTCACCAGCTTCGTTGCCCTCCTCCGCGCTCGCTCCAGCACCTCGATATCTCTCTTGTATTGAGGTGCCCAAAACTGGACACAATACTCGAGGTGTGGCCTCACCAGTGCTGAGTACAGGGGCACAATCACCTCCCTACTTCTGCTGGTCACGCTATTTCTAATACAAGCCAGGATGCCGTTGGCTTTCTTGGCCACCTGGGCACACTGCCAGCTCATATTCAGCCGCTTGTCAATTAGAACCCCCAGGTCTCTTTCTTCCAGGCAGCTTTCCAGCCACACTTCCCCAAGCCTGTAGCGCTGCTTGGGGTTGTTGTGGCCCAAGTGCAGAACCTGGCACTTGCCCTTGTTGAAACTCATGCCATTGATTTTAGCCCAATGATCCAATCTATCTAGGTCTCTCTGTAGAGCTTCCCTATCCTCCTGGGAATCAACACTCCTGCTTAGCTTGGTGTCATCTGCAAACTTGCTGATGATACACCCTATGTCCTTTACTAGTCTTTGTCCAGTTTTACTGGACGAAGACTTTACTTTTACTTTACTTTACTGGACAAAGACTTTTACTTTTACTTTGTCCAGTTACTAGTCTTTAGCTGCAGAAAACAAACAAGGTAAAAAACTTGTAAAGGGAGGGTATTCTACTGAAAGACTATATAGGGAAGATACTTGAAGCAGGGTATTACACAAACTTGTAACTTCAACTGTGACTGCACCACAACAGGAAAGCATGTCATTGCTTGCTCCCATTTACTCTTATTGGTGTATATCATTGCTTATTCTTGTTTACTATTACTTGGGATTAGTAGGAGAAGAGTGTAGCTTATGAAAGAGGATCCTGCAAAGAAAAGGTATCCAAAGCACTGATTAATAGACAGCAACACAGGTAACTGTGAACTGTTAGAAGGGCATGGGCTAGATCTGTGTTAGGAAGTAATTCAGGGCAGATCAGTAGATTAGAGCGAGTGCGGCCGATGTCTGTCCCCTACATCTGCCCTGTATGAGGCTCAGGTTATGATTTGGGTTTGATCAAGCCCATTCGCTTTGACTGAATGTCCCCACTGTGCATATAGTCTGGAGCTGTCTAAAGGATCAACTATTGTCTTGAATCTTTATGTCTTAGTTTGCAGCATGTTTAGTGCAAACACAGGACAGATCTTCTAGATCACACTATGCCTACCTTAGCAATTATTGTGGTCCTGTAGAAGCATATCCATAGAGTAAATAGCTGGATTCAGCCTATAGTAGATCTGTCAGTGTGTGGCAGTTTGTTTTAGCTCTGGTCTGGTCCCATGAACTAAATGCTGGTTGGTAGGTAAGTCTATGGGATGTGTTCCTGCAGCTCAACTTCCCATGTCTTTTCATCTGAAAGGAATACAACTCATGTGCTCCACAGACTCTCTGTAAAGTGAACAAAGGCACAGTAACTAGTAATATTTAGGACACTGTCAAAACTGTTCTTCTGATCCAGCTGAAATGCTAATGTAGACGAACCTCTTAGTCTTCTCTAGATGGAATGACATGCACCAAAACTACTTTGTGAGCCAAACCAGCATGTGGTAAGTGGAGGCAATCCGGGAGTTTCTTACAGAATCGCACTACAGCTCTGAAATTAATGCTAATAGAGACAAAGACAATGAGAGAAGCCTCAAAGCAAAGCAGGAGAGACCCAGAAGAACAAAAAATATTGGCTTATAGGCAGAACTGCTAGTGTTCTGGCAAAGACGAATACAGAAATGAGTCTACTGGGAAAAAAACAGGGAACATTTGGAAGAGAAAGTACAATAACTGGGGAAAATTGGCAACAAAGAGCAAACTTAAATTAACTGTAACCTTGTGTTAAGTCTTCTGTTTTGTTGCTTCTCATTTCAGATTTATGTGATCACCTGAGAAGTTTCTTAGTTTCTAAATAAAGCATAATCTTATATTAAAATAACGTAAAACAGAAAAAAAATATTATTTTGTTGTTAAGAACAATACATATACAGGCACCTGAACTATGTTTGTATGTACTGTATTTTCAAAGTGTAACGACAAGTATGCTTCATAACTGTTAACCACTGAAAACTGTCTGTTAAGCAGGATACCATATGCTCTGCTTTATACTGTACAAACAAAACAAGGGATTATAAAAATTTGCAAATAGATTTAAGAAAGAGTCACATAGCTAATAAGGAGTAAAGTAATGCTTTAGAATATTTGTGTTGTAAGTTTATATTGCAAATAAAAGAAATACAAAAGGCAGAGAGTACCGGGGTCAAAGTCTATGGCATACTTTTCACTTTCTAAAAGAAAGCTTAGTGAACAGTAGAAAGTATTGTTCTCATGTAGGGTTTCCCCCCACATTTTTTGCTAATAAAAGATAAGTTAGTTAACACTTGCCTCAGAGGTGGCATTAGTAGACTTTTTCCTAGTCCATTGTCCTTACTTCCCTCATCTTGTAGGAATTCAGTATTTTGTCAGACCTCTGTTTTAGACCCTTTGCACTTGATTGAAATTAGAAAACTGTGATTAAGGGGAAAGTTCCTACATACATGAACACACACTTACCTTAATTTCATTAATTCCTTACAGAATCAGATTAAAGTATTTTTCTAAGTTATTTACATTTACAGAAACTTGGAAAGGCTTGCATACCTTACTGGCATCCTACCTTACTGTGCCAAGCATTCTGCTTTCTTAAAAATTGCCATCTGTGTCAGAATACCAATTCTTTTTGAACATAAGAGTCTCTGAATTCTCAGCTAAAGTTCATCTTCGTGGTGTACTGGCACTCTAACAGGTGGCAAAAAAAGAGTAATGACAACGGTTGGCTGGATTACATTCTCTACCACAGGCATTGTTCTTAGAGCTTCACAGTTTGGAAATCTGGTTTGTCAGAGCTACTTATTGATAATGTCATCAGTGAAAAGTCTGTAATCATCTGCTAAATATGGTCAAATAATCAGTGGAAAGAAGAGGTAGTAGGGGATTATAAAGGAACAGAAGACCTTTTTTTTTTTTTTTTAAGAGATGTTTTTCCTGCTTAAAGCAATAGGAGTTACTGCAGGAGCTCGGTACAGTGCGAATTGGATCTACCTTCCTGCCTGCCCTGCCCCTTCTGCAGGAGGGGCCCTGCCTCCTCAACCCTGTTGGAGGGTGAGCCAGAAAACTCGGTGACATGGGAGTCAGGGTTTCTGTTTTGACCATTCTGTGTACCTGCCTTTACTATAATAGAAACCATATATCAGCTAAAATATCCTCAATAAAAGCTCTAGCCCACATCTCTGGATCCACGCAAAAGCTCATGATTACTTACACCCAGTTTAAGCCTTATCTCATGTAGTGTTACTGCACAGAGAGATTGTTCTTATCGCATTTCTTCAGTTCAGTCAAGTGATAAAAATAGTGCAATATAGGTTTCTACCAGATAGTTTCCATGTCCTGTAGAGTTTGTTTGATTCCAGGTGATCTGTGTTGCTTCTGTTGTCATGAAACATTCACAGGAGTTGTGCTACTAAAAACCTACAGTACCATCAAGCCTCTAACCATTACTATTTATCTCTCAGCTGATAAAGGAATATTCCTCTAAGCCCATATCTGACTTCTTTTTGGTGTGTTGAAAGAGAAAATATGTGGGGGAAAAAAAAAAGTGTGCTTTATTTTTTTCCTTTCTTTAAAGAAACAGAGCTATTGGCAAGCACATTAAATTATTCCTTTCACATCAGGCATATTTTTTGTGGAGGCCTGCCATGTTTGTTTCATATGAAGAGAATCACACTATTTTTTTTTTGTTCAATCAAATGCAGGAAATGTCTGGTCATACCTCCTAAGCTTTCCTCCCACAGCAGTGATTAATCACTCCTTTGAAGTGCTTATATTTTTGCAGTTAGAAGGAAAGTATTGATAACTGATTAAGTTCCAGTTCTTCAAACGCTGCATACGTGACAGCAATGACACATATAAGTAATTACTTTGATTTTAGTAGGACTTGCCTGTAATTTATGCTGAATTGTCTGAATACTTGGAGACTGATGTCAATTTGTGAGTTTGGAGACATTTCAATCATTATTATAGAAGACCTATATATTCTGAGTGGTGGTGAGCAAACTGTTCTTTAAAATTTGAATCATCAAGCATATGAATTCATTAACATAGTGATTTTAAAGGTATTTCAGCCAATGGTATCACTGCTCAGATCCACTTTTCAGTTTTTTTTGTCTTTATGTGTTCCAAGGAATATTTTGCTTGTCCATAGAACTCTTGGTATGATTGTGTATGATGCTATATTTGGTTAAATATTTAGGAAAAAACAAATTAAGCTATGTTGGCTGAGCAATATCACTCTTGAAAGAGAGAATTAATCTCCTATAGGTCAAGATAAGATTTCCAGTTTAAGAGGCACAAATTAATACAGTGATACGAGTCTTGTAAGTGCTTTGTTCAAAGCAACCTAATTACAGAACCACATTCACTCAAGAGGGAAGACCCCCCAGGAGGTCTCCAGTCTGACTCCCCTCCCTGAGGAGGGCGAGCTCTGGGATCAGACCAGGCTGCTCAGGAAATTGTCCAGGCAAGTCTCCAGGCTCTTCCCAGCAGAGCTGCAATTCAGCCATTCAGCCTGCAGCCTGCACTGATACAAATCAACAATTTGTCCCAGGAGCACGACTTCTCGTTTGTCATATTGCTGAATTTCATCAGGCTTTTAGTGACCCATTCCTGTAGCTTGCCTAGATGATTCTGCGTAGTAGTCCTTTCATTAAGCATATCAGTTGCATTCCCTGGTTTGGTGGTGTCCTCAGACTTGGTGAGGGTGCACTCTGCCTCCTCCTCCAGCTCCCTGATAGAGGTACTGAACAAGATAGATTCCAGGATAAGGTCCTGGAGGAATGCCACTGGTAACTGGACTGGCCTTCAATCTGGGCAGCCTGACCTCCAGCCACTACCCTTTGAGTCTGACGAATCAACCATTTTTTCACCCGTCTAGAAGTCACATGTCCAGTATATGATGTGCTAACTTCAATACATTTGTGTTATGAGAAACCACTTCAAATACAACGGTGGAGATGAACTCATACTCACTAGTGTTATCATGTGAACAGAGAGTGATATTCCTATTCCTATTTTTTTAAATGAAAACCAGCTGTATACAGAATTTCTTAGGGCATTCTGAAAACTTATTTACAATTCAGTACAGCATGTAGTCTTTTTTCCTTACAAAACTTTTGACTGGAGCTGTGTGTATACTGGAAATCAACTGTTGTCTGGAGGTAGAAGAACTTCATATCATCCATTTCCCTCTTTTCATTAGTTAGTATATATCTTACACTCTGGCTTTGTGCCAAATATCATTTAAAATAATAAACAGCAAGCACATTTCATGAAAAATATTCTCAGCTTTTCCCAAATGCTGAGACCTGTGTACCTTCATTAAAACTTAGCGGATTTTCCAAGATTTAAACGTTAATATAACCCATAGCAGAATTTGAACAGTGACTTCCTTAACATCTATTTCTTGTAACCTGGCTTTTCTCATATGAGTGATTTTTTGCTCTGTTATTCTTCTCAATTAGAAGATAGTGTTGGGACTCTCTATCCTAAAGACTATTAGCTACAGGTGTCTCAAATTCTGTAATAAAAGGTAGTGCAGGAAGGATCAAGGCTCAAGTGCTCCCTATGGAAGGGAATGTCTCACCTTCCAGCTTCCTCCATCAGCACTTTGGAATTTCAAGTCGCTGAATTAAAATGGTGTCAGGAATTCACCGCCTCTTTCTGAAATTTCAGGTGTGGCAGTTAAAGTATCTAGCACTCTCTTAACACCCTACACTGAAATAATAAAAGCCCTCAGAAACAAATTACTGATCTCACTGAATATTACTAGTCTTCTGTCTTTAGCATCATGTGGCCTAGAAATTTTTTGTGGTGTTTCATCTGCTGAACAGTTGAAGAGTGTACATCACATGACATTCCTCCATACAATTTACAAATGTTTATGTATATTGCTTGAAATGTTTTGTAAATAAAAATTAACTCTGCAGCACTATCATGATTTATAAATCCTATACTGGGATTTAGAATCTTATTTTGCAGCTTCGTGTAACTGCACATTTTGCAGTGTAAAACAAGTTAGGAGCAGAACTGATTTTGATTTGTGCTAGCACTGATGAGCTACAGGCTAACTGCTGTGCAAGAAAATAAAGCAGCTCTCGTACTCAGATTAATAAAACAGCTCAGAGTCAAAACCTTGCTATTAAAAAACTGATCTTCATGCTTTCCTTTTCAGCCCCACCACTCTACATCAAGAGGTGGTGTAGCACAAGATAGATATTACTATTTTAACTTCTTGTTATCTTAGACCAAGCTACCAGAGAGAGATACCAGTAAAAGTGAAAGGGAGCTAAGATATCAAGTCACAAGCATTGCTTCCTGCAGGACTCAGGCTTTTTTCTTGGTGGTCTCCCGTTCTAGTTCAAACCAGGCTGAAGATGAATCTTTTTGTCGGTTTGTTTATGTCCTGTTATTGCTCACATAGATAGTATAAGCACTTCTAATATACATTACTGTTAATGAGATTTAAAGAAATGTGATTATAGAGGTTGGTTCATAGAGAAGGGGAACAAGTGATTCAGAAAGGATGAACGAAAAACATAAACAGATGTTTACAGAAGAACAGTTCATTGAGAGCATGGAACCTTGTACAGCAGTGGGGCATGTTTCCCTCCAGGCACCCTCAAATTCTTGGCCCAGTCTAAATGTGAAAAGCAATGCCGAGGCTTACTAACGTTGTCCTACCACTCAGCTGTATGCAGTGTAAGGCAAACATTAAATATGTTCTTTGGCACCCTGACGTTACTGTCCCATGTGCCCAGGATGAGGTAAATTTAAAGACTTCATGTTATTGGCAAGGAAAACAGATGGGCTACACAGGGACCTGTGAATTATCTTTGTTTAGTTTTCCTTAAGACTGATTGAACTAAAAACTGTGCTGCATGTATTTACAGTGTGACCTCATGCATAGCCAAGATTTGGTCATATCATATTTTGTTGAATTTCACTCTGGAAAACTCATACTGTGATTTGATGCTCTGACCATTTGAACACTGATTCTGGCCCCCCCCCCCCGCCCCGCCCTTTGTCAAATCACATGGAGTCATTCTTGAATTTTGCAATGGTTGTGATAAAATAAATGTATTCAAAGGGCCAGATATGTTAGGAACTGGCAGAGCTCCATTGACTTGCTAGGGTTATGCCACCCCAGCATTCATAAAGGTCAGATGGTTACAGACTAGTGAGAGCAACATGACATTTAGGGCTTTGGCCATACTCCAAATTCATGTGGTCAGCTTTGCTTTTTTCAGAATTTGGGATTTATTGGCTTACATCTAGTTGCTCTTTGTAAATATTCGAAATAATCTGTTTAAATGTGGCCTACTTAGATAGCAAACCAGAACACTTTACTTGCCAAAATGTGTCTGTGCTTTAGTCTTGTAACACAATGACTTTGTGTGGAGTTCTTCCTCAACAATTTTGCACATGTAGCTTTTATAGTGTGCTGTGCTTGTGAATACTAGCCTCACAAGTACATGAGCAAAATGGAAGGTCTGCCACTGAAATCAGTAGTTGTCGTGTAAATGAATAACAGTGGGATGCTTGTGAACCATCATCCAGGTTAACTAATTGAGGATACAAAAGAAAAGAGGAAAAATATTCAGATGAAGATTGTTACAGATTCTCAGATTCTTGGTGGCAGTTCTGAACCTGCAGACAAAGATTTTCTCCAACTTCATCTGAAATTACAAACAAAGAGAGAGCTAGGATGTTTTGACTTATTCTACAGGACAGCAGACCTCTCTTACGGGCCTCATTTTCATGAATATAAGAACAAAATTATCCAGATTAAATTTGCCTTGTCACAAGTGGCTCACTCTTTCACAATTTCATTCATCTTCCTGGGCAAAATAGCTTTTGGATTCAGCAGCAGATAGGAAACAAAACTAACGATGATTATTTGTATAATCTAAAAGCACTTTCTCTTCCTTTCATTTGGGAACGCTTGTGCTCTCTCTCTCTTTCACTCTGTGTCCCTGAGTTCAGCTGAACAGCAGCCAAACTACATCACTCAGTTATTTCATTAGTCTTTTATAAAGGATAAGACAAACAAGTGAGCAACACTGAAGTATGAAGGGCTTTATTTCAGGGGGGAAAAAAAGAATTTCTCTGTGCTCTGAGATAGAGTTGGAAAAAATAAACTTTAAATTAATCTAAGAACCACAAGAAAAAAATATTTAATATTTTTGACTATAACATGAACAGGAACAAAAGAAGAAAATGATTTAGTTTACATGTTCTGTTAATGAAAGCGTTTTTGCTTCCCTGTTGCACATCAAGAATAAGTTTACTTATGAATTTTGAAGAATATGCATTTTATTATAAAAGGAGAAAAACAACAGTTGCTAATCGTTACATGATGATGTGTGCCTGCTTCAAATGGAGATGAGCAAGTGATGAATTATAGCAGTCTCAAACATCTGAGAGTAGAGCTGGAATCTTGTTTAGATTTTTTTTTTAGTTCAGTAAAACTGACACTAATGAAAAGCAGGCTGTATGGTACATTGCATCATTATAGAAAACTATAACATGGGTCCTGAGTCCTAAAATACATCAAATGTTGAATAAAAGCATGAATGGCAAATCAAATTCCATTAAACTTTCAAATATCCTGTGCCCTGCTATCGGTTCACTGTGTAGTCTTTTCTCATCTGTATATTGTAGTTTGGCAAGAAAGGCAGGAAGAGACATCTCAGCAGAGGTTTACCATATGAATTAGTGTTTGACGTCATTAAAAGTAGTGCTGTTTCAATTTCTGATGCAATAGTTAGTTTTTGGAACCTACAGTGTTCCCCATTTGGACTTCAAGCCAAAACTGATTTATGTGATCTTTATTCTGGAAAAATACAGAAAGGGTAATTTTATGTAACATAATGCATTAGTAATAGAGCAAAGCAGTTGCTCAATTTGCATTATAATTTGTCTTCTTGTTGCTTTAATATAACTATACTATACCAATAACATTTGTGTAGTACCGTGTCTGAGGAAACAGTACTGGAAGTTCAAAGTGGTTTTGCTGGTCTACAAGTTCATTAAAAAAAAGAAAAAAAAAAAAAACAACAACAAAAAAGAAAAATACAAGAGAACTTGCCATCAGTTGGTTCAGCTACTGCTGTAGCTGTTGGTTCCTGATGGTAGCTTGACTAACTGCCAACTGCACATCTGCAGCAGATGTTGTTGCTCTCTGCTGCCTCCTGCTGCCCCCCACCTACCCCCTTCGGGGTGATGTGAGAGGGTATTGGTTTGGTGCCAGGCTTGTCAGTAACAGAGGCAAACCCAAAGGTGGTTACCCAAAGATTAAAAAGCCAGACTCAGGGTTCTCCTGCAGCAGGAAGCAGAGGGAGAAGGAGATGAGCTGAGCATGGAAAAGGAGGCAGAAAATGAGACCTGGAGGATCTGGCTTGCAGGTCTGCTGCAGATGGAGAAGTGCAAAGGCTGGGACAGCCATCAATGCTGCTAAACGGAGCTGACTTGTTCCCTAAAAATAACTTTTCATCCTTGACTGCCCTGAGCAGCAGGGACAGCAGCCAGTCTGCTTCCCAGGGCTCAGCATAGGCAGCGTAGGTTAAAAGTAGCGTGGCCTTTCCCCCACTCCGCCAAGGTACACGCTCCCCATGTAGCCGCCTACTTTCTCTGCCTCCTCCCAGTAACAGTGAACAACAATTAGTAGCGATAGTGGAGCTGAAACCTTGAGGAACCACATCAGAGGGGGGGTGACAGCCACAGTTCCTTGCAAAGTGTTCTAAGTGCTTTAACAGCTACTTTTGCAATTTCCCACTGAAGTTAGGCAACTATGGTTGAACTGTGGTATGGACCACTGCTCTTCTTTTACATTAAAGATTGGTAATTTCTTGGGGTTTTCTGTTTGATTTTCTTTTTTTTTTTTTTTTTAAATTATTTGTCTATACTGTTCCTCAACAACATGCTGTGTATCCTCACTCATCGTTCATTAGTTCTTCTGTAATGCCAGGAAGCTTTCTCGGTTATCCTTTTGCCAGACTGTTTCAGAACAGATGTGTTTCAGAAGTTTTGGTATGAAAGCCTGACACTCCACACGTTTTCATTGCAATCTCCAGAGCTGTGAATGGCAGCGATGACATGTCACTGATGTCAGCATCACCAAGCAGAGTACATAATCGTGGTGCAGTTGGCCGTGTCTCCTCTAGGGAGCTCTGTATTTTGAGTTGTGGTAGCTTAGTGAAGAGAGCAGCAACTGCAGGGAGGAAGAAGAGCATTGTTTTTACTCCCTTGCCTTTCTACCCCCATCAAATCAGTTAACTGTCATCAGCTGGAGGTGAACTGTCCTGCCTGGTGCCTCCCCTAAGGAGGAAAGCAAACACTGCCTGTGCCTGGCTGCTGTGGAGGGAGGAGGGTGTAGAAGGAGTTTTTAAACTGCATGTTTATCAGAGGCTTGGAAATGGGCTGGGGGGGGGGTCAGAGTAACTCAGATTTGTCTGCATGTTAATGTCCAGCTCTGTTTAATATCAAAGGCAGTTGTAATGCTCGCACAAGGCAGAATCTTAGCTGCTCAGCTATCTTACTTTACCATGCTGGAAAAGGCCATCAAGGGCATTTTTAAAAATGGAAGCATGGTTCTGCCAATATATAAATAAAAGTTAGTCAGAAATCTTGGACAATAATTGGACTATAACTTGTTTCTTTGTTTTGTTTTTGTTTCAGGCGTATTTTTGTATCCTTTTTAGTGGAGGGGTTGTTAATGCCTGGTACTGTGGATCAAGAAAAAGCGAACAAGCCTGTAAAAAAACCACATCCTCTCCTAGGACTCAATTCTCACTAGCTATTGTGCAAGTGGAGCCAAGCACAGAACTCGACCTGCTGATTTAGCAAGCCTAAATTTAAGTTTCATATGTGTTCTTATCCAGTTAAGCAAACAACTATTTCTACTGCGAGCTAAATGCTCTCCACTGAGATGTCTTGGGCCTGTACTTGGCTGCTGTAGGTTTTCTTGTTTCCTGCAAAAACCTCTCTGTCTGACCACTGGGTGTCAGTGAAAGACTGCGAAGCAATTTTCTGTAATTAATTGTCTCAGGCTTTGTGGGTGTTCTTTAGTTAAGGTGGCCTGGGCAATTTTAGAAAGAAAGCTGACTGATATACACCAGGAGTGTATAATAATTAGGAAAACCAACTCAGATCAGTAAGTTGTTCCTGAAACAGTTCATTATTCTACACAAAGTAATTCATACTACCATGGGCAGTTATCAAAGGAAAGAAAAAAAGTTTATCTTTCTTCTTACTTTCTTCAAGTAAAAACACTATTCCCAACACAGTAAAATCCAGTGGTGCAAAGCTGTCATATTTTACTGTATTCATATTTCTTGTGCATTAGCCAGCCAGCCAGCACTTAGAAAAGTGCTGTCCTCATGCAAGGTGCTCAGTAGGAAAACACCTATATAAATGTATGAGAACTGAGGATGTTCCACACCTTAAAGTCAAACCTATTTGTGAGGGTCTGCCTACTTTCACCAAGGGGAAAAAAATTTGCTGTGGATTCTTTGGCAGTCTGGCCTCAAAAGATGTGAATAGCTGATATAAGATAATCCACAATCTGAAAAGTCAGTGACAGCTTCTTTTTAAACTGAGGGGAAAAAGAGTTTAGTTGAACGGAATGGGTAAATACATGTATCCACATACTAGCACCTGTATTTGCATATCACGTTTATTTTATGTTGCAATTGATTCCAATTTTCAGTATGTCGAAGGTGTAACAGCATTGAAAAGGCTGTTGGCAGGAACTTTAAGAGTTGTGGAAACTTGGCAGGAATCAAGTGGCCTTTGGGAGCTGGGCAGGTGTCACAAGCATTTGGGGTTATGTAATAGGCACATTAATTGTACACTGCCATGAAAATGATCTGCTGTCAAATAACTGGGAGTATCAGTGTCAGTTTGGTCCTCCCTCTTTAGGCTTCAGAGTTCTCTGACTATTGAAATAAATTAAATAATCAAATTCCTGTGATCTGCTGCTCCATACTGCTGACATGTTCAGGAGGACTGCTGCCTTCGCTCAAACTCTACTCCTAATTTAAGGACAGCTTGCAAAATTAAAGCATGTAAAGGTTTACTTTAAAATAATCTATTTTGATGGTCATTCTGAAGAAAAAAATCTGCAGCAAGTTCTTTGGCCGTACAAATGAAAAATATATTGGACTTCTGTTTAGAGTATAACTATAAAAGAACAAAATAAGATTTGTGCTAAAAGCTGGTTTGTTTTTTTTTCACACTACAAAACAGAATTTCCCTGAATTGCCCTTCTAGGTATTTTTATTATTTACAGAGTGGATGTTAAAAGGCATAGATATTTGAGATCTCACTTGTTACATAATTGTGGTATAGGAGAGCTGCCCTTGGAGCAAGGTTTTATCTGAACCGAATCTAGTGTAAAAAACATCTTAATTTCATGAGTTGTAGGTATACACAACCCGTGTGTCTCAATGAGGAAAAAGTAATAGCTGAGCTGAATTTCTCATTCTCAACAGCTGCTGAATTTCTCATTTTTTCCCCGTGCTGTGCAGAGCGGCTTTGCCCACTGCTCCAGACGGCAGCATTTGCCGCTAGAGGCCCTTCGGTGCTAAGGGGACGCAGCGCAGACGTTGCACAGCTGCTGCACCTACGTCTGTGGGCTGAAGTTGTGCTCATGGAAAAGAGTTGCAAAATTTCCATTATTGTCATTGATGTAACAACAGGTCTGTAGGTCAAAGACAAAGTTTCTAGGCAACCAGAATCAAGAATCAGTGTTATTTTACATATATTGACAGGAACATAGTTCTGCTGAAATCAAAAGGAACATTTTTGCTTTACTCTAAAGCTGAAGTGCTCAACCCATACCTCCTTAGGTGTTCTAGTACAAAGAACTACGTGCTTCAGTTATAAGAATTTCAGTGATATTTAAACATGTTTAAGTGATGCTTGAAAAGTCATATTCTGACTAGAGTGCTAATAATTTTTTTTTGAGAAATTTTTCTTTTGGCAATGAAATATGAAGATTATTTATTGTTATATTGTCATTTATAGCAGTTAGAATATTAAATACTTTTCTGCTTTAATAATATATAGTATTGAGTGTGTTCTGTGTGTAACATGCTCTCAAATGTTCCAGATCAAAGTCTATAAACTTAATGTCTTTCAGCATTAAGGATTACAAATAAGATGGAGCCACTGTGCATTTACAAAAGCGATTTCATTAGACCTAAACAGATCACATCACAAATTAGATTTGTATAATGGCAGAGAAACAGCACTCTGGCAAATATATCCATATTAAATTTGCAGAAAAGAAAGCTAATATATTTTTTTAAAAAATAGATATAATCTAGGGCTAATAGTTCTTTATATATAAAATCTAATTAAGTGGCTCAATAGCAATGTCATAATTTATTACTGTTTATTACAAGTGTATCAGAATTATATTTAATGAGAAATTTGAATAGACTTCTCACCTGTGAAATGGTACAGTGCACACCATTCTGTCCTATTCTATTCACTGTTAATAAAAGCCACCAATACAAAGGAGGAGACCTGTGGACTCTTGAGCTAAAATTGCAGTTTGAGAGAGGTTGTCCAGTGGTGGGGCTCAGCTTTAACTTTGCGCTGATGAGAAAATCAGTTTGAAGGACTGATTACATCAGTCGCGGAGAGAGCAGGGAAGGAACACAGGCTGCCTCTGGGAGCACCTGTCCTGGCTCCGTCGCCTGGCCTGCTCTCCTCAGCAGGCAGGGACCCAGGCAGGGTGACACCACCCAAGGCTGCAGGAGCAGCTCTTCTGGGTGGTTCATCACTGCATGTATTTTTTTGTGACTGGCATGGAAGTGATGTGGCTCTGTGAGAGCCCTGGGGCCACACTGCCCTCTCCCCAGCCGCAGGATCGGGGAAATGCATCTTTGCTACCACTGTCTTCTTATTCATCCAACACCTCCTCATTTGCAGAGAATGTGTGAACTCATTTCTTGCTACCTGTTGGTCTAGTGTCCAGTGACATGAGCTCTCATCCTCTCCCAGGCCTGCAGGCACCATGCTTACGGACGTACATGGGAAAACATTACAAAAAAAGGGACCGTTATGATGATTACTAGGAGGGCATTTGCTGGACTCGGTCACGGTTCCTGCCTCAGTGGGAAGGAGGACTACACAAATCAGGAGAGTAGCGGTACCTGCAGCCGCTGTGCATGCCTGTAGGTATGCCTTGCGGGAGCGTCTGAGATTGCATCAGCATCTGTGAGACAGCAAGTGCATTGTCTTAAGCATAATTCTGTGGTAAAGCTGTTGATCACATGGAAACCAGCATTTCCAAACTCGAACAGAAAATTTTCTCTGTCTAAACTTGTATGGGTTTACTTATTTCTGTAGAACACTGTTAAATTATATTTCAAGTTTTTCAGGAAGAACCTATTGTTTCCAGAGAAGGAATCACCTTGTGCTATTTTAGACATACATCTGTGACTGAAGACTTTTATTCTACTTTTTATACTGAGGTCAACCACAGAAAAAAATTAGTCTAGAAATGAGTCATGGGTTTTCACAAGGAAGGCAATTAATCACTGGACCACCCTGACATGGGTTTTGGGGGATTTTTCATCACTAGAATTTTCTATCAAGGTATAATGTTTTTATAAAAGACATGCACTTATTCCAACCAGAATTAATTTGGGAATGTCATATAACCTGTGCTATACAGGAGATCAGTCTCAGTTACTATAGTGGTCCCTTCTGGCCTTATGATTTATGAATGTATATGTATGCATGTATTTGCTCCAGTAATTATTTAAAATGTTTAATGTTTGTATTTTCAGGGTTTTCTTTAACAAAATTCAACCTTTTGTGGTGGTGGCACAAGTCATGTTTCCCTAAAAGCAAAAAGCATAAAAACAATTATTGTCTTTGGCTACTTTGAGGCTAGATAAATAAATCTTTTAATTAAATCTAAAGGATTAATGAATGTAAAAGGGAATAAGAAAAAACATACAAGTCATTTAAAAAGATCAAAAATACAGCCATCTAACTTCAAAAGACAATATTTACAAAGGCCAAAAAAGTGGCTTAAATTTTAAAAGTGCAAGTTAAAAAAAAAAACACAAAATAACCCTCTACAACTTTCCAATGTTAAATTAATTAAAAAATTTTAATTATGCCATGAAACTTGGTGAATATTAAAATGTGACTCAGGCTGTGTCTGCTTCAAATATTTTTTTGTTGCTTAATATAGGTAGTGGTGATTCAAATGCAGTTTAATACAAATGCATATGTATATGCACATGAAGTATCCCCTTAGGAAAAAAGAGTAAGTCTATCTCCTAGGAAGAAATCTGATAATTTCTGAGGTAAACTTTATGCTTATTTAAAAAGCAAAACAAAACAAAACAAACCCAAAACTACATAGCTATGAATATAAATTTTATAAAGCTGACAATGTGTGCAGCCAGCCTGTGGCTGTTCTGAACACATCCTAAAGATGAAGAGTAGGCATGGGAAACAAAAGTTGGGACTGGTCCATAACTGTCTTTTGGGTTGGATTCCCTGTACCCTGAGGCAAGAGGTTGCAACACCTCTCTGGGGTCTAACATATCCATCATCTCTCTCTTTCTTGGACTAACAGGGTGATTGTAAACCAGATAGCAGGGAGGCTGCCACTGCCGATCTTGATAAACTAAACCTCCTCTGGGAAGTGCCATGTGTATTCAAAAACATGTGGTGCCACATCCTGACCTCTGGATCCCACACATATATTTGCAGAAATGCTTAATGGAGAGACATGGTGTGGCTGTGGCTTCACTTGGTCTCTGGCAGAGCCCTGCTGCCCCTGGGAGCACCCTGCAACTGCCACTTATCAAAAGCAGCGACCTTCTTGGAAGGTTTCAGCCAGAAAGTGCCTGCCAGACTTGGAAGCAGGTGCTCAGCTGGTGTAAGACAGGAAATGACACTGACAAGTGACATTGTTTTCTGGCTGCTTGAGGTTCTGCCCACCACTCAGGAGCACTCAAGGGCTTTCTGAGACATTTATCAACCTCCCTTACCCTTTAAGTGAAGAAAGTTTTTGGCAATAAGGTGTGGGTCAAGCTTTCAAACCGCTCTTCAAAGGTTCAGTATGCTGTCTTAATGGAAGAGATTAGGTACACCGTAGTTAATACAGCTATATTTACTGATGAGGTGTGGATTGATAGGTACTATGTAGGGACATAAGGAAGCTATTTTTTCCAATTTTCCTTGCTCATTTGCTATCTCTCCATCATTTATTTTCAATTAAAAGATTAGTGGTAGTTTAGTTCAACCACTATGGTATAAAGTTCCTGCTTCTATAATTGCAGTTGAGGAGAGAATACAGATAAAGAAGTAATCTGGTGGGTTTGAAGAAGGAGTAGCTATCTTCTAGCCAGCAATCTTTACCCTGAACTCTGTGATGGCCACTAAAGATTACTATTAAATGTGCCAAGATGAAAATGCAAATTAATGTTTATATCGGCATAACCTGCTGGATTAATACCTATGCATTTTAAGGGTTTAATTGAAGGTCTTTTTTTTGCCAATGTATATATTAATTTATTTCAACAGAAATAACTTTCTCTTAAAAATGAATATTTGGCTAGTAATACAGGCCTACCTCTGAGAGCAAATCCTCTGAAGGAGCTGCAGATCGCAACACCCAGGCAAGCAGCTGCACACAGAAGGGTTATTTTCTTGGGCTTTCTTTTACCTTTTTAATCCTCTTATTCTTTTCTTTGCATAATAGTGGGGTTCTTTACAGCTGCAGAATGGTCCTTTCTTTATAGGATATATGATTGTTTCTTGAAAAAGGAAGTTATGCCTGCTAGTTGTCCAGGTCAGTTTATAAGTAATATGAGTAATGTGTGTTTAAAGACTCATATCTGATTTGGTAAATTTAGCCTTACCAGGCCACTTGAAATTAGGGTAGTTTGTGGAACTGTTTCCATAGCCTTATTATATGCAATGGGGCTGCTATGTCTCTCTACTGAGGTAGATTTGAAAGAATATAGTGGTCAGCTGTAGTTTTTGTAAGACGTGTAGGTACAGATAAAATGGGAAATGCTTTCACTGACTTTCTCAAACTGCTGGATAGGAAGCCTAGTCACATTAGTTAAATTTAACGTGTCGGTAGTAGCTCTAATTTGCTCAATGTCAGGGAACTGAGGCATTTATTTTGGTGTTTGGCATTAAGATTCCAAAAACACTTCTTTCCTTGATTTACCTTACTCATAAAACTGCCTTCACTCTTTAAAGCTGCTCATGTTGGTTTCATGGTCAGAAGCTTAGAAACTAAGTTCTCCATGACAACATAGGTGGCATTCAGGTACCTGAACACCAAAGTGACCCTTCATTCTGAGTAATTCAATCACTTCCCGGGATAAAATATTAGAGTATGTTATTTTCATAAAAATGTTCATTTCTGGGGGAAAAGCAAACAAACAAATAAACCCCAAAGCAATATCATTATTCCAGTCTCAGCTCAGCAAAACTGGAAAATAGCAGCACATTGCAGAACAGAGGTTCTCAGAATTATGCGGAAACAACACAGAAGCTATCAGAAAAGCTTAAATTAATGATGTCCTGTTGAAAAGTGTCTTTTCATAGAGTGCACCTATGGAACAACTCATCAGGCTAGAAAATAATAAAACAAGGAGGCAAGATGATAGATTTCAACTATTCACAGAATACTTGAAATTCACACTTTATCTGACACTTCTCATTTTTGATCCCTGTCTTTGTACATTAACCCCTTTGGACAGTCATTCATGCACATTTGCAGACTGAATAAGACAATACCTGCATGTTTCCAGATTTAAAAGCCATCCATATCATCTCATTCAAAATGCCATTTTCAGCAGAAATTAGTGATGAATTTTAAAAGAAATTTCATTTTAAAATAAATTTTGATTTATTTGAACAGAGTTTGAATCTACAGCAGTGATATCATGAAACTAAAAATTACGGACTGAATAGCTTATTGCATGTGTTCTTTCTTCTTTCAAAAGCACAGGAACCTATATTATCTTAGGTATTCCCTAGCCCTTGTTGGACGTTCTGCTGAGAGTCCATTGGACTCCCTTTAAGCCGGTAAACCTAAGTCCTCTTTCTTCCTTTCAATTAAAATGAGATTAATCAGCTTAAACTCATGACTTCCTTATGCCAAGCTGTCAAAAAAAAAAAAAAAAAAAAAAAGCTGCCATTAACTTAATAAAAAAAGTAGCTTCTATATCAAGTTTTCTCCATCTTTTCCACAGAAAAGATGGAGCTGGGAGAAATGGATTGTTGCTAGGATTCTCCATCAGGATATGGAAACTATGAATAGCTGAACAGAACAAAAAGAACATCCCTAAGGCAGGCTTGTTTTCTACTTCGTTGGGGCTAATACTCACCCAAACCAGTGTTAGAAAAAATGTAAATAGGGTGGATAATAGCTCTCCTAAAAAAGTCAGCAGTTGCCTTACAGAATTGCAGCTCCTACACTGTAGGCGAGATTCCCAATGCAGACTCATAAGAGGATGCCCTCCAATAGAGTTTATTTGTTCATAACAAAATACAGATCTGGATACTTAAACCAGAATTATAATAATAATAATAAATTTCTTCCTCTGCAAAACACATAAATATATATACCACTTCTAAAATGCATCCGTAAGTGATTACTTTCCATTTGAGAGCAGAGATGGCAGTGGACACCAGTCTTGGGAGTGGTGATTCCCAGCCTGGGTTCAGTCAATTAGTTACTCTGAAATGTCCTGTGTCCTACTAGTGACATCTGTGCAACAGTTGTTCTCTTCGTCTTTTCCATTAAGACTGTGCAAATATTTACTAAGATCCACAAAGATTGTGCAGTGAAAGAAGAGGGGAAGGAAGCCTCTTTACACAATGACAAGGCATTTGCCGTGCCCCCTAGAAATTATACTGACTGAAAAGAACTAATTTCTCTTTTAGCCTGGAAATAAATTTACATACCTCAAACAAAACTGAGACATGCAGGGGCTGACTCATTTATTATTTATGAAAAACTGAAGTGGTTCTTTGGTCAAAAGCGAAAATGCTTCCATGCTGGGAGGCAGCTTGGACACATTTTGCTTCTTCCTCAGTGGCCTGGAGCCCAGCTAAGAGCTATTGTTTCTGTCAGGGCTGAAATGCACTGACAAAGCTCTTTCCTCCTGCTTCTGTTTCATATGTCATACACTAACTTCATCCCTGGAATCTGCATGGTGCCATTCAAGTTCGAAAAGCTTGGCTTTCTTATGCTCCAGTCTCCATCTGTAGTCATTGTGGCAGCACAGGGCAATGCTGCAGGGGAACGAGTATAGGGACCCTTAACCTTTTGCCAGTGTGAGCCAGGTTATCTATACAGCACAGTCTTGCGCTGTGCAGAGCTGCTTACAAAAGAGTCAGCTTTTGACAAAAGAGTCAAGCTGAAGCATCAGTGAGGGAATGTAAGTCTTCCCTCCTGACTTGACCTGGGTGGATTGCTGCCCATCCCGCTGTGGCTTTCAGAGCTGATGCAGCCACTGTAAGCATGTGCATCTGTCCTTCATCCTTCACTTCACTAATATTTCAGCATTTTTTGATCACCGCCCATTTTCTTATGAAAAAAAATAGATTGCTAAACTGTTTCTATTAGCTTTGTGCACAGTAACCACTGTGGTGTTGTTTCTTTATTGGTAAAATGGGGAGATACCATTTAGTCATGCTCCCATACTGCTTTATACTCTGGAAATACAAAACGTTAAACATGCATGGAGCAGTATTAACCTCGTAAGCTCATCTTGGGCAAGAATTGCATCCAGCCTTGTTTATTCTAAAAATAATATTTTTCTTAAAAGGGATTAAAGTTCCTTCAGTGCCATCCTCCCCTGCCAAAGCAAACCCATAAAAGCAAAGAGATGGCAAGCAATGGGATGTTTCTTACTGATATCCTCTCATGGCATATTTTCCTTGACGATGACAGATGACATCTTCTCAAGGAATTTTTGCCTTCCTCAGATAAAGAAACAGAGCACCCTGAACATGTTAATTACTTTTGCTGGCTCTTACAAATCCTGCCTTAAAACCTCAAAAACACTAGTGAATACCAAGTCCTGACAGATGGTTGCAGGCTGTGTGCAGTGTGTTTATCTGAGGATGAAGTATGAAGTCATATGTATGTGTGTATGTCTGTGATGTATCTTCACTGGGCTCTTCTTGCTCACCCTTTAAATATCAGCTTATTGACTGATAAACGAAGTAGAATATGGAATTTGCCTGGTTGTTTTCATTAAAAATTGTGTCCCGTTTGCAATTATTTCATCCATTTTTTCTCTTTGTAGGTTTCTGATTGTTGAACTCAGGGTGAAATGTGTGAGCACAGGGGTTTTTTAAATGCAAAAAGGGGGGCCCAGACAAGGTTTAGGTCTTCAGAGTACAAGACAAACCGTTAGACATTTGTGCAGCCACTAAAGCAGTTGTCTTGCTTCTGTTCATGTCTGCTAAAGGTCTCTATGGCTGCTCTGCTAAAGGGTGGAATACTGAGGAAATTCACAACTGCATTTAAAATATATTTTGTTAATATATACACTATGAACTATCATATCAGTGCATAAACAGAGCACCAAATGGGACTGCCAAAATAAAGAGCTGCTTTTTATTAACCATTAACAGGATGATTGCCAAAAACAGAAGTCATAATCATATGAGAGAACTTCAGCTCTCCTTCTGTAAATTGATAGTGATATTCTTTTTCTTTTTAGGCTTTTGTTTCTATGAGTTTGTAGCACAAATTACTGCACTTCTGTGGCGCTGTATGCCATACAATGAATCTTCTTGAACGAGAAATGAGAAGAAACTCCAGTTTTTACTGTGAGAGGACTTGGAATACTCTGTGCTGTCCACATCTCTTGCCTTGCAAATGATTGATATCACTGTGGTTTCATGCAGTGAAATAATCACTTATAAAGGAAAATGGGCTCTGTCTAAAGCAATACAGTCTGAAACGATTGGAGTGTAAATAATACTGTGTTTGTCATCAAGTGTGACTGGGAAAAGATCATGTTATGCCAAGATTTACTGTAAATTGTTAGGGAACAGGATGGGTTTGGATTTACAGTTGGCAAGCTCGACAAGACTTGGAAAACTACTGGTGGGAAGCCACCATTAGGGTGCACAGGTGAGGGGTAGCACAAAAAGTGATAAAGATTTTGTCCTGATCCAAAAAATTTCTGTAAAAGCAAGATTTTGTTCTCTTGAGGAAAGAAATGTATTATGTTCTCATTTTAATCAACAGGTAAGTTACTGTTATGAGGTAGACATAAATTGTACAGCAATGTAGTTACTGAGATATTTTCTCTGTGGAACGAGGGAATATCTTGTAGTGGTGAGTATTAACCTTCTTCAAACACTGCACTAGCCTCATTTTTTTTCTATGCTTCTAATAGTATATTCTCTGACTGGTGACACCTAACTTTGCAGATCTGTTGCCATTCTGAGGAGCAAGGTGTTGCTGATATAATTAAAACCCTGTTGACTAATGTAGAAACTTCTCATCTGCATGCTGAAAATACAACCCATTGCAGGATATGGAAGCACCGTTACAGGACACTACTGCATGTTACCATCCCTGGCTCATTTTCCAAATATGCAGGTGAGTACCATTACACTCAAAAGTCGTCTCAAGCAGTACTTAAATATTTATTTGTTAAAAAAAGATAAAAAATTACAAACTGCTGTATGAGGGCATAAGAGAAGGGCCAGTAAGATTGATGAAGAGAGACCAGTGTGTTTTGAGGATTTTTGTGGCCAGTAACAGGATTATTGCTAGATAACTGCCTTGAGAAACCTGGTAGATTTTATGAGAACTTGTAATATCATGTGTCAACAATTCAGGTGACCTGTGGTTTTACTGTGCAAAAAAGCAGAGAAAGAAACTAGGCCTATACCCAGAATAGATGGAAAGACTTGCCTGTATTGAATGGTATTAATATAGTCACTCTTCAAACTGTCTTATCACCTAAGTACTTCTGAAGTTATCAAATATTGTGTAACTGTGGTGAGCAGAGAAGAGTTTTAATTCTGTCTTGTAAAAAACCACTGCACACAGTGAAAATTACCTTCACCTGTACTTAGAAATTTGCCCTTTAAGAGAGTCTTGTAGTAAATTAATAATTTGGCTCATTGGAAATACAACAGTGAAACCGGAGACTACCTGGTTCATTAGAGATACTCAGCTCTTTTAAGATCAGACTGCTCTGACCCGAAGTTCAGAAGTTACTGCCAAATTCAGATTAAAATATAAAGAATATATTAGGCAGACTATCTCAAAACATGAATGCTCCCAACAGTTTTAGAAAGATCTATGAACTACTGTCTTTAGGATGTTTACCTTGCTTAGAGGTGGGGACTAAGGTTAATAAAAATCAGTCTGTGAAGCACACTTGATCCAAAATCCACTGGTGTCAATTAAGATTTACATCGTGTTTGGTAGATGTGGTATCAGCCATTAAGACAGAGTGAGATTCAACTGTTTAATTAGTATAATACAAGAAAAAAGTTAGTTGTTGCACAAGTTTAACACTAAAGTTATAAATTACAAAAGTACGCAGTCACTATTCAATGACCCCACTATTTCAGCTTTGCTTTTTTGTTTGCTACATACGATCATATAAACCCTTCTTTTAGAGAACACTTATTTTGAGAATTTGATCTCTATTAATTATGTTTAATCTCTATATGCCTGAAAAGCTCCAAAATCATCATGTTAACAATGAATTTTCATTTTTCAGATATAATGTGTAGATGCTTATCTCCTCATGAGACCTATGGAATAAACAAGCAGCAGTGTTACCTGTCAAAACATAAAAACAGTGGGCGCCTGAGGTTTGTGTGAGCACTGTACATTCAGACTGTGTTTTTCTCGGGCACAAGTTCTGTGGAAATGTGACACAAAACGCAGCAGAAGAACACTTTGCGCTCCTGGCCCCGAGCAAGTTGTTAGAGCACAGGACACGTTGAGGTCAGACAGAGTCACGCTGAGAGCCCTTTATTGTCAGTAGAGTGAAGTAGACCCTTCCAGAGCATTCACTTGACCTATTTTAAACAGTGAGATGAATCATACTCCTTTCTATAGAATCTCTTGATAGGGTCTCCACTGACTAGCTGAGGGCTTATTGTAATGCAGGATTATTGTAAAACTCCAAATTTTTTATTATAGTAGAATACCTTTGCATTTGAAGCCCTAGGGTACAGATTGCTGAACTGTGGCTCTTGAGCTTTTTTTGCTTCACCTTCAATCCTGGCTCACTTTCAACATGATTCAGCTAGAAAGAGACCTCTGTATCCAGTCCAATCCAAGTACTTCTGGCTTATCTCAGTTCCTTACTCTAAAAGGAAATTCATTAATGTATCCACCTGTACTTTGAGCTGTACACATCTCACAGTGGGTGCCACAGTTCTGGTTCCCTCATCGTCTTCATTAGACAACACATATGGCTCCTTATATACTTGTGTTCCTGCTCTGAAAAGGAGAGAAAGAAAGAGAGGGAAAGAAAGAAGCAAAGAAGCAAAGAAGGAAGGAAAGAAGGAAAGAGAGGCTTCATGGCATGGCGGTGCATGCTCAGGTCTCATTTTCATGGGCCTCCAAATGTAAACACAATTTCTGGAACTAGTAGTATGGTGAACGTGATCTTGCCATGGGACTGGAAAGGCATAGCCATAGCTAAACCATGGACTGTACCCAGAAAGAAGCCTTCCGTTGCTCTTTTATGTTAGGTGATGCATATCTGGTGACCATTGGCTGTATGAAGACTTTTGAATGCATCTCAGAAGGTCAGATAATCTGGCCATTCCTCCTCTTCTAATGCATTGAAATCAATGGAAGTTTTGCTTGGAAGTTAAGAGTAGAGTTTGAGCCAATCTAAGATTGTTAATGAAAACATCTTCTAAAGTATTTTAGCCATTCTGCTTACTGAAAATGCAAATTTATTTAGTAAATACAATCCTTGTGTGCATACTGCTGTTTTCTAAATATTCAAGTAATAAGAGTTTCTCATTATTCTTTTAAATGACTGTATCACAGTTTCTTTTAAGTCACCCTTTTTAGGAATTGTTTTCTAAGGATTCAGCTTGAACAGAAACATTTTCTGCTGAGGAATACCAACCCTAAGGCCAAGAGGGCATGAGGAACTTGGTCTAGACAGTCTGTGAGGTTTCTTTATGGTAGTTCCTAAGTAACAAATCTTTGCTCTTGATCTGATGTGTTCAGGTTTTACTGTGAAACAGCACTTCCGTCAGGCTCTTTTTCTCAAGAAACTTCTCCCCTGGGTTAGATGTTCTCAGGAAAATTTTGGTCACTCAAGACTTTGGTGGAAAAAACTTTCTACTGGAAAAGACTATTTAAAAAACTCAGACAATTTTTTTTCAGCATAGTAATGTTCACTAAAATATTTTGTTTTAATAATGGCATGAATTTTCTCTATTTTATATTCATCTGTAGCACTTACAGATATATATATATATAAAATTGTATATATTTCCATGATTTCAGTTTTCATGAAATCACTTATTTGGCCTAACATAACTTTAAAACTTTCCAGCTTCCATGGATGGAGAGATCATTACAAATTCTTTTCCCTTGATTTGGAAAACATTTTATTAATCCTAAAAAGAAAAAAAAAAAGTATTCATCTTACAGTAGTAAAACTTTCAGGTTTTTCAACTGTGAAATCTCTCTCTCTCCCCTCTGTTTTATTCTCCTCACCTTTGTAAATTTTCCCAATTAGCATGGACAGTTTACCACTCTAACCACCCATCCAACTGCATAGTGATCTACTATTCTGTTTCATTCATTCATAGACATATCTTGCTTCCCTCGGTGAAAGCCCAGATTCCGCACAATTTCTGTTTCAGACCTTCTCTAGCTTCCAGAACCTAGTCCATTTTTGCTCAATAACAACATGCAAATTATTTTTTTTTCAGCAGAAGTATGAGAGTTTTGCACTCAACAATGACAGTTGTGCAGATCGGTGCACAACTGCAGATCAGCGTCTCCTTTTCATTAGGTTGTATTCCCTTTTCTTACCAGAAGGTGATTTCACCATACCTAACCCAGTGACAAAGCTCTCTCTAGCCAAGGGGTGTAGGCAGACTTGCAGACTCCAACTTCCTTTTCAGTAAGTGCGGAGCTTTTGCCCATTTCTTATTACAGAATATCCTATGCTAGAGCTCAATCAAAAGGCACTTATTAAATTGAACAGGACTTTTTCCATAGACTTTTCTAGGTTTTGGATCAGTGTCCACAGAAAACCATCTAATAAATTATAGAGTAATTGATAGTTGATGACAAGAGTTTCAAATGCAGGCTTGTCACATCACTGCCAGCACTGCCTTGAAGAGATAGGAGCTATATAAATCTAGGAATAATGAAATCATCCATTTTTTTCCAGAGACAAATGCAATCCAGAACTGAAGCCATGAAACCACATCTGATGCTAGACAAAGGGAATATTAACATACGTATGTTTCCAACTATAGGGGTATTTGTTGAACTGTGTGTTCTTATTCTTGTCTTTCAGCCAGCTTTTTCAAATCCAGCTTTTCCAAGTAAAGCACTGCACTGCACAGGTGAGAAAAATCTGATGTAAATATATTGTTCATACAGCCAGACACCAGAGCTTTGCTGATTTCATGTGTCTCTTTGAAATGCAGTGATCTCAGAGGCAGAATATAGACGTTCTGTTGCGAATACTGCTTTGTTCATCAACGTTTGTCACTTTGAGTCATCATTTTTGTGATACTTGCTTTTCTGCAGTTCATTACTTTTTGTTGGGTTGCCATTTTTATATCCTGAAAATGTTCATTTTTAAGAAAATATTTACTCTGAAAGTTCAAATATTTGTGGTTGCATATAACGACATAATTGTACAATCAGATAAAAGAAGTCTGACAGCATCACAGAGCTACATAAACTTTACAGTGATAAATCTTTTATGTGGTATCAGGTTCCCCACTTTTATACACAAGAATTGAGGCAAAGGTTATAGTATGGATGTATGAAAAATTTAAAAATGAAAGTGGCTATGCTTTTGTATTTGATTTGATGGAGCAGATCTGTTTTTCATGCCTAGTTACTTTGATCTTGAAACTTTGCTCGTATTCCCAAAATGTGTTCACAGAATCAGGACTTCTCCCCTGAAAAAAAAGTAAAAATGTCCTTGGGAGAGTCAAAAGGCAATTACTGCATATTAGTTTTAACTTGCAAGGGTGCACAGCCAGACATAGCAAGTTTCATATTATAGATGTAAAGTGGAATCTGTGGATTTTATTATCATTTATGCCCTTGTTTCTTGACAACCTCTGCTCTGCAGCAAGTCAAAGAAGGTGGGTTCTATTACATGGTTCTGCCATTACACATAGATGTGTATGTCATCCTTCAGTAGATGAGATTAAGAACATATGAAAAAAAGTACACAGGATTAATATGAATGTTGCAGAATCTTTTAATTTCCATTAAAATTTTCTGTAGATATTTTTGTTTCTTGAGAATAGAAAGTTTACTGAAAATGAAATGAAGATCTTCTTCTGCAAGCAAAAGACAGGGCTTGATTTATAACTTGTCCTGCTTCTTCTTCTTTATCTTTCTTTCTTCTCCCTAAATAGTTGTTTACCCATTTTGATGAAATGATCCAAAATTCTATGTAGAGCAAAAAAGATGGTCAAATCTTCCCCTGCAAAGTGCAATGACCTCACAGAGCTGTGGTCCTTAGGTCTCACACAAAGAAAAAGGGCAATAGACTGAAGCAACCACAAAGAACAGCGTTGGGGGGGAAGGGCATAACTGAAGACCACATACAGACACTACATGGCGCACCAATAAAAGGAATGTAAGAATTGACATTTTTATCAACATAAGGGTGTAAGCCGAGTACTATGATATAGACAAATCGGTGATTCTTTTGGGGCACCTGACCTCCTTCAGTTTCCATGGACTTTACATGTTACTTTAACAAAGACTTAAAGCAGCAAACATTCATCTTTAGGAGTCCCTGTAATAAGATATGCATTGAACAATGTCAGCTTGAATTAAACTCACGTGACTGAAAACATTGGGTATCTAAATTACATCCTATTCACTTGCTTAACTTGTTTGTATGACCTGTAAAATTTATTCTTATGTAAACTACGGTATAAATGCCCTGAAGCCCTTTAAAAGGAGAATAAGTCCATGCTTAACTGTAAATGCTTTCGTGGATTTTAGTCAGACCCTATAATATATGTGATTGTAAGTTGTTTTATGTACTATATGATTATTATAGATTGCTAAAAGAGACACATCTTTAAGAAAATTAAAAATAAATGAAAAGGTTATTTTCTTAGTTGGTGGCAGACATTCAAAATCTGCTTGTAAATGAGTGTATTTTTAAATCAAATACAAAGGATCCCTTTAAGTATATGTTTTCTTACCTTGAGGCTTAGACTGAAGTTTTTGTGTATGATTTGTTGATACAAAGGTTAGATCTGGCTTCAAAAATGGCAAAGTATCTTTACGTAAAGTCCAAATACGTCAGTGTTCGTACACTACCCCTTTCTAAGACCGTGCAGAACCCAAATCAAAATGTTTATTTAAACCTGTTCCCTCACTTCAGAAAGCCAAAAAAAGAAATACAACAAAATTCAAACTGCAACACCTCAGTTGGATCTTTTTCCATGATGGTCGGGCAAAAAAGCTGTTTCCAACATTTTCACAAGAAACCAGAACTCTTAGCTTATCTTGGTACATAGTATATTTCCATGAAAAACTGAAGCCTCTGTAAATTTTTTTTGATACGTGTGCACTCTGTTTGTGTATGTATATGTAAAACCTCGCACAGACTGTGTGAAAAGATACTGCAGGTACATTGTATGGGAGGTGTGTGTGAATGCCTGAATTATGACTAAATGGTCACCGTGCTGGAGTTAAGGTAATTTTCTGTTTATAAGAACAATTGTCTAGCTGATCAAAATTTTCAGAATATAATATTAGAGTTTTTAAAGCAGCAGAAAAAACCCAGCTAAGCAATTAAAAATTCTTCCTCAAAATTTATGAATTTAAATTTATACTTTCTGAGTCTCCTAGTGCTGTAAGAAATGGTTGAACGTAAAAATTTTCTAGGTTATGACTTATGTCTTCAGTACCAGCTGTGAATGTAGGATCTGTGACACTGCAACACCTCTTTTCACAGGAAA
Organism: Numenius arquata; assembly: GCF_964106895.1. NCBI lineage: Eukaryota > Metazoa > Chordata > Aves > Charadriiformes > Scolopacidae > Numenius > Numenius arquata. The sequence goes on along the minus strand of NC_133576.1, from coordinate 37,903,428 downwards.
CACCTCTTTTTTTTCAGGAAAATCACAGAATCACAGAATGATATGGGGTTGGAAGGGACCTCTGGAGATCATCTAGTCCAAATTCTGTTGGACTAGATATATTAGATATACTTATATATGTGCAACCCCCCTAAAAGAAATGGAAAATTAGATAATAAAAATGTGCAGTTATGAATCAGTTAAAGTTATTTTACCTAATAGATTAAATCCAAGACTTAAGAAAAAATAAAATTAAAAATCCTATATTCACTGACACAAGAAAATTATCCCACCAATAGTAACCTTCATATCCCATCTCGGAGCCATGCTAGGAGGGATACCCATTCTTCAGCAGTCCACTGCAATCTAGAGCTGCATGATGCAGCTGAACACAAGGGATGATGCATGGGACTTGCACTATTTTTAATGCAGTTAGATAGGGGTAAACTATATTTTTCCATTACTTTTAGAGGTAATAACATCCTGCTTTTGACTATCTTCATGAAGAAGACGTTTTTTTTTTGAGTGGTGGAGGTGGCTGTGTTTTTCTGAAGCATCATAGTGATGGATTTTTTATATTGATTTTGGATGCTGACTCTGGTTTCTTCCAAAGAGAGAAAAATACCCCTTAGTCTAGATCTAGATCTCTCATTTAGATCTCAAAGTACTGAACAGAGGTATATTCTGCTTTGGTTTGAACCTGGCCTTGTCTGTTACTTTCAAGGAGTGTAAAATGTTTCTGCTTTTAGGTATTTGCTAACTCCTTCCAGAGCTGATTTATGTAAATAACTTATATCCTCCCTTCCCTGGTTTTCCTGGCTGCCTGTATTCTGTAGCTGTTTTAATTCAGAGTGTAAATTCTTTAATGCAGGGACTGTTTGCTTGCTGGGTGTTGGTAGAATGCCTAATCATCAGAATCATGCTCAAACCTAGCCTCTTGGCACTCCTGTAATTCAGTGATAAATGGGAAAAAGGTACTAATTTGGGACTTCAGAATCTTTAAATTGCTAATATATACCTCCTAGATACAACAACATGAAAGTAGCTAGTCCTATCATTTTATCTGGGCTTGTTTTAACTATGTCCCTAAACTCTGAGTTTATGAGCATGGGTTCTCTTGGTTCCTTGCAGTTGTTGGGATTGAGCACCATCCTGTAAGAAGTCAATATGTCTTTGAAAAGACCAGCTAAACTGCTACAGTGGATGCTGTCTAGCCCTTCGCAGTCAAAATCAGCCCCTTTGATCTTATCCAGATGACATATTTGGTCTTTCGAATCTCAGCTATTGACTGAAAGCTGTTCAATAACTACTACCATAAGCTGCTAGTGCAGTGAGCTCTGGGAGTGCAGGAGATCCTCACGTCTTCTGATGGGACAGCAAGGCCAAAAGATACAGTGAGTCCATGTCCTGAGATGTATTCAAGAGCCTTATGATACCCTACTGCTAGCTTCTCCGCTGATACAATAGTATAAATGTCTGTGGAAATCAGTACACTTTTGCCCATTTAAACACTGTGAAATTTGGCTTGCAGTTTTCCAAAAACTGCTGATTTACCAGAGGAGTTTGTTCTTACATTGGATTAGTGCTGGTATATCTTTTAGCCTGTGTGCCTTAAGTTTTAAAGTATGTGAAGTTTATTTTATTGAAAGGAATGCTTATGGTGTATAGTGAAAGCATTTGGCTTCTGACTTCTGGTTTCATTCCACCAGTTCAATCATGAAGTGGTTAAGTGTTATTTATAGCTCTTAGACATTCTTTAAGGATGAACATATCTACTGAAAAAACAAACAGTCTTGGTGCTTGTGGGTAATTTATAACAATTTTAAAGTTAGGAGAAAACTGTGAGCTCATACTACAGGCTAAAAACCTGTCCATTCATTACTGCATAGCAATGGAATTTGGTTGAGAGGTTGACATAATTTGAGGAAGCTGAGATTCACAGCATCCAGGTACAACTGAGCAGGGAAAGGCTCAGTTACGTGTCCTGAGGAATTACATGACTCTTCTTTCTCCCACTTTTTTAAATACTAGACACAAACAGAGGATCAAAAAGGCCTTATTTTTTTTTCAGTGCACTCCATACATTCCCTAATTTAATTAAAAAATTAGTTCCGCCACTGTTGGAATATGTCAGTTTACACAAAGCAGAAATTCAGGGTTTCTTTCGGTAAGAAGTCTTTATATTTTAAATAATAGGGTCAGAAGATGGTTTTTATACAAAAATTCATTAACTGTACTTTAAGTACACCTTTATATCACTTTGACTGCACAATGAAATCCACTTTGGTCTTATGTCATTAAAAGACAGAGAACCCGTCACCTCTATTGTGAAGTTGTCTCACTGCTGAGATGTTTCCTTCCCTCAGTTTCAATGTCTGGCTTCAGTGCACAGCTACTGTTTTTAATTAGACCTTTCCTCACTGGATTAAAGAGGTTTTCAGTACATTTAGTAATTTCTTCACATACTCATACATTGCAAGTCATCTTCCTGTTTATTAAATAGTGAGTGAGCTTCTCACTTTCTCATTGTATGGCATTGTCTCCAACCCTCAATTTCCTTTTGTGGGTTTTGGGTTTGTTTTTTTCCCCCTTTTTCCTTTTTTCTTTTTTTTTTAACTAATCCTGTTATTCAACATTTTTTTTTTTACATATGGGCACAAGACAGCAGAATTTATCTAACCATTGCCGTACACTGAGGTGAATTAATCCTTATTTTCTATCTCTTCTCCTAATGCTGCCAAGGATTGTCTTCACTCAATGTGCCTCTTTCCCTTGCAGTGGCAGGAAACCACAGCTCTTCCACACAGATGGGCAAGCAAGGAGTTTATCACTCTCATCCTGCTTTGTCCTTATTTCCTTGAAGCCACAGCTCAATCAATGGCCAAGATTGGCAGATTCCCTCATTGGCAGTTCCTTCATTTTTTGGGTAGGAGAGACCCATTCACTGCTAACAGCCCTTTGATTGTTTTTTCCACACTTTCTGGGCCATTTCCTGCACTCAAGTCTTCTATGACCAAATGGAGATCCTAATTCACATTGCCTTTTACAAGCTCAGTGTCCATAAAATGAAATGGAATTGTTAACTGGACACGTGCATTCCTGAAACTGTTACCACCCTCAGTTTTGATTTGTCTGTCCCTGTCCACCCCTCCATTTAAGTCCTTTCTGAAGAAATTTCAGAGCCTTCTCACTTTGCTCTTATTTCTTCTCTTTAGTGTTTGGTGGATTTATCAAACAAGGCTGACAGTAGAGTTTGTGGAAAGATAGCTTGAGTTTGAACAAACAAGAAAATGAGTAGTAATCTAAAGATTTTATAGATACACTTTGTTTTGAAAGAAGAAATTCTGAAGGTAAAGCTCCTGATTCAGGCAGAGATTCATAAAAACACCTAAGCATACATATAATATTTTTAAAAAAAAGTAATTTTATTGACTTCAATAGATTGCATATACTTTAAGCTAAGCACAGGCTTCCATGTTTTCTCTGAAATCTTATGTTGATTAACTCTGGATTCTAAGCTGAATTGCAGTGCAGTTGTTCAATAATAGCTATTGAATAACACATTTTGTTGTTTATACTTCTTATACTTATACTTATACTTATACTTATACTTATACTTATACTTAGTATCTGAAGGGTGGGTTGAAGGAGGAGGGAGCCAGACTCTTTTCAGTGGTTGCCAGTGAGAGGACGAGGGGCAACGGGCACAAGCTGGAACATAGGAGGTTCCACTCAAATATGAGAAGAAACTTCTTCATGGTGAGAGTGACAGAGCCCTGGAACAGGCTGCCCAGGGAGGTTGTGGAGTCCCCTTCTCTGGAGATTTTCAAGACCCGCCTGGATGCAGTCCTGAGTAACATGCTCTGACATGCTCTGGGCAATCCTGCTTCGGCAGGGGAGTTGGACTAGATGATCTTTATGGTCCCTTCCAACTCTAAAAAATTCAGTGAAATTCAGTGAAATAGCTATTCAATAGTCATTATTCAATAACTATTACAGGATTTTTAAAATTACTTTCAGCTTATGGTAATTGTATGAATATAATATATAGCCACAGAGCAATATCTTTCTTCATTAACCCTCTTCTCTATACCTAATGATTTCCAAATTTAAACAATACTTGAAGAGTTTACTTTATTAAACAAAGTGGGTTGTTTTTTTTTTTATTTTTTTAACGTCTCAGGTGATGCACTGTGAACTGGCAGTACCTTACTTATAAAGAAAAATTTTTAAAGAAAAAAGATTAATATTTTCATTCTGTAGTGAGCTCTATTTGCATGTTTGGGCCTGTAAACTTTATACAGTTTAACTTGGGGTCACTTTCTGATTTTGTATATAGAGTTTTTAGCATAATGTGGCCTTGTTAGTATAGTTAGTACTATTTCAATGCAAATAATAATAAAATATATGCTTAGATAATTAAATCATTGTTTCATGAATCAAAATGGTGTATTTATGTACTCCTAGAAGTGTCATTATACACTGTTATCATACTTATTATTATTCCTTATTTGGTGATAAACTGAATAAGAAACATCAAAATAATAACAAAAACCCCCAGTGGGTAAAAGTGTGATGATGCAAATGCCTACTATGGCTGAGATCATATGTCATTGAAGGAAGAAGACATGATCACTCATAAGAAGCATGTAGAAACTTCCAATGTCATGGCTTATCAGTCTCATCCTGTAAGTTACAGTCTCATCCCTTAAGTTATAGAAGATAATCAATTTAGGTGGGAATCAATAAGAAATTATGTTGCTTAGCAATTCCCATGAATGACATACATCAATATCACTAATATTTCTGGTTTCAGCTGGGGGCTATCTTTGAAACTACATAAGGGTCCCTACTCTCTGGCACTTTGATTTTTTGTATTTTCCAATCTTAAACTTAACTACTGACATATAAACATAATTACACAGAACACTAGGAATGGAATACTACCTACATCTTGATGTTGCTTTTGCATCTCCTATGATATGGAAATATTTTGATATCCTGGTTAACTTTTAAACTAAGATTTGACCTTTTAGACCCGTTGGTGACAATGGTGCTTACTGTAAATCCCATTTAAACCTTATTCTGATTTGTAGGAGGAAACACTGGGAAGTATTCAGGGTTTTTTAGAAAGAATAAAGTGTTCAGTTTCAAATTATGTCACTTGGAAAGAATCCTCAAAGGATATATTTTACCAGTGATGATGCACTAGATTGTATTTTATTTTAATTATCAACCTTTTTTTATTGGAATACAAATAAATCTGTGAAAGGAGAAGTGATCTCCTGTTCAATCTGAGCAATCTGATCTAGTTAAAGATGTCCCTGCTTACTGCAGGAGGGGTTGAACTAGGTGACCTTTAAAAGTCCCTTCCAACCCAACACATTCTATGATTCTGAAAAATAGTATAGAACATTTCTTTTAAATCTTCTTCTTAATTACTTCCATTAAAGCTATCTGTTTTGTTTGTCTTGGAACATTGGAATCAATCTGAGGTAAATAAAATCACCTGCTTTATTACTATTTTCTTTTCCTTTCATCTAAAGTGTCTGAGGCAATTTACCCTTCGCATCAATGTACAGAGATTCTATATACAAGAGAAGGTACAAACTTCTGTATTGCTATTACACAGGCATGCATGTACTGTACGTTATACAGCTATTATGTTCTCAAAGGAGGGCGTCAGGATTCACTTCAGTATTTCAGAACCCTTTCACAATCTCTCCTGGCTGTGCAGCAGGTTTGGTGCTATTAAACAGATTACATGTGGTATCCGAGCTTACTGGTCACCTGCGCTAAATTACATCTTAAGCTTTTGACAGATTGATTCTGGATTTCCATCAGTTTGGAAAAAGTGTCATCAACTCCTTTCTGAAAGAGACTCTCCCTTTCAGATGATCTGCTGAAACTTGAATTCTGTTCATTCGCAAATTACTGTACTAAGAAACCTTTTGAACAGGGCAGCCAGTACTGAGAGGTAGTTGAAAATGCTTGCACTCAGGAGCCTCATGAGGCTTTGACAACCTTACATAGTCAATGAGAGAGACCACTAAACTAAAAATAAAGTAGCTAAGTTCCTGTGCTCCTCTATGGTTATAAGGCTCTCACATTGTGCAAAACCCACACCTGCCAGTTGGAGAAGTTCCCTTGCACATATGTGCAGAGCCTGAGGAGAGGTGTTCTGACCAGGGTTGAAATTTTTTGGTGTGCTGATTGCAAGGTCAGTATAGCTGGTAAAAAAATTCTTGAGTAGATCATGTCTCCAAATGGAAAGAGAAAAGAGGTGTCTTCGTCAAGACACTGCTCCAGAAACACCCAAAAGGCATGTTTAACTATGTACAATTAATTTAGCCAGACATTTCCTCCGCTGTCTTAGCTGAAAACAAGGAGTGATGAATCAGCTGCTTGAAGGAAGCTGTGAGTTTCTTCGGATATCAGTTTGATCTTTACATCCATATATATAACTGATATCGGTACCCAAAGGAACCCAGCATCAATTCCTGGTCACTGACACGCAGGCACCTGCCCTGGCTAAAGAGTGACTCCACATGGAGACAACACCTATACAAAAAAGAATGTCCTTGTTCAGGGACAGGCTAAGCAAACAGTGACTTCAGTAGGGCAGCACCTCAGTCGTGAGTGACTGTATGAATTACCTGATAAAATCACTGGTCAGGCTTGACTGGGTATGGGTTCCCTCAGCTAAAATAAGCTTAGTAGGATAACAATCAGTTATTCAGAAAATAGCTAATCATGGTTTATTTGAGAACAATATGCTAAATGATATGAAACATGCTGAGGAACTGACTCATAAAAAATCATGTGAGGAGAACATCCATTAGAAAATATGCATAACTTAGTGATGGTTTTCTTGACTGATAACTGTAAATAAGAACATATTGTAAGAATGCACATGCCAGAGGAACTCAATGATCCATGTAAACTGGTATATTGCCTCTGGTAGTGTTGCATACCTAAATTATTACTGAAAGATGATATGGAGACATAATTATAATAACTACCCACATAAGAATGAATTCTGTCATTGTAGGTTAAAGTGAATAGCACCGTACCTCTGTGAGTAGTCTGTCTGGTTCTAAATATGTAGTGCTGTGCAATGCAAGAGCGATAGTTTTGCAGGGGAGGGAAAGGAAATACCTTTATGACCTCATATTATCCATTTATACTCTGAGTCATTAAAATGATTGCTTCGTATAAAAGTTATCTTTTCTAGTAGAGGAATATGTGGGCAAATACTCACTCTGACAATCAGTGTGCTTTGGATCAGACTCAAAACACACATATTATTCAAACTTAACTTTCCTTGACTCGTACTGAATTATTTGCCCCCAAAAGAAAACATCTGACTCTCCATAAAACTGCAGTCAACGGTGAAACTCCTGTCAAGTGCTGCAGGTCCAGTGTGCTCCTCAGGTTAATTGTAAATTACACCCTAATGTGTTATGCAAAAATAAGATTCTGTACCAGTAATTTTCAACCTGTGGCCCACCAGTGAATAAGGAACAAGAGTCTATTGTCAGTAGATCAAATTTATTGCACAGTGTCCCATCCTTCAATGGAAAATTTTAGGGGATCCACAAATCAAAAAAATATTCGATAGCACTCTACTGTGTCCAAACGTGTAGCATCTGAACAAGTTGCCTTTCTGTTTGCCAGTTTTAGTTATAGATTTTCTTTGTTGTTGACCATGTAAGTTGTTCTCCAAGTGTTAAGGGACTCACTAAGAGAAAATGAAGAGGAATGGAAGAGAAGTATGAAGAACAGATAAATTTCATAAAGCTGCGGTTCCCTTCATGCCCACATGTCTAGGTTCTCTTTCTATGGAAATGAAGTAGGGAGATGATTCATAACAGGGTCTTGCTCTGATGTGGCAGTAGGGATGTGGCAGAACTGTGTTCCCTGACTGGGAAGTAGGAATTGCTCCCAGGTCCTGCAATTTAGATTTAGAAGAAAATATATCTTGCTATAACAGTTAAGACAGTAAACTCCACCAGTTCATCTAGTTTAATCCACTTTTGCTCAAATACTTTGGTGGCTAATCTGATTCAGACAGTGTGTCATTCTATTTCTCAATAATTTTATTTCAGTTAACCACATTTTGCTAGTCGGTATTTGTTTTTGCAACCATAGTGATGAAATATGTTTATTGGCTAGAGATACAAGAATACTAAGCAGGTGTCTAGCTTTACAAATTTCAGTAATTCAGAACATCTCCCGTCTACGCTACTAATAACTGAAATTTTAACAATATAACCCTTTGTTTCTCTGATATCAAATCATAAATCTCTCAACTTGGAATTGGCCAAGAAGATACGAGAATATTTATCTGCAGTTGAATATCTCTTCCAGTATTTTGCTGTTAATTTTTTCAGATCTTTTAGAAGATTGTTATCAGTAAGTAACTGCAGTTTTCCTCTGCTTGTCAGATCTCCACTAGCTTTGGTGTCTTTTGGTATAGGATCAGTTTATTCTGTTATGAATTGTTATGACAGTGACACTGACGATACTTCTGATATGTTTATTGGCTTCTTTTTAAGCTGGTATTGTCCTTCAGAGCTGTTGAAAACATCCTTATAACAAACGTATTCTCAGGTTCAGAGAAGGTTACTTTCATTACAAAACTCAATCATCCTCTATCTTGTGTTACAGCAGATGTTAAAAGGGAACACATATTTGGCTTTTATTTTTGGTTTTGAAAATGTGGTTTTTGTCATTCTTTGATTACGTCCTTTTTTTTATTTCCCTTTTTCCAAGTAATCATAGACTTGCGAAAGTTGGTTAATTCTTACATTAGCCATTTTAGTGTTTTAAAATGTTGTATAAAATAACTGTAATACCTTTAAACTGTGTTACAGAGGACAGAACATTTCGCTCCACCACCCCTGCACATATACATAATCCAACCACCCACAAAGTGTTTAGACACAGAGAGTATTCATAAACCCACAATAAAAGTCTCCCTGGATCTTTTCTTATTCCTATTGCGTACACTGGAGGTGTTTGGATCAAAAGGAATTAATTTAAGAAAAAAAAAAGGTCAATACCACATTGCATAATTTCCTTTCTTCCCTCCCCCCCCCCCCCCGCAGATTAATATCTTGCTTTTCCTTTTGATTCTTATGGAGAATGAGCCGACTATTTTACTTAAGTACCTGCTGGTGCTTTAGATTATTTTCTTTCTGAAACAATATATGTTTTATTAATATTTAAGAATTTTAAACTTTTCACATATATTTACAAGGTTCGTGCCTCACCATATTAACTAATTACCCAAAGTGTTGTGTTTATTGGTATTTCTTAGACTCATGCTTATGCCAGCCCACATGATTTTGCTAGTAAACATTGTCATGATGATGATCACGGCTTTTAAATGTGTGTTGGCATATCAAATGATGTTTGTGCCTGTACTGGAGCTTGGAATACCTCCATTCTAAACTCTTTCTATTTTGAAAACTGGCTATTTATTTGTACTCTGGTTTTGATATGACTTAATCAGTTTTTAATCTGTAACAGCATTCTACCCCATGGCTACAAATGTTTTGAACTGTCTCAAGTGGAAATGTCCATATAATCAAAATTCTAGATACTTAATACCTCTCTTGCCTTCAGCAGCCTTTCTCAATAGCATTCCTGCTGACAGAAATTTGGCCTAAGACCAGAAATAGATACTGGATTCTCAGAAAGAAGTCTGTATTAAAAAGGGGGAAGCTGTGAGATAGAGATCACCTTACTAATATGTTTATATCTTATAATGCTTCTTTATTTCCTTTTAACTCTCCTACTTCATTGTAAAAAGTTCAGAATAGAGACTATGAAATCTCTTTGCAATTCTGACCAAAACTCTGCAAAAATACTAAGAAATGTCTATTATAAAACTCATAGCTAGTAGAAAGTAATATATGAATACACAGGGGTTGGGCTTTAGAGACCTGTTTTTGAAAACAAACTAGTGGTATGTATTAAAGAGACACACAGCTACAGTTGTTAGTACATACTATCAAGGAATTGTTTTATTTAACAAACTTATCAATTCCAGTCACTTAGCCCATGTCCCTTTTTTGGACAAGTTGAGGCACAAATTATAAATTTTATTGATGTTTAATATTCTCACAGTATAGTTTTTATTGAGTAAATATTGGTTACGTGATTGAACTGTTCATCCTTATGGGACATGGAATTTTGGATTAATACATGAGGGATTTTTTTATCCCCTGAATCATATTTGCAAAATTTTCCTGCCTAACAGGATTTTAATTTGTTTATAGCAAGTTAAAAATTTATTAGCAAATCAAAACAAGAAATGCTGGAATCTTGCTGTTCAGAGGCAAAAAGAACTCCAAATTACAACACACTAAGAGCACTTTTGAAAACAGAGGCATCTGTGTTTGAACTTAAGGATTTCGCTATGAATGTATGAAGACTGCCTAAATAGACTTCAGCGGATTTTTTTATATATATATAACATATAAAAAACAAAGTAATCTATTTTCCTTTATCTTAGCTCCATTTTGCATAAGGGAAACTAGCAAATAAAAAGTTATTGGGAGTGGTGATATCTTCATGATTAATTATTTGATATGACCGACTACCTATATAAATGACAGTGGAAATTAAAATGGAAATGGGTTGTAGAACTGCCAGATAAGTAGTGGCAAAAGTAAGATCATCTAACCAATGTGAAAGTAGAATGAACTAAAGTGTTCATTAAAGATGTTAATGTATAGGTAACATTTCTGAATTTCTAACTGCTACATTATCATCAGGGTACATAAAACTGTTTTATCACAGCATCAAATCAGCGTTTCAGAAAGCCCTGCCTACCTTTAAACCAGGTGGAGAGAAGTGAAAAGTAGTCTCTAAATTATATATAAGTTTTTTTACAGTGGGTATCCACATCTGACACTCTTGCTTCTGGTCCTTCATCTTAGTCACTTGAGCTCTGTTTTCAGCTGTTTTATTTATCTTTTCCTAAGGAGATATTGAAATAGAGCTAGACTTGGAACAGTGGCTGATTATAATTTCAGCTTGGTTTCACTTTTTGGCAGCTAAATCTGAAGACTTTTGGAAACCTGGAAAAAATATATACAAGGGAGGCTACTAAAAACATTAGTCAATTAGGAAACATCCCCTTTTCCCAACCACATAGAATGGAATAATGAATAACATGGACTAACTATCAGTGATGTAAATTGTTGTCACTGCATCGAGGCTGATGATGAGACAATAACTGAAATTTATGATCTGAACTGTTGTTCCTCTCAGTTTCCCATAAGTAGATCTATTAAAAATGTTGTTAGAGGACATTGAAATTAAAATGGCAATGATATGTGCCTACAGAATTGACTGTAGCATATTGAAGAAACTACATTGGTTATTAAAATTTCATTGGAAAGATAAGATGCCAGTAAAATGACTGGAAGAATGTAATTTTCTTTTTCCCCAGAAATATTATGAAATACTTACAGGGTAACAGTCCACTTGGTAGATCCCTAAAGGATAATTTCATTTCTCTGTCTCTCTATAGTTCCTTCCATTCCAAGTACTACATGCTTTTATTTATTTTCCTTTTATACCATAAAACTTGACTGTCACTAGTCATATTTTGTTAGGATACAAAAAAGCCCATTCAGCAATTGTTTTGCATTCACACCTTGCATTTCAAAAGAGGAAAAAAAGTTACAGAAGAAAGTGCAGCTGAGGACAGGCAACATAATCTGTCTTACTTGTATTGTATTTGACTCTATGGAAACTAACTGGCACTATTAATGAAGTAAGCTGCACTTCATCCTAAGTAAAGATGGCAGAATTTGAGTACTTTTAATAGAGAAATGAAACTAGATAGATTTTACTTATGAACACAACATTTTGAAGGCAGAGGCTAAAGTAGATTTTCCTCTAGTTTTGAAAAAATATTTAGCCTAGAAAATACAATAGACACAAAATTTTCTATCTCAGGGAGTGCTACCCTTAGGGTATGCTGAAAACTCTCCAGCGCTTATCTCCCTGAATCATAAAGAAGATTGCCTTCACACATAAGGTATCAATTTAAGCAACAAAACTGAAGAGATCATTATGGTCTCTGTGTCCTTTATATCTAAAATGCGTATATTACTTTATCTAAAGGAAAATCTTATATATACCTTTTTCATTTTCTACTGAGCAACTGCCAAGAAATTCTTTATTTATTGCATGGATTTAAAGGACTAATAGCAAGACGGGTTCCTATTGACTGTTGCCTGTTTCCAGAAACTGACCTTTACAAGCAAAAAGATACAGTATACAAATGATGCAAGTTGATGGTGGGGATATAGGACAGTCTGACTCTTGTCACTTGTAATTGCTTAACTCCCAGGATCCCCACAGAGTTGCTGGAGACAATCTAAATTTGTGCTATGGTGACAGACCCAAGTTCTGGCATTCAGAGCAGACACCCAGAAGTGTGGACATCTCCTGTAACAATCCTGTTTCTGTTAGTGACTAATCAAATGAATACAGACCAGTCATTTGATCTTTTAAACTTAGTTTGTATTGACACAAAATAAGGCAAGTTTATGTGTGTGTGGATAAAGATACAGATATATGGATGAAGTTGAAAGGTTTTCGTTCTTGGGGTTTCTTGATTTTGAGGGGGCAGGGAGAATAAACTCCTTAAAATCTTTTGTGATTAGGCTTACATTTATCAGTGAAATGAATACCCATTTCTATGCTGTTCCAGCCTCCCAAGAGCAATTTGCCAATAATGTGGCCATAGTCTCTACATCGGGTGGAACTGGCTCTTTTAATGCAAAGCTCTGTTACCCTTCCCTTCAAAGTAAAACTGCTGTTGTTTTTGTTTGTCACAATAAGATCCCACCAATAATTGTTGGGTTTTTTTTTTTTCTTTTTCAAAGAAACATCATGAACTGAAGTTGGAAGAAAGATTTAACTAGTAAGCTAGCAATTTAACTAGTAAACCTGCATTACTGGATGCATACTTATATATATTACTAGTAGGACCAGTCCAGGGCAACAATGTTGATCCAAGGGTTCCTAACACATTTTAAAATGTTACATTCAAATTATACTACTAACAATGGTAGTGCAAATCAGCTGAATTGCTGAAGACTTATCACAGTATAAGTGAGAGCTATATAAGGTCCTTATGATCCTTATCTTTTCACTTAAAGATAGAGAGAATAAAAGAGTAGCAATCTAAGTATCTGCTTTCATTCAGCTAAATAACAGAGCTAGTTCCTGTAGGGGTTTATCAAGTAAGAATTTACAGACTTCATAATTTTTTGTGTTATTGGCTAGCATACCACCTCCCATAAGGGTAATATTTAGGGTAACTACACATCTCATAGGATGAAATGGCCCTGAAGTGGAAGCCTCATCCACATCCCCAAGTACATCAGCACCAGCAAGGGACAGTCGATCTCTGTATGGCAGATGCCTGGCAGAGGCTGGGTGGTGGTGGTGGGAATGAGTCCTTATACCGACATCTCTGATGGGGCCACAGCATGCATGCGATGTGGGCTGTTTGTGAGGTGCAAACGGGTGGAGCTGCCCATGATGCTGAGATGTAAGACATCATGGTATGGACTTTATGGTGTGTCACACTCCTGCTGATGTACACTGCCAGTCCACTGCCTGGGCTAGTGCGCTCTTCTGGGGCAACTGTCCGCAGGAGATAATATGAGATCAAAATTGCACTTGTTCCTATTCTGAAACTGGCTCCTGAAAACGTTGGTTCCTGCCATCGGCACAGATGTCATCTGTCACATGAGAATCACTTCATCTACCTAGTTCTGCCTGTCTGTATTTCTTTACACCACCACTACTGTGAGGAGTGCATAGAAACCATTAATAAACCATTAGGTAATAGTGCTTATATTCTGGTCTACATGTGTATAAGTAGAATCTATATGTCTGCAAGTTTTGCCTTGCTACATACGCATAAGGAGCCTCATAGCTAGCATTCATAATTTATTCTGAGATTCTGAAAGATGCCACACAAAAGAAACTTCTAGTATACCATGCTCTGTTCTCTGTCAGCATCTAGTTCTCCCTCTTTGATTCACCTTTTAGCAAAGAATGCTAGTAAACTTCATTCTTTATGGTAAATTTCTGTGTTTTGAGCACCTGACAACCATCTTACTCTGAATTGCAGCTGTCTTGACATTGTTTAATATGATAGCAATCTATTTTTTTGATCCTTGGCAGGAACAGTGGTTCTTTATTATACATAGAGGAGTAGCAATTCAAATGGTTATTCTATCATTGATTTGTAGTTTTGTTTTAGAGATGCTTCATTCACCTTGTCGGTTCACTTCCTCCTAATTAATCCACCTGTTAGAATCATCAACAAAGGATTTCCCTTATTAATAAAACTCATACGTGTGGTTTACGGCCAACATTAGTGCTATCACAGTCATGGTGGTAAAGGATTATACCCATCTTCTATGAACACTTAGTTTGCCTTATTCATTTTACAGCAGCTTTTATCTTACTCTCAGCTGGACTGAAAACGTGATAGCAGCATAATATAATAGATGACTCCACACACAGTGCTAGTGGTCTGTGCTTCTAATCTTTTCTCATTTAGCTAATTTGGTATCTTCTATTTGAGCAAAACTTAAAGAACTCCAGCTTGCTTGGTTTAAGCAAATTCTGAATGTTGAATTGATAAAAAAATGTGATTTGAAAATGTATTCTCAAAAGACTTTTGGATTTAGTTATGTTCTATGATAGACAATTGCAACAGCAGTATCATAATCACTCCTAGGATAATAGGATAATTAATAATCATAATCATAATCATAATCCATATCATTGGATTGGATATAATCATAATCATATGGATTATGATTATATGACCATAATCATAATCCACTCTAAGGAGTGGAGAAATTCTGTAAGTAAGATTGCTGAAAAAAGATGAATTTGACCTCTTCATGCATAAGCATTAGGTACTGTTTTGATCACCAATAATGTATAGATTTTGTACTTTATTTTTAAAATTCTTGTTCACTGGGAGAAAAGAATAAAATAATTTTGTCTTTTACTTCCACATTGAGTCTCTTACTAGTTGTAGGATTGAGATCCTTACAGCTAAAATTGCAGATATAGAAGCTTCTATTTATACCACCCATAATTTGCTTTTATACATAATTATTCTAAAAAACAAAGAAAACTTGTAGGGGTAGATCATAGAGTATTATAAATGATCTGTTAAAGTTATTCTTTGACTGCATGCCAAGACATTAAAAAACAGTTATCACCAGTGAGTGGATGGAGGAAATGTACTGCTTCTGTATGTGTGAGTCAGAGCAAAGCTTTTTTAAACAGGTTGGGTTTTCTCAACTCCCTTCAGTGTATTATTATCAGAATGTGGAGTGACTGTGTCCAATTATGGAGCAGAAGGCAGCACCAATGAAATATGTGACTGGTCAAGAAGATAACAAGTTCTCAAGAATCATTATAAGTAATGCAAACAACAATACACATTTTCACAGTGTGTTTTTTGTTCTCATATTTTATATAATTATGTCAGAATTAACAATCCAAGTCATATTGTAATAAAACAACAGATTTAGTTTTAACCAATGCAGTCTCCAAAATTCAACATTTAACACTCCATTAATATACATAATAAAGTGAAGCTGGGGAGAGAGAAAGGCTCGAATTAGAGGCTAAATTTAAGAGCTGATGTATTCTTATGTCAGCCTCAATAGAGCTGTGGTGTGTGTAAGGTTCTGCATTTTAAATGCCAGGCTTTTTTTTTATCCACTGTGACTGAAGTCTTACTTACGATAGAGTGGAAAAATAGTATATGCAAATTTTGAAAACTGTAAGTAAAATAGCAGCTTCAATTCCAGATTAGAATTCATAAAGTCCCATTCTTGTGTTTGGTCTGTTTCCCACTGACATCACTTGGCTTGTGTGGAGGTAAATGAGGTGGTGCGAGATTGGAGCTTAACTGGGAAACTAGACCCAACCCAGCCATACTTTAAGAATGTTCATATTTAAAAAAAATGAAGTGGGATTTTTTCAATGTTGAACAATTGTTTACAGCAGACTAGTCTTTGGGGTTTCTCTGGCAAAGGGTAATATTTTCTTTTTCAACAATGTATTAAAAATCATTACAAGTGAGAAAGTTAGTTTGGTTAATGGATGATGATAGAATTGTAGTTTCCTCTCTTCTGCAGTAGGAAATATTAGGTGAATGGCAACTGCTGAACTGAGAGAGTTTGTTAATGTGAATAAAAGCACAGCTTTTATCAAGGTTCAGTAATTTGTGCAGAAACTATGCCAATGTTCTTTATACCCACTTATAAATATCATCATTTGGGAGGTGATTACTAAAAAATGTGTTAGAAGCATCTGCAATACGTTGCCATAACACCTTAGCAACTTAAAATAATTTTCTGATCACAAAGAGGAAAAGCAGCAGGAGATACTTAAGCCATACTTTTTCTGCAATTTCCAGACTTATCAGGCAGCTGAACTACTTGTGTGTGCAGTGCTCTTTTGGGAGGCTTGTCTGTGCTCATCATTCAAACTTAAGAGAGAAGAGGAAAGCATTCAGAAGTTTTAAATCTTATACATTACAATAGCTGATGTGCTTATATGGTAATGTGCATGCATGGTAACGACCTGCTACTGGGTTTTAATGGATTAAAAGGCTGGAAACATAAGGTCTGTCAAATTCAGTGTTTGCAGAAACATCTTTATCTGCAGAGCAAAAATGTAAATTTTTTTCCTGTGAAAAAGTAAACTGTAAAAAGCCATATATATGTGTTGCTCATAAACACCAGACACTTTTGAATTCCACAGCAATATACTTGTTCAGACCTAGTGTGTATTGTGTTAATTCATATAAAACATGGGAAAAAAAGGATTATGTACTATATTTGCCGTTATATAGCTCTCCTGTCAATTTCATCAGCATTAAACCATGTCTGAAATTACAAACAAAATCATGCATCACCCCTCCCCCACTTCCCACACTAAAATCTTAAGTGATGAGAGAAAAAATTACAGTCTATCAAAATGTTCAAGAAACAGGGTGGGGAAAAGACTATAACATGCCAGCATTCGTGCAAAGTAGATGTTTTGACCAAACATGGGATCCCTTAGGGCAGAGAGGTCACAAAGTCTTCGTCAGGCACGTAGTTTGCTCTGCAAGGCAAGATTTATGATTTTGTTGCCTGCTTCTCTAACAAGATAATTCCTGTCAACATATCACGTTTGTGGATGAATCAAGATCACAGCTCAAATATCTTCCATACTCTGCTCTCGTGCCAGATGAGAGCTGATCCTGGAGACGTGGCTTCTCTACAAGAGGTATGCACATATACACTGCTTCAGCCAAACCAGTATCAGACCAAGCTATTGCCACGGTGGCCATGGCAAGTGTCCTTTATTTTGTATAAGCATATATGCAAACATTTAATAACATTAAGCTCATAATGTAAAGCTCCTTACAGCAACAGAGCTCCTTCTGATGCAGTTTAAGGGAGGTTACTGCTGAGACAGAGGAGGTGTCCTGAGCACCCTGCTCTCCAGTAATTGTATAGTTCATTCCTCTTGAAGTGTTAACTCTCCAGATAACTCTTGCTGTGCCTGTTAAAGTCATTTTTGGCCCCTGCACTCTTTTGCCAAAGATTGATTCCCCCCACTGTAGAGGCTGCAATTAAACATGGAAAATGGATCATTTACACCCCAGATGAGGATGGGTTTGTGCTGACTGTGAACTGCAACAGTCAAAATGCAGAAACTTGGTCCCTTCTGCTGATTCTTACGTGGAGGCTGTTACCACTGGTCAGAGAGATGGTAAAATGTAGGTGGTGGGAGGCTGGACTCATGCTTGATTTGAACAGGTTGGATTAGAGCTGGTGTCCAGGTGAGACCACAAACAGAGAAAGTCTCCTCCTGCCTGGCTGGACACACAGGGGCAGGACAGGGTCCTGTGCCAGGATGGCCAGGGCTGGACTGGTAGAGCTCACCACATCCCTATCTGGATCTTGACGGGTTTGCCAAGTCTCAAGGAGGCTGTTATACCTTATAATATCAACAACTGTTTCTTGGGACAGTGTCAGACCCACAAGCATTTCTTCTATGCAAACAGTTAGAATAAAAAGTATTTCCTAACATTAAAACATATTAAAGGTAAAAGCCAATTAATTCCAGATCTTTATCTATACATGTGTGTGCATGTGTTTATGTACCCATATTCATTTTCTCAAGCCTTTTTGCATGCCATCCATACTGTGACTAGCAAGTAGCAGTGGAAGTTAACTCTGTTCAGAAAGGATCTAATCTTCTGTCTTTACACATGAAATATTTATCTTCTTAGATGATGTGAGACCTTGGTCTACTTTTTTAGGGTGAGAAAGGGTGAGAAGCAGCTTATTGCAGAGATCCAAATTTTTGGACAACATGCTATCTTGTTATAGCTTTAGCAGCCATAGAAGAACACATGACAAGCGATACTTGTAAGTAAAGTGCTAAGACTTAATTACATATTCAACAGTTCTTATTTTGCCCCATGTTTCCATGGTTTTTCAAATTCCGAAAAGAAACAGTGTTAAACTACAGTGACCCAAACATGTTCAGACAGGTACTTTAACCTCACATGCCTGTCTTGTTTCTCCTCGTCTTCATACTCTCCTCCATTCCCATATCCTTTTCTTCGAAATATTACTCAAAATCTAATAATCATCTCTGATTATGAGTTTCAAATAAGATTACTATGAAATTTCAAAGGAAGAAAGCATTCCAATTAACTTTCATTTTCACTTTATCAATCGTATTATGTTCTAGAAAATTAATTAAAACCTTCTTTCAAAGGCAAAGTGGCATTCTCTTGTTCTATTTATATCTTTCAGCTATTCAGACTGTTTTAATGCAGTCCAAAGCTGCCTTTACATGGCACATGATGCTAATTAAATACCTGAAATGATGCTTGATAGCATTAATTTCACCACTGATTAAATAAAAACAAACTCACTTTGCAGTAGACTTGCCAATAAGACTAAGTAGATCAAGAAAGAAAAAGAACATACACTTTCCTGAACATTTTTATTTATTTAATCTATATTTATTTATGCCTTTTACCTTCAGTGTGACCTCTTAATATCTAATTGTCACTCCACACTTAAGATAGCAATTACCTACCTACTATTGCCTTCACATCAATCTGTCATCAGCTTTTGCCAATCAGTTCAGCAGAATCATTTTCGCGTGGGGGTTTCAACAAGAGAATAAAGGCCAGATGCAGAGAGAGACTTAGCAGTGTTTGGCATGACGGGAATGAACCTTTAACTGCTTAACATTGGTACTGAATTCAGAGAACATATGTTGGTTTCCCAGGATCTTTACCCCTGCAAATGAACATTAGATGCCTCAGATGGGAAGGAAATGTTTCACAGAAGGAAAGAAAATTTGTGCAGAATTTACCTCTGGGAAATGTTGAGTCCAGCAGAGACAGCCTATCTCTCTCCAGAAATTAGGTACTGTACCTCGTGCCACAGGGATTGCAGGACTGTACCTGTAGGGTAGAGTTATAGAATTTCTCTTTTTAAAAATGAGTCTATTTTTTGCTTTTAAGACATCATTAGAGAAAGAGATACCTCTGCTTTTTGCCATTGTTGGTCCTTTTTTAAACATTAGCCAAATAATTGGAGAACATTAGGTGGCAAGAGAAACTAAGGCTTACACATTTCCCTGCTTTACCCGAAAACAAACTTGTTATTGTGTTCTGGGAAGAAGGTATTCAGTACCTCTAAGAACGCTTAATAAACACAGGAAGGGGAAAAGACGGCAGAAATCAGATTAATCTAAGATATGAATTTATATAAAACACGGGGGAAGACTGCAAATAAATTTTCAGTGAAATTCTTCATTTACCTAGGTGACTAAGCAACTATGCAAAATGTGGGGTTTTTTTCCAATGATTTGGACATTCTAATATATATGTAGTGAGTTTTAAAATTAGCATTTTAGAACAATACTGTAATTGTACAACTTTTTTGTAAACAGTTGTATCAAAACCACATTGACTGCTGTTTCTAGATGAACTGACCTTTGACAAGGTTTGGAGTTCAGTTGATTCTTTCTCACATGACTAGATAAACAACCATACGCTAAGCCCTCAGCCCAAGCTTCTGTCAACCAAAATGGAAAAGAGCCAACAACTCAGGGGAAAAGGTTTTATGAGAGAATAGATGGCCTAATCTACAGGGAAAAGGTGTGAGGAGGAGACAGGAGTGGAAAAAAGTTTGCAGGACTGGAGATCAGAGGGGAGAGTGTGTTTGGGTTTTTTCTGGGCTGTTGCCTTGTGAAGCTGAGATACTAAACCTGATGAATTTTGAGAACGAAAGAACCTAGAACTGAATCCGGTAGGGAGTGTTAGTCTGGGAGTGAGATTTTTTGGGGAAAAAAAGGACGTATCAGGGGCAGAAGGCAATATCCGGTTTAGTCTTATGCTTTGTGTTTGGTCACTGTTGGCTTGTAAGGATACTACTTGCAACCTACTCACAAAATTATCCTCAGGTGAAATGTATTAGCAGACGATTGGCTGTAGATCTCTTCACTAGTCCTCCTTATAGCTTCATGTTTTGGGGTAAGGAAGAGGTACTGTTTTCCTTAGTTCCCTTATCGTAAAAGTATTTTTAATCTCAGTAGCTTTAAGGCCAAAACCAGGGAATCTGAGGTGGGAAGTGGTTCTCAATCCAGGCAGGTGAGTTGCTGTTGTTAGTTGCAATTAAGTTTCTCAAAACAGTTTTCTGATGTTCATGGATGATTATTCAACATTTTCTTTCTGTACAGAGATAAACCAGGCTACAGCTTAATTGTATGGGTAACGAGGCTTATCTGTGACAGGGGTTAGAATGGGACCAAGGGAATCTGGTTTCTATTTTTCTCTTCTTCCATAAACATTTAGTTGGCAGAAAGTTTAACGTAGTCATAACGTTAATCTCTTTAATCTATCCCTTTGAAAAAGGAAAGATTAATTTAGCAAAGTAAACTGGCAGAGTTTTTAAGCAAGTGATATAGAACGCTGAAGCTGACCACATCTTAAGCAGAAGGAAAAGCTGACTGAACATCAGCATGTCTTCCAAACTAGTATAAAGCCTGTACTTTGAGACTTAGGCTGTTTTGTTATAATTAACAAAACCCAGAAACCATGAACTACAACTGAATGTAATAGGGTAGAGTGAGATAATTTTAAAGTCACAAACAGGTTTGTTTTTTTTTCCTTAGCTATAAAAAAAGGATCTTGCTTTTTAAAAAAAAAAAAATTGTTTGGAATATGTTGGTGTAGAAATGTCAAATTGAACTTTAGCAGCAGTCACAGGTGAAAGAAGAGATGTAATAGACATGTTCTACTCCTGAGCAATATCCCCAGACTAACTTCTGTGAGTAGGTTCTAGGTTTCATGATCTGTAACAATGTCTTTAAAATGGTTGTGTTAAAGCTGATCTCATCAAATTAATCTGTAAAAAGCGAAGAGAACAGATTTTTGAACTGTCAATCTAATGTTTTTACATTTAGTTCTTATTGTATGCTGTAACTTGGGCCTTCCAAGAATCTTAGTTAATCAGGAGGCATGCAATGAATCCACTGACTTTAAAAAGACTGCAAGAGGATTATTCATATGCTTATCCCTACTAAAAATTTCCTTGGAATTTTGATTATCTGCTGCCTATTAAAGGAATTCTTATGAATAGGAAGATTTCTAATGGCAATGCTCCAGTACTTATCAATAGGAGAAAAGCCATTTGGCTGGTTTGAACAGGCATGGTGTACTTTAAAGGAAAATACTGAAAGCTTCGGAACTGCCTGTGGGCTTATGTGGTCTTGTGCATTAGCTGCACAGAGCAAATAGAAACACCTGGAAGCAAAGCATCCTGATTGTACAGGATAGCTTCAACGGATGTCTTGGACATTTTCCTCTCCCCAGTGCAGCGAACATCAAGGAAATAGCATTGCACTTGGAGAGTCTGTGTTCTCTGAAGAGTTTGTGGCCTGGAACAGAACTGTGCACTCAAGTGATAACTAATATCAGTAAGTGATGAAAGCATTTTACATAACTTAAAACCAAATGGAATTGCAAAAGGATATGAACTAATGATGCAGAGAAGAAGAGGGTGGAGAAAAGGAAATTGTGTACACCAAAATTAAAACTTACATAAGAGCTCAATACTGGGTCAGACTAAAGGTCTATCTAGTTCAGTGTCATATCTTCAGTCCTAGCTAGTAAATAGAAAATATGTATATAAACCAGGCACATTGAGAGTATTTAACGTATGGATTTTTCTCAACTTTAAACAGCTAATAGTGTAAGAACTTTATGAATGAGAAGTTGTATTTGGACCAAAATGCTTGGTAGCTATTGATGGGCTCATCCTCTACCAGTCAAAACCTTTGAATCTTTTTATACTGTTTGCTACACTGTGTTGTGAAGGTCATGAATTACTCAAACTAATTATATGTTTGTTTGGAAGATGATTCTCTCAAAGCTTTTAATAAAAGACTATGGTGAAAACTCCTTGATAGTTCAGGTCTGCCATCAACTGTTTAAGCCTGTACTGCTCAGCTGCTTCAAAAGCTTTAACAGAATTTTTAAGACACAACTGCTAGAGCAATTTTTCTTTACTCAGTTTCCATAGACACCAGTCATTCATAATGCACTAATAAAGTTATAGGATGTCAAGGTTTTAAGTTTAAGACTGCTGTTACATTTTCCCCCTTGTATTTTTTTTGGTAACAACACAACCTCTGTGTGTATGTTTTTCAAGGTGCTAGAATAAATGTTTCTGTCCCACACTTTCTGGCTTTTCTGGTATTTTATTCGGGAAAATCTGTAACATTCCATAAGTGCTTTCATTCTTAAATTTCAAAATGCATATTCCTTATATAAGTAAGTTGTAATGCAGCCAGCTATTTGAAAATATTTTTATTGGTCTTGACATTGAACCCCACTGAGGAAGGTACAACTGAGGGTACCTTACCATGCAAAGTACTTCCATTCACAGTTTGTGATCTTTCTTGCCAACCTCACTGAGCTAGCTTTTGTCAAGTATTAGGAAAACATGCTGGTATAATATGATGGTTGCTTGAACAGCTCATCAGAGGTTTATGTATTCAGGATTCATCTGAATATTTTCCCATGAGATCTATGGGCAGCACAAGCAACTATGTGATACTGACCACAGGCTGCTCTGCACTGCTCTTCAAGCAGATAAATGACTTTTTGCATTGGTCCATGAGGGGTGACATTTTGTAGAACAATAGTTGTTTGCTAGCTTACAGAAACACCTTTTAGCAAAATGTGTTTAACAATCATGTTATATGTATCTTGCACAGTGACATGCCTAGGAGTCACGTTCAACCAAAAGACTTGTGTGGTGTCTTTTTCTACTAGGTCTGCTGGTACAGTAACAACATTCTGTATTATCCTATTTCAGGACAAGAGTTTGCAGCCCTAAAAATAGTGACAATGAAAGCTAGAAGATATATCATATATATGATAGCACATTCTTTAATTTGAAAGTATTTATTCGCTATAAAGAATTACAAGTACTTAAGTAAATGAGAAAAACTTTGCAATAATCTTATTAAAGTTTAATGAATATTTTACTCCATTAAGTTACTTTTAATAGCTGCATACCAAGTACCAGGTTGTCTTGTGGACTGCTTCCCCTATAGACTTTCCAGCAGTCTATGCACATGATCCATGACTGACTATCGTTGAACACCGGGTAAGAGTATGGTTGGGTGAAAAAAGCAAAAGCTGTTTAAAAAAGCCATTAAAAAAAGATGTCTCAGCCACAAAACATGTGCACTTTAGAGCATTAGTAGTGGCTCTTTTAAGTTACTGTTTCACACTTGATGGCAGATATAAAATAAATGTTTCATGCAACAGATAATCCCTACATTTTCATCTAGGTTTCAATTCATTAAAATGCATTTGAAAAGTTTGTACTAGGGTTTTGTAGGTAAAACTCCCTGTTTTCATTCTTCTCTTTGCATTTTGACTGGGAGGTGAGAAGAGTGGTGTTAGCAGGACTGTGCTCATCCAACAGTCCGTTCTCAGATGCTTGTGACGAAAGGATTAAAGTATACTGTTGAATTCAAGCACTGCTTTCATACAATAAAAGCTTTATCTCAGTTACCTGAAGACATGAATTAGCTTTCCCTGTTGGCGGAATGTAGGATGATGGGGTGGTGATAGTCACACACACAGTAGTCTAACTTATGTGAAAATGCTATCTAACTGCATAGATATATGTACTAAATGTAAAAAGAAAACAACCACCTTACCTTTACCTGATTTGAGACAGAAACAGTATGAAGTAAAATATAATGGATGTGACTCTCTAAGCTACTGCTGCATGTACCAAACACTTCAATGGGGGTTTAAGTCTTCGGTGGAGCTATTCCTACTTAACACCAGGCAGCCAAGTCTAATGCAGTAAATTTAATATTTGATGAGGCCTGGAGAAGAATAAAACATAGAAACACCAGCACAATTGATGTAAATCTAGAAAGCAACACAAAAACTGAGCAAGACTGAAAGACTGGAGGTTTTTGGAACAGTAAGGATGAGGCTTGGAAGAGCTTTCCAACAAGGAGACATAGGGGCAGTCCCCTCACTTAGGGATGTAATTTTGTTCTGGGGTGGGGTGCCCAGGCCGGATTGTCAGAGGGTGCTGCCGGGTGGCCTCTATGTGGAGCGGCTGGGTCTGCCATGAGCCAGACACAGCCAGTTCCAGCCGGCTCCAACCCACCCACCGCAGGCCATGGCTGAGCCCCGCAGCCACGATGGCAGCGCCTCGGGGAAAGCCCGTGTCAGAAAGGGTAAACCACTGCCTGGCAGCCAGGGCTGAGGGGAAAAGTGTGAGCCCCAAGGGGAGGAGGTGCCCCAGAACCCCTAGCAGGGATCTCCTGTAGCCTCTGGAGAGACCGTGGTGGCACAGGTGGATATGCTCTGAAGGAACTGCAGGCATGAAGGACCATGTTGGAGCAGGTTTACCCTGAAGGACTGAAGTCCATGGGAAAGACACACTGGAGCAGAGGAAGAGCGTGAGGAGGAAGAAGCAGGAGAGAGAAGCTGTCATGGACTGACCACAGTCCCCCATTTCCCATCCTCTTGTGTCTCTCAGAGTGGGGGATGAATTAGAGGAGTTGGAAATGAAGGAGTGAAGTTGATGGATTGAGAGAAAGGGATGGAGTGAGGGGAAAGTGGTATTGCAATTTGTGTTGGCTTCTCACGGCCCAAACCTATCTTAATTGGCAATAAATTCAATTAATTTTCCCCAAGTTCAGTCTGTTTTGCCTGTGGTGGTAACCAGTAAGTGATCTCTCTGTCCTGATCTTGACCCAAGAGCTTTTTCTTGTTTTCTCTCCCTGTCATGAGGGAGGAAAGGGGGAATGAGAGAGCGGCTGGGTGGCCATCTGGCAGCCACCCAAGGTCAGCCCACCACAAACTTTACCAGCTTGTTATGTGACATTGGGGTTAGAGGAAGGACTGGTCCCTTCTGAGTTCTCAGCCCTCCTTTTGATGAGGTAGAAATGCAGATTTATAAGACAGGGCTTTCTTCATCATCTTATTTTTTTTCAAAGTTTGGTTATTTAGATATACTATAGCATATTAGTCCTTGGTGGGACAAATGAAAGAAGGCAGGCTGGTCAGAGGCTTTGTTGTTGTTTTATTGTTCCAGGGCTGTTTGATCACAGAATTAATTTTCAGTCCTTTCTATCTGTCAGCTGAAGTACAAGCCTGTCGCGGGAACTGAAGGTGATTACTGTTAGTAGTGATGCCACTGCAAACCGCATAGGAAAGAAAAATGTTCCAAAGTCTCAACAAGCTTCTGGTACAAAGTCTTTTGTTGCCTTCTCATTTTCACCTTCCGTCTGGTCCAAGGAAGTGTCTGCATCAAGGTGAGAAATTTTGAGAGGGCTCATTGTAGGCCCCACAAGGTGTTATCCAGATTGTAATATTATACTCTTTCACAGCTGATTTGGAAGTTTTGAAACAACCTCTCACTGAAAGCCAGTAGGATATGACTTAAAAATTATTTTGATGCCTGTCTTTTATGATTTCAAGTAAAAGTAAGGTACTACATACCCCAAAATGTACAAAAAAGTGAACTATACTTCTGAATTTTTTTTGTAATTCTTCCGCATTAATCTTTACATACTGAGTTTAAGAAGTTAGTGCTAGTGATAGAAATCCTCAGCTTCTCCCTTGTTCCCTTAAGAATCCTTAACTTGGAAGCAGCCCACCTGAGAAAGCAAGCCATCTCTGTGCCAAAAAGTGTTTTGGCACTGACACAGCTGACTGACTCCTCTCTTGCAACATTTCCCTTCTAAATGCCAGCTGCAGACTGTCATGTGGCTGGTGCAGTTTTGTATCAAGGTACTTTCTGTGATGCTTTCGTTGCAAGCAGTGCTCTCACTCAGGTTCTCTTGTGCATCATTATCACCCTGGGTCTTTGGAGAGATGACTGAAGCACAGCTGTCCTCTTGGAAAAGCTATGGATGAACCTGACAGAATTATGCACTGAATTCTAAGTCTATTCTGTCACATTTGCTGCTGCTTTGAAAGAGGCCTTGAATTTAGTGATGTTAGAGAGAAATCAGTGTTCTTAAAGCCTCAGCAAAAGACCAAATTGTATCTTGATGTGTAGGTATGTTCTCCATCCGTATGAGTCACTGTTGTTATGAGTTGAGTGCCACTAAGTGCAAGCATAATAATAAGATGAAGACAAATAGCAGGAAAAACTGCTGGAAAATTGAATACATCAGGCCACACAATGGTGTGCAAACAAAAGGAACAGACAAGTCCTGCATATCATGTTTTCATTCTCCTCTGAGAGCTTAGTTCTTCATCTTTTCTGTTCATGTTTTCTTTCCCAGGTTACAAGGTCTCTGTAACTTCCTAATTGTGGATCAAGGTCTTCCCTCCACAGCAAAGAAAGGAGTTCTTAACCTAATGTAGTCGTGATTACGTACAGGTCTGCCAGACACAGTTCTCTCCCTTAGGGCTGCTTATATCTGCTGTGTACAATTCTGTGTTACATGGCATGGATGTGCAGCCCTTGGGTCACATCACTTCTGTGTTTGCCCCTTGTTGTTCCACACTCCCCACTCTTGAATCTGCGAAGGCTGGTGTCCCCTCTTTGTCTGTGAATGAGCCAAAAAACCTTCGAAAGTGGGATATTATGATTGATTTCATCAAAAATACCACCACAAACAACAACAAAAAGTAATTGAATTTCATGCATGATCAGGTAAAGAATGCTTGCATGAAATATCAAAACCTCGATGTTACCCAACTTTATACAGTTTCTTAGCTAAGGTACGGGTATTTCGAGAAAAGAGAGGACAGCGTGATTTGCAAGGCATCCGAAGATGAAGTTTAAATAATTCTTGGAAAAAACAAACAATAGACAATAGATGGGGAAAAATGATACTCATGGCTGAATAAGATCAATAATTGTTAAACACATGTAAATAGCACATCACAGAACAATATTAAGGTATGAAATAATAACAAAACCCCTTTGACTGCATACAATTCACTTAAATTTTTTCAATTCTATTTAAAAAAAATCTTCTAACTATGGTGGATTTGGAGGTGATTAGAAGTGTTAAAATAGTTCAAAAACATGCTGCTTGTATGAAAACAGTAGTTCCAGTCCCATCCTAAACAGTAGGATTGAAAAACATATCAGAAAGTCTGTTTTCTTACTGTCTCCAGACCTTCTTTGCAGACCAACAATATGTTTATATGCTTTAGTTAGGATAAGACTCAGATAAGAACCCATTTTGAGATATTTCTTTTAGCAGAAGTGACATCTGTTGCAATTTGCCTGTTGCTGAATTGCTTTGTATGAAGATCAAAACAGAAAGGTTTTTAGTGTATGGATGTAATGTTTCTGTGTGAATGTTTGTGGCTTTTTTCTTATGTAGAATGATATGTTTTTTAATGGATTTCTAGAACTCTCTTCTGAATGAACTGAAAAATATTATATTTTTTTTAATTTTTCTAAAATGAAAGGCAAGCCGGGCTGTTACGCTGGCTCTACGTTTGCAGTCTGTTTATAAACAGTGTTGAGGATAATCCATCATCTGTCCTGAACTTCAAAATGACGACATCTGGACTACATCCTCACAATGGTGCAGTAATGACACTTCAAACAAATGCAGAAAATGGTTTAAAAAAAGGCACTACTTACAACCATCCCACGAGCATAATCATCTGTGTGCAAACAAAAGACTAAAAGACTCATTTTTGCTGGAAACATTTGAAGTTTCTTTTTTTTTTTTTTTTTTTTTTTTTCCCTTTTCCTGGTTTTAACTTCTTGAACTTTTTAGTTAAGGCAGCCTGAAGGCACTAAATTACAGATGGTGCTCACTCATACTAAAATTGAAACCTTCCTCTTTCAAAAGGTAATTGTTTCCAGTTGATACATGCAACATGAAGTGGGTAAGTCAATCATTTCTAGAATGAAAATAGCTCTTATATTCCTGAGAAGCAAAACTCCCTGAAAAGATCTCTGTCCTAAGAAAAGAGATCGCATGCTTTTTCCTTCACGTATGATCTAACTTTAAGCATCAAACCCACCCACAGTAACTTTGGCAGAAACAAATAAAAGGAGCAAGACTTCTTTATTATTTATAGTATATGAATGCAAAAACAAAAATAGAAAAAAGCATTATATACTTGAAACCATAAATGTTAACTTTTAATATTTTTAAAGAAAGACTGGTCCTAAAGATCTAGGGTCTGTAGCCTTTTTGAAACTGGGAGTATTTTGAACAGCAGATCATGTAGTAACCAAAAGAATATACCATTTTACAGTGCACTTGGTTATATATCTAATCCACATTGAAAAAAATCCTGAATAATAATATCTATTTAAATGAACACTATTATAGACAGAAGTATAAGAAAGTTAGGTTCATTCTGTAACTTTTGATAAGATTCTCAAAGACATGCACACTACTAGGGATTTTCCAATTATTTAGCAGCTCCAGATCTAGAGTAGGAAACTCTGCTTTTTGTCTTTACTGTTCAACACAGACATGAACACAGACCTTAAAGGGAAATGAACTGTGCCTTTTCTCACTGAGTTTCATAAATATATGCTGATAGTAAAGGCATGCTGGGCTTAAGAATTTTTGCATCTTATTTCAGCTCTGAAGAAAATCTGCTTTAGGGTTACAGATTCTTCTGCCTCTGAACAATCCCTCATTCAGTGTCCTGCTCTCATTGGCTTCTTTTCCCAGCCTCTTCTCTCTGTCCCCTATCCTGGTCTTCTAGTTTCTTGCCCCTGTCTGCCCTTTTGTAAACAAAAATAGGATCAACCACTTACATTCGTTTCTTTAAAATCATGTCTTTGAGCCATTTCAGAGCTCTCTTCTTACAAGTAGAAAAGCTGCCATGAATGCATACTTGCAAGTAATGTAAGTAGCATTGCACAGAGGCTCTCAGAATAGTTTCTGCCTGTGTTTCTGTAACTGAGATACGAACATCAAGGCCTGAATGCCTGGTGCTTAATTTGAATCATCCGAGTGAGCTGGGCTCAATCAATGGCCATGTTTGCTTTATTCAGGAACAAACAT
This sequence comes from Numenius arquata, assembly GCF_964106895.1. Lineage (NCBI taxonomy): Eukaryota > Metazoa > Chordata > Aves > Charadriiformes > Scolopacidae > Numenius > Numenius arquata. The sequence continues at coordinate 37,873,809 of NC_133576.1, read as the reverse complement.
ACTCCAGCTTATTCCTGCTCCAATGAAAACAAAGCTATTTCCTACTGTCCGTTTGCACCTTTATTTACTTTATCTGAATCAGATAAGAGTTACAGTTTAAGATGTGAAATTAGCAACAGCTTCCTAAAATTTTTGTTCCACGTGGATGGCTTGCCTCTCTCTGGGAAGCCATGTGGCCCTGATGCTCGTATGTCTCCTTGAAAACTCGTTTTTTCAAGGGGGGCAAAGAGGAATGAATTATTTTGTGCACAGAGACTGGCCCCACATACAGCTTTGTAAAATTATTATAAAACATTCAAGGTACGGCATAAGATCTATCTTTCCAGTGGGAGGGGGAAAAAACCCTTGTCATCATCATCAAAAAAAAAAAAAGAAACGAAAAAAGAAACGAAAAAAGAAAAAGAAAGGAATTTTGAATATGTGCAGTGAGGCAGGCATTCCTTAAGAAAGTTTAGCACCTGGGCAGCACAAGGCCTCGATGCTCCCTAGTGTTTTCCTACTGACCTTCTTGGCAGCTCTGCCCACTGCAGAAGCTGCTCCCAGGATGCCGGAGGACTGCAGCTGCTGCTGCTGCCCACATAAAAACCACAAGCCCAGAGAACATCCTTGGGCTCCCAAGGTGTTACATGATCTTTCAGACAATCATTTCACAATTTCATTAAGCTTGGCTTAATGAAACCCAACAACTACTTTTACTTTGCAAGACTCCTGCTCCTGTTTCAGAATTGAAGAAGGCCTTGCATGCCGAAAAGCTTATTTGTTTCTTTTTCCTTCAAGCTGTGCCAGCTGGTCTAGAAATAGCTATTATTTCCTGCAAAACTTGCTCCTAAGAAAGAATAGTGCATGCATGTTTTTTGGTGTTTTGTTTGTTAGTTTTTTTCACTTTCAGGACAGATTCCTGTAAGTAAAAATCTGGTTTCTGTTTTAACTGAACTATAAGAGATATAAAAACATTTGTAAATCTCCCTCCTTTCTGAAAAATAAACTAAGCACTGACTGAAATTTAAGGTAGAAGAGGCCACTTTAAAAAAAAAAAAAGAAAAAGCACAGCATGTGCCTGAGTATTTTGCTGACTATGATGAAATTAAACATACGCTTAAATGAAAAAGGGCAATAACATCCTTTTTTGCCCTGCTGGAAGGTCCCTGTTCTAGGAGGAGTGGAGTGCCAGGGGAAGGTTTTTAAACAAAGCCATGTTAAGTGAGTAATACAAGTTCCCAGGCACAATCTGTTTATCAGGCAGGGAGCCTGGCCCATGTTAATCATACTGCAGATGGAAGTGCTCTGAATTCTTTCATACTTCCATTTCCAACTTTATGAAGGATATCAATTGAAACCATAAGTGTTAAAAAATTACATGTAGCTGCCATTGTATATCTTCCTAAGATAATTAAAAGTATTCTTATCTCTTAATTAAGGGGTTTTGGTGCTGAAACTAAAAGCATAATGCCTAACCTAGTTTAAATCAAAGACAACAATAAGAGTGGAGTGCTTAACTAAGCTTTTTGACCTGGGTGGTGATGGTCAACAAGCCCGGGCTTACAGTCTGCTATAATCATGTTTGCATCATATGGTGTTTAATAGATTCTCTGTCTATTGGCTCTTCTAAAAGTTGCTCTTTAAAAAAGTGACCATTGAAATTTTGCTTTCTCTGCTCTGTCTACATTTAAAGACAGTAGTGGAACTAGATTAATTGACAATGTATTGTTTGTTCTTTGTGGAAATTGGTGGTTTCAAATGAATACAGGTAGTACCTACGTAGCGTAACTAGGCAGTATGTAGAAAGTTTGCCCATTATTTATTTGTAGAGAGATTGAAAATCAGTTTCAAATAAAACAATTAAAAAAGCTGTGGTAATGAAGATACCTTGACACTTAGCACCTGTGGAAGGTAGATCTTTCTCATCACATTTGCTTTTTGAAAAAAAATGCTTGGAGAAAGGCAAAAAGCAAGTAAGCTTTGTATGTAATGTAGATCTATTTAGTCATTAGTTCTCATGCTGAGAAAGAGTCCTGAGAAAATTTCTTATAAAAATGGCAATAGAAATCAGTCTGGTAGCTTAAAAAAGCAGCCCAATTCAAGGCATTGGGGGTGGTGAAGGGGAAGAAGAGGTGATCTCATTAATAAAACAAAGCATGGAGTGTCTATAAAGAAGGATGTATTATGTTGGGAATCAGGTGAAGGATGCACTTGAAAGGAAAAGGTGCAGCTTGGATATTTGACCGTAGTTCTTTGAGACAAAGCTTGATTAAAAAATTGAGAGAACAGTCAATCCTCCATAAATGCATAATTGTACACTGCTGTTTCCCATACAATGGTTCCTTTATGAGCTGCCTCCTGTTCTCTGCTCTGTACTAAGCTCCAGCTCTGACAGTGCAGGTATGACTTAGAGTCTTGAAGATTTTGAATGTTGGTGTGTTTTTGTTTTTTTTTTTTTTTAAGCAGACCTCTGATCTTCTGAGCAACACAAAGGTTTAGCTTGTTCTGAACCTAGGTTTTTGAAATTCCCTTAAAGTATAAACAGAAAAAATTAGTATTTTACTACTTGAAATGCAAATAAAACATCCTTTGACTACAATTACTGAACTCTAGCAAAAAATTATTTTAGGCTGGGCAAACTGATGTTAGTTCCATGCTAAACAGCACTCAAGTCCTACAATAGTAATGTGGAAACTCACTGGCTGAAGGGGTGTGTGTGAGGGGGAGAATTGCTACTCATGATAAAAGCAAAGGAATGCAGCCAAGCAGCCAGTAAGGAAAGCATGAAATTAATGGGTTTCCCTTGTTGTTTTAATGAATCCTGTTTATTGTGTAAGAAGAAAGGACTTCAGATTAGGAAATCTCATTTCTGGATTAGGAAAAGGCCTCCATCACATCCACCAACTTTTCCCAGAATATATTGTTATATATATATAAAGAAAAAGCTGTAATTTTCCCTTAGCTTGAATGCTTCTCTTCTACTACTAAAGAAATGCTGTCTTACCTGAAAAAATATTAAAATATTTCAATGGCAGGAAAAAAAAGTTTACTCAGAAGTTTTATTGTTACTTTGAATTAGTGGCTTTGGTGTCTGGCAGACACTTGAGCAAGCCAACTGGTGTTGTCTTAACATCTCCTGCCTGCACTTGCAGTGTGTCTCTCCTAGTCTCTCTCTGCAGAGATCTGGTAGAGGTCCTTCATCAGCTGAAGTCACAGATCTCCATGCTAATGCAAGAGGGACCATCTTTGATTATGGATTGGGAGCTGTGTTTGCTGTGCATCTGATGAAAATTGCCCTTTCTAAGCATTTTGTAGAAGCAGTCAAGTCAGCTCTAAGTATAAAGTACTTGTTAGTTTTCTCATCCAATATTAGATCTCACTCAATGAATAATGAATCGTGGGTGTGTTGTGTTTCCATCCTTTTTCACCTTTACCACTTACTAATTTTGGAACTTGAAATTTATAATGACAGCACTGAGCCAGGGCTCTTGGCTTAGGAAATGAAAATGTTTTAAAGGGAAGCTTAATAGCTGTATCTTGGTTGAATATACCGTTAAGGGTTTAGTCTGACCTACATTAAAAACTCAGAAAACTTTTCATTTTGCAGATGAATAGAGGGCCCTAATGCTGAGAAAAAGCACATGTTAATTTCTTTCTAAAAGACTAGGATACACAGAAATAAAAATGGAAGAGTTATTGTGGGACTTACCATTACTTGTTTCAGCATGTTCTGTGGCAGTGCAGTTTGTCAGAGTGATTGCTTTGGTGCTAACACAGTAATCTTCTGTACATTGGACTAAGCAGAAAATTTGATTTGTCCTAGCATGTCTTCTGAATGCCACTAAATTAAAGACCACTTCTCGATTGCATGATAAATTAGTTGCTAAGTAATATAGGTAAAAGAAGAGCTGATGGAATTATTGGTAAAGTTTGTCAAGAGATTTTTCTGATGCTGCGTCAGATAGTTCCATCTTTCAAGCAGATATGGGACTCTAATGCAGTCTGAATAAACTGTAAAGATGATATGTATTTATATTACTGATGCACATATAAAATGCACGTATGTTAATTAGTGTTATTAACAATGGCTTTGTTTTCTCAAAATCTGGGTAAAAATTAGAAAGGAAATTGTCATCCGAGACACTCGTTATGATAAAACGTGCAAATATCTTGTCTTTTTTGTGTGCTCCAAGAAGGAGGACGTCAGGAATTCAATTTATCTGTCATGTATAATTTGTCTATTACATAAACATTAAACAGTCATTGGATTTATTTATATCGTGACTTTTATACACAAGCGAGCACACACACACTTCTTTCCTTCTCTGCTGTAAAGCATATGAGGGATAGCTCACTTAAGTGAATGACTAGTTTATGTTTTATAATCCAACTTTTATAAGCCTCATAAAATGTATTTGCTTATTTGAATTACATTGCTACTACACTGATAGCAGTCAGCCAAGCTTCAGATTGCTGTCCTGCTGCCACACAGTCTCAAAACTTATTTGTGTAAAAGCTGGATCTCAAAGGGAGAGGCTGGAGTGCTTAGGGGCTGCAAAACTGTTAGCTGGCAAGGTGCAGAGCTAATGGTCATCTCAAAATGGCTGAGGCCACGCTGCTGAAGCCCACAAACCACTGTGTGAATCTCACAGGCTGCTTGCAATATCTAACAGTCTACATGTTTGCTTCCTGACCTTATTTGGCTTTAAGTACTGCAGAGAAAAGACATCCATTTTAATCTAGGAATAAGTTTTTTCATCAAGAACTGTCTTCAAGTAGATTTTAAGCCTTCCTTTTCTTTCATTGGTTTGCAAATTGTTCTGCTGTAGCCACTAGCGCAACAAGTGGTAGAATTAGTGGCACAAACTAGGAAAGGTTAGTCAAAGCATTGCTCAGATTTAAGAAGAAGAAAAAAAGAAAGATTTTATTTTAATTTTCAACTAACCAGAACCCTGTGTGTTGATAATTGGCATTCTGTAACAACAACCGAGGAGGAATTATTCACGCAGATTAGGGGTTTTTGTTTTTACTTGTTTGTTTTGATGGGGGCTCTGAAGCTGGGCTGAGAATCCAGCACTCTAGCAAAAACAAACAAGCTGACAAACAGAGGAATTCTCTGACATGATGATCTTTCCTGGCATTAATATTAAAGGGTGACACCAGGTTTTACAGTCACGACATCCGGATTTGGAGGAATACATTCATGACCAAGAGAAAGGATGACATTGCTGCCAGGAAATGTATAAGATTTCCCAGTTTCTAAACATACATTTTAAACACAGAAGTCCAGTTTCCAAATGCACAGTGATGAAGTTTCAGGCAGTTTAAACTTACTGCAAGCACAAATCTTATATTTTGTAGAGCCATTCCTCAAACCTACATTAGCAGAGCAGATTCTTCTCCCACATGAGAAAGTCCAAGAAAGAAGTATCATTGCACAGTGCTTTTTCTGTCTCATTAATTTATAATATCTTGTGTGATCAAATTCCTTTATACAGGAGGGTCTTCTCCTCCTGGTTTCTGCCAGTGTGTTTGTTTTTCTGGATATGTTACACATGATTGGTTCAAAATTCAGTAGCCTTTTTTTCAGTAGGTCAAAATCTGAGAGATGAAGGTCTGAGTTTCCAAGTCCAAACACTGAAACTGTGTGCTGAGCTCTCCTCCTCTGGTTGGCAGGGTGCCCTGACTGCAAACTAGGATTAAAGATGAGGAATAGAAACACTGTAAAAGCAAATGCACTAGGGTTTTGAAGGTTGGATCAAAGTTAAGCTGTTTAAAGCCAGGAAAGTGCACTCTGATCCAAACAAAAAAGTCTTCCCCCTCCCTTCCTCTCTATTTCTTTCGAGATAAATTTCCTTTCTTTATGGCAACCCTCTTTGGAAGTGTATAGCACTGTCTGAATTGTGTGAATACTTTTTTTTTTTTTTTTTTTTTTTTACACAGAAGTTCTCTGATAACATTTCAAACCCAGGTCAATTAAGCCAGAAAGAAGGTAAGTTCAGTTCCTTAAAACAATGCAAGTCTTTGTGCCTAAATAAAAAAGGCTACATCTAAATCCCTATGTTTTATGTTTGGTGATCTTTTAGATCTTTGGCATGATATGTTCAGTTTACTGAACGTACCTTCAGTGTTGCATCATTTTAAGAAGAAATGTTGTTTTTCACATCTATCAGTGGAAAATTCTACATGATACAATTACAGTAGGCCACAGTGAGTAAAGCAAGATAACTTTTTAATACCTGATGTGTGCACATGTGCCAGAGACTTGGGAGATGCAACTTGGAATAGGTACAGGTCTTCTTGCCCCTGATCTTGGACCTAGAATTGAATCCCCAAGCCACCGACATTTTTGGTTTACAGTTTCCCTGCAGGCCTGACTGGGAAAATGAATTATTAAAGACCCTAAGTCTACAATTAGATCTGAGCAGACATAACTTTATGCTTCACAGAGTTCTAGCCAGGCTTGGGGGGAAAGGGATGTCTGTGTAGATATAAAAACAGCACTCAGGCCACAGCCATCCTCTCTAAAGAAGACTTTTGGCAAACTGAAGATCCTACCAACTCAGAGTCTGATGTCATCTGACAGCCTGCAGTTTTAGTGAAAGGACTCCTGATGTATTTGGCTTATGTTTAGGATTATGAAGCAGACTTGATTCTGTGTTTTCCCATGAATTATTCAAAGATGAACAAGAATAAATTAATCATATTCAGACTAGATGCCATTTCACAGCGATACAACTGATAATCTTAATGGGATTTATTAAGAACTGCCTGTTAATTTTCTCTAGATTAAGGGTCTGTTTGGAAAACTTTCTTTTAAAAACTTTGAGGTACTTCCTCATATAATGTGTTTAGTCTGAGATAGTATAGCACATATAAATAAAACCTCTTAGAATAGTGTTCACTTTGAATACAGAAGCATAATTAAAAAATAGCATGCCACAAATCATTTACATGTCCTAAATGTCATTTTAAAACATGGAGTGTGTGGGGAAATGACTTGTGAGATCAGCATGAAATTAATGACCTAATCACTGCAGTAAATTCCATCATCTTCACAAATGATTATATTTTCACAATGTTTTAGTGGATGCAGTCCAAGAAACAAAAAGCACCAGAGCAACTCCAGCAGGCACTATGAAAAAAAAAAGCATAATTGTTGCCATGTTAAGTGCATTCCAAAACACACCCAAGCTATTTTTCTTAAAATTACATCTGCATCCTAGAGGGCACTTGTAGAAGGGAATGACCAAAATTAAAAAAAAAAAATCTGTGAACTTTCTGTACTGATGTTTAGATTTGTACTTGGTGTTTGTACCATATTACAAGGGAAATAAGGAGTGGCAGTGCTGATATAAAACCAAAAATTGTTTTAAAGTCAGGTTGAGGTTTGTTGGAACTCATCTGAGAAGCAGCGGGCTGCAACCAGCTGATGACAAAAGTGTTTGGGTAGATCCAGCCAAATTCCACATGGTACAAAATGTGACATAGGAGGACAAAGCTGACTGAAAACTACCTTCAGCATCCTGGCATATTCTACCGCAGCATATTTTGGTATAGGCTCAGGCCTGCTTCAATTTACATCCAGCTGCAAGAGCTCTCCTTTAGGCCATTTAACTAACTGAATCTCTAGAACAGCACTCAAGGTACAATCTTTTCACTTTGCTGTACCTTAAAAACAGCTTGCTAACTGCAAATACAGGGGTAAAGCTGGAGAGATGCTTGTTTGTCTAGGGTACCAGTGTTTTAATAGCCAGAGACTTTCAAAATGACGGAAATTTCAAGCACTACCAAAATGTTCTTTGAAGCGCCTTTATACCCACAGTCTGGCACAGAGCAGCCTCCATGAGGGAAGCCAAGATTTGAGCCTTTTCTCTGATGTTCATGTACATTGGAAATAAGAGTATACTGTTTACTTCAATCAGTGTTGATGCCCCTAGGGAGAATTAAATAAGGAAAGTACCAGAGCTGGTGAGTTTCACATAAACCAGCAGGGAAAGGATGGGAGGTTGCAGAGGAAGTGCCAGTCGGAAGTGGGATGGCCCAGACCAGCTGAGATAATGCTTCCTGAGGTGTAATCACTGGGTGATAGCAAAGGCCTGAGCACTCCACCTCTTATTTCCTTTCAAGAGCAGATTATTTGCACTGATGGGCTAGTAAAACCCATTAACTCTTTCAAGCATAAAAGGTGTTTTTCTTACTTTTAAGCCTTCTAAAATCCGTGACACCTTTCCTAGTTAAAAAATGTTACCTTAACTGTCTTAATTCATTAATGGATAATATTTATGTCTCTTTATGGACTCTGTTAGGGGCTGACCTTACAACACAGCAGTTAACATGAAATCCAAGTAGGTTCTGTTTTACATCCAGAAAATCTGGATGCTCCAGGCTTCTGTTCCCTTCTTTATTTAAACTATAAATCAGTGGGGAGAAACAAAAGCAAAAAAGGCTTCTGAACTGGATAAGCCTTTAAAAGTGGATTCTGTTCTAGTTTATAACTGTTTTAATGATCTTTGTGAACTGAACTTGCACTTTGGGTCAAATCTGTGCTAGGGTATCTAAGTCCAATTGGCACCCATTAAAGCTGATATTAGTCCTGCAACGCAAAGGGGTGCCGCTGTCTATATGGGCAGAGTGAGTGGAATGAATTAGTTTCACTTCACACTCTTGCGTTTCTTGGCCTGATTTACAATGTTAAGATACTGAATGGGTCTACCCAGCCCAGTTAAGTGTTTTTCATTTTAGCAGCACTGAAGGGAAACCAGTGGCTTAGGCATCAAAATAACAATTGCTCTGTATTTGTAATGTATACTTAAGTAGCAAACGTTATTTCAGTGTTGCTTGAGTTTCTGGAACTCTGTCACTTATTGACTGAAGGACATTTTTGAGTCGTGGACTTTAAGAAGGTATAAATTTGTCTAGCGGATGTCTGTATAAGTGAGATTAATTGCATCATATTTATGGCTAATTCACGTAACTCATTTTCCTTAAAAAATGGTGAAATACACTGGAAAGCAAAGTGACTACATGGGCCATGTCTTCATATGCAAGGACAAAGAGTTAGCAGGGTGTGTACTTAACCTAAAGAGGGAACGATTAATCAAACAAAGAAAAAAGGTAGGAGAAAACCTTGAGAGAACTTGAATGTGTTTTCTTCTTAGTAACAAACAGAAAATCAAAAAATCATGGAAATTAAGTAGAGGTTACCTAGGAGAAATATCTTAGGTGATCTTTGCTTATTATCAATTTTTCTAGAGTACTAATTGATTTTTGACATCACCAAAATGTCTTATAGACTTTATTCAGCAGATGATTAAACATCTGAATGATCAGTTCCCCATGCTTTTTCATATACTCTCTAGGTTAAAATAGTAGGAGCTCTGAGCAGCAGTCTGTCAGCTTGAACCTTTCCCAGCTATAGAGATATGTGGGGTTTTTTTTTTAAATTTTATTTTGGTTTTCCAGTTTCAAATTTCTAAACTTCTCCCATGTAATGTATGTTTAAAATGGAGAATTATTCCTTATAACGTTTTTCAGGGGGAATCAACAGATATTTCCAAGGCCAAACTATGACTATCACAAGACTTGTTTCCACAGCTGCATGTTTTTGTACCAGCCCAGGTACTGTACTTTTATTTTTATAGTATACTAAGATTCCTCCTTCTGAGCAGTAAAATTAATATATTAATTTTAGTATATTCATATAAGGCAGCTTAGGATAGTAAATTAGATTACTGTATACTTACACAGGGGAACCATGTAATTTAATTACCTTTCTGGGAATAACTCCTTTCCTATTTGTATGATGGAAGAAAAATGTGATGGAATAGTTATCAGCATAAACAAATGTCCTGTAATTAACCTACAAGTGAGTAGGAGTCTGTGGCTGACAAAAGGCACATTGGCATTTATATAGCTATCTAGTCCACCATTAGATGTTTATTTTCAGGGTGTATTTAGTGGGATTGCTTGTCTGGATAGTGAGAGATACATTTTCCTACCTACTCATCTCAAGGTCCCTATTTACTTCTCTTGTGTATTCAGCTAATTCTCATGGGCAGGGTTGCTGGCAGCATTAACAAGTGCCCACTCTGTGGAGAAAATAAGGAATGTCTCTAAAGTTTAGAGAGACTGACATGTTTTTTTCCTTGTGTCTGGTACAGAGGTAATGGGGGAATCAGAAACCACAATAACAGTATGGAAAAATGCATTAATTTAGGAATGAAAAAAATTTAGGAGAGTCAAAAACTCCGTAGAAAGAGAGTCCCATGACTATCCTGCATTTCTTTTAGCAACAGCTGGAGCAGTGTTGTTGTTTCCAAGCTGTTGCACTTTAAGGTGTAAACTTTCCTGCAACTTCTTAGTATTCTGCATTTTCTATACAGGAGTATGCTTGTAAAATGTGAAACTAAAGTAGTGCACAATTATGAAAAAAAATTACTTTGTTATTTATTACTTTTCTGTATGGATGTGGTTCTCTCTCACTCCCTCCCCCCGCAAAAAAAAAAAAAAAAAAACCAACACCTTCATTTATAAAAAAAAATGGAAAACCCTGACAAAAAAAAGTGAGAAATGGATATTCTCTCAAATGGGATTTACACCTCTAAGCTGATGAAATTTACACCTGTGCTGAATGCCGATATGAGAGTTGTACACTTTTTAAGAATCATTTGATACTTTCTGTGAGAAATCTCTGGAGAAAGATAACTCTCAGCCTAATAACTAGAATTGTGTCCAAATTTTTTACAAAATATCATTTTTTAAAATGCCTTGCACTACATTTTAGTTATTTTTGATGATAGGATAACTTTCTCTATAGTTCTCTTAAGAAAAAATAATCCTCTGTTTCATGACCTTTATAATTTTTGTGTTTTTTTTCTTTTTCAAACTTTGGGCAATATCTTATATATTATACAGAGCCGGTATTTCAAGTGAGGGTGTCTGGGTCTGGTTGTGCAGTCCAGAAAAGATTTCATTTCTGATGATCACAGAAATTTCTTTTTTGCTCTTTGGAATGCAGCTTGACCACTTGGACATGAGACTTAAGAAATGTAAATAGGCAAAAATATTCTGGGAAATGTAGGCAAAGAAGTAAATGAAGGCTAATCAAGTTTTACACATAAAGAATAATAGTCTTTGCATGTGTAGGTTGTTTTTATTTTAGATAGCTATTAGTACATTGATGTTATGTATCATTACAAATACTGATAATAATAATAATCAAACAGTCCTATAGCATGCTGGTACGTACTGTATTTTTATGCTTACATATTTTTGTTTATTTGTTAAAAAACATCATTATCTTCTGCTTCTTGCCTAAAGCTTCCAACTCAGCAACATTGTTGTACTTAGGAAAAAGACAAGAAGTTCATGCCAGAACCCCCTTCCTCCAAGACCTTCCAGTGGCATTTAATCATCCTTTTTCTGCTTTTTATTGTCCAGGAGACCCATACACATATGACTTCCCCCTCCCCTTCTAGGTGCAAGGTGTCTTAGCCAAGGGGTGAAGAATTTCTCAGGTCTGCAGCTGCCTCGAGACAGGGGAAAGGGATGACAATGGTGGGTTATCTGAGGACTTATTTTCATCAAGAAAGCAAAAAAGTCTTTAAAGGATTAGAGGATCCTCTGAAATGCAGATTGTGGATATGGAGATATGGAATGATGAAATAGATGTTAGGATTTTAATTATTGAGTTAATAAATTGTGAAATCAGCTCTGTACATAGTGAGGAAGAGTATGTAGTATTTCTGGGAATTCATCTGAAAAGGAAGGCAGTATTTGGACAGGAATACTACTTTATATCCACTATGAATATAATGTTTTCCCATTTCTACCAAGTTCTAATTAATTTGAGAGTGATCCACTGTGGAAGAGAATTGTAGAATTTCACCTAAAGACAATTTGATTTCTGGAGGTAAGGGGAGGGAGCTGTATGCTGCTTGTTGCTTGAGATAAGGTTTGCAACGCTGACTGAGGCAACAGTGGTCATCCACTGCATGACCCGCACTAACCACAGTCATTGCAGCAAACAGGGAGGAGGAGACTGGGGAGGTCGGACTAGATGACCTTTGGAGGTCCCTTCCGGCCTGGACCAATCTATGAATCTATAAGTAGATAAAGATTTTAGTAGCTGAATTTTCCACAGGGACTTTCAGAACTCACAATTTTCTGATTTCTCCTTGACCAAGCATATTACAGATCCGCTTAGCTCCTTCAAAGGGGGAGAAAGCTTCATTTTAAGTTATTTCCACCCACCCCCCATAATAATGCTACAGTTTACTTATTAGCAGGAAAAGTTATTTAGTTACAAAGCTTGGTGTCTCAGAATGATGTTTTTCAAGGATCTGTGTCAACTCTCTTTTGTTTGTCTATTATTTCAGTAAGGTTCACAAAAAATGCCATTAACAAAGCCTACCATCATTATTCTGTCTTTTATCTTAGCTATCTGTTGAGCCTCCCACCATGAGATGAGATCAGAGTTTCCCATAATATCCCTCAAACGCTTGCCAAATATATGCTACTAGAACTGCATAAGTGCTTGGGGCAAGGGCAGCAATGCAAGGTGCTTCTAATTTTTCCTTGTAAACACCTCATCAGATATTCCAGAAAAATAATATTCAACTATGCAGCTGTCCTGAAATGCCCTGACAATGGAGATAATAGTTTTATCAGAGGTAGGACATGGTTCCATCTGCTTCTGTCAGGCTGATTTACAGAACTGGAAATGTTTCTGTTCTTTCATTTTTCCTCCCAGAGATCACCACACCTATTAATGAAACGTACATTTCTGGGCATTTTTTCCCCTTTGTTCAAGGTTAATGAAACAGCATGAGAGCATAGTTACTCTGTTAAATTTCAAGCACATTCTGAACATTCATTGCTCCAAAAAGAAGACATTGCCTTTTCTTTTTTCCATAAGTCAGGCAAAGGCTGAGATTCGTCATATCCTTCTGACACATACTAATGAGACAAGAGTTACCAGAAAGAAATTTCGAAAAATAAAACAATGAAATTAGGAGGGAATTCTGTTTCTTTAGTAGGACTTATTTTCTTATTAAACAGATTTTAACACCTAAGAATGTTTCAGTCAATATAGTTATGATTGCAAAATACTGTTAAAAATATTACCTTATCTTGGGGAACGGGAGTTGAAAATTTTGTATAGAAAATAAAAATTGGAAATAATGAGAACAATGAGAACATGAGACCAAGCACAAAATAGGTATAATCTCAGGATACTGGACAGTAGATCTTAAGATGTATAATATACTTTGCACAGTCATTCACTGAACTTGACTTTTGAAGATCCAGAAACATTTAAAATAGATGCTTGTGTTTTAGACTTGCTTAACGGCAAGTGCTACTTCGAGAGAAACAATCAGTGGCACCCAAAATTCCATATTAAAAAAGGCTGGTTCCAGGAACCATATGAAGGCAGATTGTTAAATAGAATTGCTTCCCCAATTAAACATATAATACAGACATGTTAATTGGCATTCTTTTCTTGTTCTTATCTACCTAGTCATTGTAATAGTTGTAACAATTTCAGAGTGCCTGTGGATGTGAAAAAGACTATGTGTCTAGGAACCATACTTTTATTTTCATTTACTGTTCTGTTGCAACCTAGCAAATTTCTTTTAAAGATGGCATAGTCTAAAGTGTATATATAAAGTTAGGAACATTTTTACAATGTTTGGTATAAAACTGTAAGTATACAGTTCCTTATTCTTCTTTTTGGCTTTCAACACCTCTGGAAGAGGTGATGCTTCCATTTCCTGGTTTAACCTTTGGATCTCAGACATTTTTTTTGTTTTTTTTCTCTTTTTTCTTCATGAATGGGTTTGTGTAACTTCTTTGGGTCTCATTTTTCCTGCTTCATATAGGATTAAGCTGGCCAAGCAAATACATCTATAAAACACTAGATAAGTACAGAGCTAACTTTCAAATTCAGAATTGTGTTCTTCCAAATAAGCACTGTCTGTCATCTGGTTTTCATGTTCTGTTAAATCTCTTCTGAAATCTATGAATGCAAACTTTTAATACAAAATATGCAATTCTTTCAATTCTTTTGTATTTTTGAATGATGAAGCTGAGGTGTGGTTTAAAGTACATGCTCCTCTTTTCTTACATGGATATTTTACAGGTACTTTATATTAATTTCTTTCACATTTCCTGAGGTAGAAATAGTTGAGGTTAATGCAACATTTGCAAAAACAAAATTAGATGGTCCTTGTGCTCTTCAGTGGTAATTACTGTTCATTAATGTCCCCACTGAAATATCACAGATTTTAGAAATCAGAGGAAACCATTTATTCTATAAGGATTTAAGCTACTAGAGTAGATGCAGCACCTTGTTTAAGAAGTGCATGTGTCTGGTTATGGCCACCTGTCATCAATTCTACCTAAAACACTGCAATTTCAGTGGAAATGTGGCTCATCTAGATTTCTGTGAACATATTGTTTTATAGGCAGCTATTTTTTCACCAGTTATTCACCAAAGTCAATGGTCATGCTAAAATAAAATATGTACATATATAGGTATACATGTGATCATATCTGAATTGGAGAGTCCAATAACACTACCTTTACTAGTGTTTTTCACTACTGTCTTTACTACCAAAATTTTCTTATGATGTACCATATGGTCACGTTTTTAGTACTCTCTGTTCACATGGTATCTCCCCGGGAATGTCTTTAGAAGAAAGGGCTGGACCTTAATTAAGTCTATCTGTATGGATACAAAATGCACCTCAGTGGAGAAAGAATGCTGCACATGGAAAGATATTTCAGCCATGTGGAGGGAAATTAAGACATACTTACATTGTTTGCTATCCTCTTCTATATTCACCTGAAGGGACCATTTTCCAAGACAGGAAAATAGTATGGAGTTTGGCTTTTGCAGTGAAACTTCGTGCTGCTTCATAATGTATATTTACCAACAGGATGACTCAGTTTTCTGTAGTAATGTTCTGAGACATGTCTATGACTGGTTGCTTTTTCTTCCTTTCTGTGAAGCATCATGTTGGAAAAATGATTTGGATGTTATGGGCAACAATTATGCCCCATTAGGGACTGTGCTCTGTAATGGGAGATTACTCTACAATGAGAGATTACTCTGCAATGGGAGGATGCCTGTTGTGAACTCACATGCACTAGATTCTCTGTACTAGCTGGGAACGGAATTCAAATAAAAATAACTCTCCTTCCCCCACCCCCGCCCTCCCTATTTCCGTACTCCTTGAGTAGCTCTCTAGGGATATTTCACTATGTTAAAGAAATATTTAAACAGCACTCTTTTGAGGACTGATTATAACAGAATAAAATGGGAGAGACAAAAAAGACAGGTAAAACTGTAATAGAAGAAAAAAAAAAAAGAAAAAAAATACTAATGTCACAAGCAGCCCTCAGTTCCTCTTTTACTTTGCCTTTGCTTGGCTATAATCTGTTCTGTCAAAAGTAGATCTTACGCAAGATCAAATTATGGGGAGGCAAACCCAACTTTTTGAGGGCTGTGAAGAAAAAAATCACATTTCCAGCATCAACAAGCAAGGTATAGATAGTCATGCCTTATGCTATACCCACTTAAACATTCCCTGCTTTAGGCTAGTTTGAAAGGTGCATATAAATTACCATTCAATTATCACCACAGTAAATCTTCAAATGATGTCATCTTTTTACAAAGTAAGGGAATCTAAATTTCCAGTATCAGCAGTATTCTTTTGGACATTAAACTTGCAGTTGGTTACAGTCCACTTAACTTCCCTGAAATAATTCAGGCTGCTTCCAAGACTATTTATAAGCCAACAGTTTCACATATTAGGTGCAACAGTTTTTCTTCACTTACTTTCAGCTGGCATGATTGTTTTTTATTTAAAAAAAAAAAATCCCCCCAAAAAACCACCTTAAAGCACTACTCTACTTGTCTCTTAGGTTTTATAAAAGTTTGCTTTCGTAAGAGACATCAGGTTCAAAAAGGCAAAGAGATTGTTTTTCATCAGCATCATGACAGTTGGTAGGAAAAAAAAAATCCAGAGGAAAGATTTATGGAAAAGAAGCAAAGCACAATTCTATCACTGAATTTTGTTTACAAGCTGATAAACAGAACTGTTATCTGGCCATTGGAATCTCTCACTATGTTTAGGGGAGAATGAGCACACTTCCAGTCTCTGCTGCAGATATTGAAGGTCCGTACGTAAATGGGGTCACGTACACAAGAAAGCACTCCTGCTTTTTTCTCTTTGTAATGGATACTGAAGTTGACACAGATGGTAGTAATAAGAAGGCAAACTCCAAGGCTGCCAACTGCGTCAGTCTTAGGTCTTTCAACACACCTCATCTGAAACGATAACTATAATTCCTCTTCCATTGTGTAGTACCACTGTGCCTCACATCTTTTGAAAATATTAAGAAAATTATTCAGAGTACTTACTCTACCAAAGTATTGCTGGAAAAAACCCCTATATGTAGTATTCAAACTTCTTTTTTAATTGAGGTTATCTTAGAGTTTTAATGCTTCCCAGTAATGATCTCTTTTCAAAGTTGAACTAAAAGTTACACTCAAGTTTATATCTTAGCTGATTCTCCCACTGTGTCTTGTGTTATCTAAGTGTCAGCTGTTCAGCCCTGTAGTGCAGTACAGCAAACAGAAAAGGCAGGAGTGAGTGATATGTTCCAGGTGTATACTCTCTGGATAAGAGTAAATGGGAATCTGCTCAATGTAGAGAAACTATTCCCTTTCAGGTTTTAAATTGAAACCTTAAATAAGCATAAAATTAACTGTGAAAAAAGGGTTTGGGTTATGATTTTTTAGGTACCCTCAGAGGTTTTAATGTAACTGTGGCCAGGTAGAAGTATTTGAAAGTGTTTTGCATTTGAAAAGCTTTTGCATCATTAGGCGTGCATAGAGAAAGCATCAGCAGAATGAAAATTGGACTTTTCCTTTAGTGTCAACAGCAGCCACTTGTAACAGTTCCATTAATGCTAGGATTGTACTGACTCAGTGCATACTTGGTGTCACTGGTTTGAATCACTTCTGTGCTCTATGTTGTATTTTTTCTTTGGGTTTTTTTTTTTCATCTTATGTTTTGCTGGGACTAATAAGAACCACGTCTTTAGAGCTAGTGTTTAAGTACTGTTTACAGTGGTGGAAGAAATCCTTAATCCTTATTTTTTTTCAAATGTCTTTTTAACCCTGTTTACTAAGATGCTTTTCTGATCCCTTCAAAAAAGATCACTTCTCAATCTTTTCTCTTCTCCCCTTCATATGTAATGTGTTGCATATACATATTTATAAATGCATAAATATATATATATATGAATACACACACTGCAAAATCAGTTGTGAATCAGCCTTGGCTGTGATAGATTCATACCAAATACATGAGCTGCCCTGGAGCTGAGGCCAGCATGCTGAATTCCTCCCCGCCTCCCAGAGTCCCCTGCTGGGATGTTGTCTTGGAGACCTGGTAGCAAAGGTTGAAATCCCCCCTTTACCTAACACATTGAAAAGTTTCACAATAAAAAGAATCCAAATCAGAGCACTTTGCGGTAGAACAAGATGAATAAACAAGATGAGTGCAACTTTTAATTCAGCTTTGAAAAGAGATCATTACTGGGAACATTAAAACCCTAAGATAACCTCAATTAAGAAAGAAGTTTGAATACTTCAGACCTGTTCTGGTGGGAGATGTATGTGTTAGGAGTGTTTCAAGTTGATCACCTGGGATGGAATGCTGCCCTGCTGGGGTACGGTTAGGCTGACACATCAACCACGTCCCAAGGGTCTCAGCCTGATGGAGGCCAAACACATTTAGATCTGTGAGGGGAAGTGGAGCATACTGTCTGGATTCTGGACAGTGGCAGCTCAGTTCTGTGCAAGATGCATGATAGGTCCTTTATATTTTAGATTTAGCCTCTTGTCCTTTATGAAATGTTTAGTACACATTGGAGAAAACAAAAATAAATCTCACTATTTTCTTTTTGATTACCTCAGTGAACTCTATTAATTCAGGACACAATGAACTGAACTTCAATAAGCTGAGAAAATGTGTTATCTTCGGTGGAATAACATCCTATCACTAATTTCCACTTTCATAGTATTCACTTCTAATCTTGCACCTGATCATGAAAGGATTACTGAAGAAGCAAGCAAATCAAGAGCTCTCATATTCATGTCTGCTTTGTATGAAGTATGTAAAAAAATCTTCAAACACTTTTTAATTTCCCTGTGCAATTATTTATCTTTCTCCTCTCTTCTGTTTCTTTTCTGATGAAGGCTAACACATAATGGTGCTTAAGCTTGAGCTCAGATTTAAATTTGTGGAAATTCCCATTCACTGTGTAAAGTATGTATTTGCTAAATTGAAGTTTTCATGACAAGAGTTTTATTATTTCATTACCCCAAAAAGCATCAACAGCGATGTGCACTGTGCAGTAAGAATCTGCTTACAGAGAATTAGGATATGTGAACTGTTTATGAAATAGTTTTAACCAACAACAAAATCATGTACTTACTTTGTTATGTGTTTGCTAATGTGTTATTATCCCTACCGGTATAACTTCTATTTACTTTTATTATTTAAGAGCAAGTGACCAAATGTTGGAAATTCTTTTTCTTTGGATCTACATGTACCTTGAAACTGTTCTTCTTCACCCTGCGTATCTTCCCTCTTCTTTTTTTTATTTTTTAAATTTTATTTTCCAGTACATGAGGAAATACTTCACTGAAATGATACTTTCTGCTTATATCTAGAAATGGTTCTAATACCATTAGAAACATAACCATAAAATGCAAAAGTAAGATGTTAGGTGTCAGTTTTACAGAAAACAGATGAGTGTGGTGATGTTAGGAAGTGTGCCTTTTATTGGAACTTTAAACGAGAGCCCTTTACCCAATGCTCTGAAAAGTTTCCCAATAAAAAGAATCCAAATCAGAGCACTTTGCTGTAGAACAAGATGAATAAACTTGCAGACATCAGTGTTGAAAATAAAGACTGTGCGCTGTAGGAATTAAATGATCGCATGCATTAGATTCCTGCAGTTGCAAGCAACAATTTAACAGAAACTACCAGTGGTTATTTTTGTCCTTGATTTTTATTTCCAGCAGGTGTCCCCTACTGGTAATGGTGAGGGATTCCTAAAAGTCAGAGTGGAAATAGTGAGTGTATAAATACTCCCCCAGGTCTTTTAAAATTAAATGGACATTCCTGAAGCTTAAAATATCCTTTAAGCGTGCACTTACGATTTTATTTAAAGGTAGAGGCTGCTTGTCAGAAACTCTATTTGCTACAACTAGATTGACAAAATAACACTGCTAACTATTGATGGTTCAAGGCCTAATTAACAGACTGACTTTGAGGAAGATAAGTATTACAACTAATATAATATTGTAAAATATTTGTTTCATAGCCTACCACATATGATGGGTATGTATTTCCCACAAGACCTTAAGATAAGGCACCTAGCAGGATGCAAAGTATCCCATTAAACAACAAACAAACAAACAACCCCCCCCAAAAAAAACCAACCCAAACCTCTACCATGAAAACATTAAGCCTGGCCTGACCCCAAATGTCAGCCCCATCCAAAGTCCAGGGCAAGGATATGGAAGAGAACCAATGTAAGACAAAGGACATCCAAAGACTTAGCGGAGGTCATGGGAAATGTCGCCTACCCTGAACTTGATTATAATCAGTTCTAATTGTTACAAGGCTCATGTTGTTTTAAAAGAATGCAATAATAAAATTTCAGCTTCCTGGAACTTGAACCAAATGTTGCATTTAATATGAGAAGAGTCTTTCCTTGGAGATTGTGTCGATTGCATAGTAAATGTGACTTGTCATCTTTAGTTTCAAATAGCTGTCTGCACTAAACATTACTGGAATGCTTAATAATGTACTAAAAAAAAGATAAAAGTAACCTTCACCTTACACAAAAGAAATTTTATAGTTGATCATATAATAGGTTTCAATTTTTTAGAAAATAATTTTCTTTTTCTTTGCTACTTTACATGATCATTCTTATTAATATTAATTTTTTACAATTTCAAGCACTAACAATACATTTTAATGGTTGCAGCTTTCAGCTCAGAACAGCTATATGGTATGTGACAGCCAGCAGGAACTCTTCCAAACATGCTGCACTTGGTATACTGGGCCAAATTCTGAGCTCATATAAATTCCTTTGAGACACCCAAAATGCCCATGAATGCTGTTCTTCTGACCTAGGTTCTTAACTTTTCTTTTTGCAGTCCACCCTGGTGTATTGGGCAGTAAGAGGGGAAAATGGTTTTGCAGAATCCTGTATAAGAAGTAGGGTATACTTTTTAAATCCTCCTACAAAATAAAGCTCATACAGAATTATACATCTCTACTATAGAATTTATAACAAGACTTGAAATACCTAGAAGGGCGATCAATCCCTCATAGCTTTCATGTGTGCTGTTTTCACAAGGAGGTATATACAGGATTTTTTTCCATAGGCAGAATGCACCTATGACTTTTTCTGTTCCTCATTATGTCCTCATTATCAAGTCTCAGGCCAGAAATGGTTATCTGACTCATGTAATTCTCTCATTTTTAAGGTGGGTCTTAAATTCCAGTTTCCCATGACATGTTCTCACATCCCACAGCTCTCTTCCCCAACAGAAAGAAAAACTGGTGATCAGTGGTCAAAACACCATTTGCAATAAAGCATACAGTTGGACTCAATGAACTTAAAGGTCTTTTGCAACATAAATGATTCTATGATTCTATAACTCATTCAAACAATGCTTTAAGAGAAACTGTAAATGGCAAACCAGACATTTGCCAAGGCCTGTCCTTCCTGGATCTGAGCAGGCCTATGGAGACAGCCTGTTCTTCCAAACCAAATGCATCACTTTCTGTTGCTGTCTCACACTCTTCATAATCTTTCCCAGAAACTTCTTAAGGGTAATTCTCTTCTCCTTTTGAGAAACTTCTAATAAGTCATTACTGCATTTTTTTTCTGCAGATCCAGAGACTGGCAGAACACACTTGTGTCTTTGAAAGGATACTTGTTTCCCGAAGCTCATGGATCTGTTCACTGTTGGTTGCTTGGTTTGGTTTGTGGGCTTTGGGTTTGTTTGTGCGTTTGTTTTTTTCTGTGGCACAGTAAGACAGTACTGTCATTTTTGGAAGATAATTGTTTCCACTTATACATAAGGTCTCCATTGTAGCACCTGTGATGTTGAGTTTCACGCTAGTCCAAGTAACTCTATGACCTACAGTCAGAGCACTCACTGGAGAGATAAACATGAGGTCTTAGTAGCTTTTATTACAACTAAATATTAGCAGTCCTGAGGATCAGCACAATCTGAGTGTTTACACAAAGATTTTTTTTTGGAAATGTCATGGAATACACTTCTTGAACCATACTGCAATTCAGTTACATTAGAGCTTTCTAATGTACTGAAGGAGTCCTCTCTGACCTTCCTTTTTATTCTTTCTTTGATAAAAGCATTTCTGGGATGAGATGAAATGGAAATGTTATTGATTTATTCATACAGTCTTCATTTTCTTGGCTGTGGTAAATTTAATAGTTGTTTATTGGTCCCTGGGTTCCATTGATCAGCATTCCTCCTTCTCATACCCATGGAGGGCGCTGAGCCTGAAAAGCCCTTGTGTTAACTTTGTGCACCTGAGGAGGCCATTAATTCATGATTTGTGATTCTTTCCAGGATTAAGGCCAAAGTATGACTGCCATTTGCGTTGGAGTAAACCAGTGACTTGACAAAACCAAACAGTTGCATTTTCTGTATTTTTAGAATGGTGGCCATCGGTCTCTACTTTTCAATATATACCTTAGAAGTAATAGTCAGAAATTCAAGGATTCTAGTTTACCAGTATTCAGGCTACCAATGGTGACTACAGGAAAGAATAGCACTGACAATATTATACCTGTTAGAAATGGCCTGGAGGAGGGGAATCTTGTCAAAAAAAAACCCTATAATTCAGCTGAAAAGCCCTGAGCTCATGAGAGCAATTTGCAAGGTGGTAAATACATAGGTTGGCACAAAAAACACAGTCTCACCCATTTTTTTGCCAGTTTGCCTCACCTTCTTTACCTTGCTCTCGCACACTGTGCTCATCTGAGGGCTCAAGCTGCATGTGGCAGAGGAGCTCTTGACCTCCTGAGCGCTCTGGTTTGTTCCTGCTTTAAAGCAGCCTGTTAAAATCAGCTCAAAGGAGTGGCAGTCAGATTGAGAGATGCATTGGGGAGGAGTCATATCTGCCACCAAAATATTTCCAGGAACTGAAGATGAAAACCGGATGGCAAAGGAGTTCTACAGCTGGAGAAGATGATTTTAACTTTAGATATATTTGTTATGGCTCATAAGAGTGGGATCAGTGTGGAGAATCTGCTACTGGCAAGGAGAAGGCAGGGGGAGAAGATTTTAATTACAAACATATTTATTAACAATGAGTCCAGAGACTTGATAGGGAGAAAGAAAGTTTTCATTTTTAACACATGTGCATTATTAATCATGAATGATACTAGGGTTACAAATGGGAATCTGCCTGGAGGCAGAGGGCAGAAGAGATGATTTTTATTAAACATATTGAGCCAATTTCTGTCCTCTGACATACGCACACGGCTTCCATTGAACTCCATGGGAGGCCTACACTTGCATTGCAGGGCATAATTGTATTCTGCATGTTCCATACATATTAATCATAATTAAAAATAAAGTTCAAGGCAGGGCTGAGGGATATGTGGTTGAGGCAGGGATAGGGCCAAGGGTAATTTACTTTATCGATATATATTTCCTAAGGTGCCTTGTATCTTGACAGGCGATAAAAAAAAGATGTAATTCATATGATATGAATATACACTGATACATGTTGGGTAATATTTCATGTTATAACACCAGTTACAATCCTTTTTGTTGCTTTTTAAAGATTTTAAAAGAATGGTTAAAGCTAAAAAGCTAAAATGAAAAGTTTAAACCTCCTTGGAACACCATAAGTGCTCCAGCATGATCCTTACTGATATGCAAAAGATGATTACATCATCTGATGTAACAAAATTAAACAATCAAATGAAACTGTAATGATTAGTATTATCATTGCATTTCTATCTGAAGTGTTAAGTTGTAGCCCCATTTTATATTATGTCGTTTGGATTGGGAATGTTTCTCTGTGTTCCAGAGGAATCTTATTTCCATGCTGTGAGACTGAGTTGTCCTTTGTGATTTTCTGTAAGTGAATTTTAAACAGTTTTACCAACTTTGTGGATTCAGTTTTTGTACCTATACCTGAATATTTTCTAATTTGGTTGACATCTTTCAAGTTATTTTTTTATATATTTTGCATATCTTATTTTAGATCTCATGGTCTAGTCCACCAACTCAAGAAGTAGCCCTTCTTCCCAGCTCTTCTCTGCCTCTCATCATGTCTCTGCCTTCCTCATAGTCCTATATAGTCCTCATAGTCCTCATAGTCCTCATAGTCCTTCCTCATAGTGCTCAGACTTTGTTTTCATCTCTGTCCAGGGCTTGCTAAACTCAGGCCTCTCCTTTCTTGATACTGCTACTCAAATTAGAGAGCTTTTAAGACCTCATGGGCCTGAGCCGAGTACTTTAATTTGTCTTCTTTAAGTAACTTTCAAGACTCTTGAGTAACTTGCACTGGTGATCCACAGATCATGGTATCTGTCAGACAGAAAGTTGCTTTTTATCTTAAGCCACTCCTGCTGATAGCTTTGGAAGACTTCACTCTGTCCTTGTTTGTCAGCTATCAGATTTACTTAATTACTTTCTGTTTTGAGGACTGCATATTCCAATCTAACTATTCTGACCAAGAATTTAATGCAAAGATGGTTTCCTGCTTACTCCGTGATCTAAGGTAACATTGGCCTCTCCCTTTTGCCCACCTCTTTCAGGGCGTAGAAAAATGAGCATCTTGATTGTGAGCACCTTTGGGAACCAGTGACATCGCAGGCATCAGGTAAGAAAATTTGTTCTAAGTTGTGGGCAATCGTCTGCCATCCTCATAAGCAGCTTTGTTTCAGAGGATGTTTAGGTCTCCATGTAGTGCCCCAGAACTCTTTGTGAAGTACTTAGAGATAAGAATGAAATCATGTCTTTCCCAGAGACTTTCAGCAAGACAGAATGTTTGCTTCATCTGAAAAGAGAGGGAATATCTAGACAGTGTGGGAAAAGAACCTTCTTCCCTGGGAAAGCAGATAAGAGGGTCAAGACAGCAACCTCCTGTTCTTCCTAAATGCCTTCTGCGCCTGGTCACATATGCCATCTAGGAAAGTTTCAGATGAAAGGAACCACTTTATAGTCTTCTTCAGGATGCAGGAGTTGAGACTTTAGTAAAATGATATGGGTTATGATACCTATTCTGCAGTTTAATTCAGATGCTAAAGATACTAATTTTAAAAGTGTTACTTTGCAGAAAATCCTTAGAATTTGCACAATGTTCTGGCTGGAGATCCAGCCACACATCTTTACCAAGGCAGTTTCTGGATTGCTGCAAGTTCTGAAGCCTGATTGCAATTTTTCATTCAGGTCAAAGACGCCAAATTAGGTTACTTTAATAGATGTTATACACATATGTATGCACACATATTACCATACCTTGTTTAAACAAATTAAATTCAAAACAGATGGAACTGAGAAATACCTTACATAGTTCTTCTGTGAAGAAGTTACCAAGCTTGCCTAAAATTAGGTAAAAAAAATTAAGATTCCAGGGAAGAAAGAATAAAAGCATTAGCTGTTTTATAAACTATTGATGTATGTTATAGACAAGAATTGACACCGAAACATCAGGAGTTGCCATTGACTTGAGACTACACATTGTATGTGTACTGGATAGAGAACTTTAATAAAGCTACTCATTTTTCTGAGGGGACAAATTAAACATGCAGAAACGGACTTGATATTTTCCTTCACACTAAAATATTTTAAAGGATGATTTATTTGCCCTTTAACAATAACTGTATTTATGCAAAAGACATTTAAAATACTAATTTAACTTTATAAACCTATATTTTCAGGTCTTTCTATGCTTACACAATCCTGATGCTCCTATGGTGGCTTGACTAGAGAGCACAAAGCAGTCAGCAAAACAGATGAGGTCTCTCATCTGTTTTCCCTCTGCGCCCTCCTCCCCATATATTTTAGGATCAATTGTTTAGGGACAATTTCTGGCTCTGTGGGTATGTAATACATAATCTGGACAGTTTGACTTCCCTTGTATTCTTACATGTATGTTCATCATTATTCCATAACTGTATTTAGCCTATCTAAATTTGGTCATGAGGTACCTAGCTGCTTTTTAAAGCTCCATCCCTCCCACTCTTAGGCCTACCCTTACTTTTCTAGCAATTAGGCTGACAACACTCTTCCCTCTTCTGCTTTTCCTTTTTTTGACTCTTTTGGTCCTGAATGCCAAACAGCTCACTCAGGTGACATGAGCATGGGGCTACTGTGCTTACTGCAGCAAGCAAGGGGTGGGTTGAAGCCTCTAGATAGCAGGGAGCTGTCAGCCCAGTGCTTCTTCTTTCTTAACATCTGCAGGCATTGCCTGGTGAAAGAGAAATACTCCTGTTGTCACCACTGCAGTGGCTGTTGGGCTGGCTGGCCCACTGATTTGCCAGGAAGAAGAACACAGACTACTGGTGTAATCAGCAGAGAGGGTTTCAGGGCTGTGGCTGTGTGGCTTATGTGACAATAGAGGAATGCAGTCATGTTATCTAAAAAGTCTAGATCTTGCTAAAATCACAGAATCACAGAATGATATGGGGTTGGAAGGGACCTCTGGATATCATCTAGTCCAACCCCCCTGCCAAAGCAGGTCAACCTAGAGCAGGTTGCACAGGAACTTGTCCAGGCAGGTTTTGAATGTCTTCAGAGAAGGAGACTCCACGACCTCTCTGGGCAGCCTGTCCCAGTGCTCTGCCACTCTCAAAGTAAAGAAGTTCCTCCTCATGTTTAGGTGGAACTTCTTATATTCAAGTTTGTGCCCATTTCCTCTTGTCCTATCCCTGGGCACCACTGAAAAAAGACTGGGCCCATTCTCTTGACACCCTCCTTTTAAGTATTTATAAGCATTGATCAGATCCCCCCTCAGTCTTCTCATCTCTAGACTAAAAAGACCCAAGTCCCTCAGCCTCTCTTTGTAAGAAAGATGCTCCAGTCCCCTAATCACCTCCGTAAAAGGAGAGTGGCCTGGTTTTTAGAACTTTGTTTGGATATCCAAGGCAGTATTTTCCTTATGACTATTTCACTCAACATGAACAGTTTTTCTTCCTAAGCAAAATTTTCAGCAAATGAAGGGCAGGGACACCTCCACTAGAGCAGGTTGCTCAAAGCCCCATCCAACCTGGCCTTAAGGCCAGGAAGATTATGGAGATTACAAGTGACTAGTTCAGTTCCTCACAAAATACTGAATAATGTGAGTTTGGCTTGAAACAATTTTTCTGTCTTCTGTTTCTAGATCTGTAATAACTTTTAGTATAGAGGTAGTCCAGTAGTGAATTCAGGGGAGCTGTGTGTGTTTAAACAAGGATATTTGCAGGGTTCAGATCTGTAATCTATCGTGTTCAAAAGTTACGAATTTTCTTCCTGGAATATGATGAGTAGATGAACTCCTTGGCAATGCTATCTGAAGATAACTTGGTAAGCATACCCAGATGCTTATATAATTAATAGATAATGCTATACTATGTAGAAACTTTATTTAACAATCATTCAAATAAAGGCCATTAGAGAAAATAGCTAAAAACAACTGAAGGTTGTTTACCTAGGTTTTTCAAAATGCACTTTTCATCATACAGAACGTAGGAAAATAGCACATATTATCTGGATTGTGCTTGCACTTAAGTTGTTTTCCCACTTTCTGTAATGTTCTTTCAGGATGTTAAAAAGAAGGTTAAACTACATTAACTCATTCACCCTGTTGATATTAGAAGTACTTACCCAGAATGCTTTTCAGTTGTCTTTGGCATGAAAATCAGTTTTCTTCAAAGCCACTCTCAGGTTGCAACTGAAATCCTCCATGTGTAAACAACTTGAAATTCTTATGCTAGATTTAAAATCCATACTTTACCAACGCAACCTCACTGACTAAGAGGATTTCAATACTTCCTGGAGTTTAGATCAAATGCTTTATGAATTAGAAATGAGAAATTATTCACTTTTTAAAGTTCAAATTTACCAAGATGTTTTGACATTTTTAAGGAGTTATCAAAAATCTTATTTTCCTTAAGCTGTTAGGCATTAGAAATAAGATAAAGGTGATACAATAAGAAATTATAGTGTTCAATTTAAGTATTGTTAACCAATAACTGTAAGGGCAATATGAACAGGTTCAACCTGAATTCTGAAGTGTTTGACATCTGCAATTGAAATCCACTTAGAAACCTTAAATATGTATATTTTAAACCTTTTATGCAGCTGCAATGATGATTTCATAACTTCAAGTAACAGCATTTTTGATGATAGTGATACAACACGGCTGAGTCACCTGTCAGATTTCAGTGATAATAGAAGCTCTTCATAATGTTTCACTGAGCAAATTTTAGGAGATGGTTGTGCTAGTGTATACAGGATATTTGGAAAGTGGTGTTGTCTATGCTGGACTTACCTTCATAGGTTCGTACATTTGAAGTGCAGAAGTATTTATGATAATCTGTTCTGAAAATTAGAACCAGTTAAACTTTCACATGAAGACCTGGAGAACAGTTCCTAAATGTTAGAAGAAAGATGAATTAATGACTTGCCATATAGAAAGGAGACTAGAATTTTTTGATCTATGTTCTCCTTAAAGCAAAGATTTAGATGGGATTACAACAGACATTTAAAAAAACCTTATACCTAAATTGACATTGGAGAATATTGCACATCATCAGGCAGACACCTTTAACCTAACCTGACTCATGTTTGACTGCCAGCTCCATGTCTGTCTAAACACATAATTAACACCCAAATGATTTTTCCAGAAAGTTTTAATTTTGAAGCAGAAGGGTATGCAGAGTTACGTGAAACAGATGCTTGTTTATGTATTTGAACGTTAGAAATTTTGCATTATGATGCTGCAAATATTTATGCTCATTGTTAACTTCATTGACCTGTACTCATGTTGTGCTCAGCAAGGCTGGGTATTTAAAGCTAAATCTATGCATGCCTGTGTGGTGAGCAGGGTCCAAGCAATGTAAAGTTGGAAACAGAAATGTTCTTGCATAAAATGGGGTTTGGGAAATACTGATGACTAAATGAAGAAAGAGGAGACTGTTTTAAGAAGGAGATGTTAAGAAAGAAGCAGATAGAGGAAAGAGGCATTTACTGGCTAAGCACAGAGAGGTGCCTGACTGTGACAGCATTAAAGGAGGAGAGAGAGAATGGGAGACAGAGAAACGGAGAGTAGAGGAGAGACGAGTATGTTGTCTGCACACACATTTGCAAAAACTCCCTACCTTTCCTTTTCTCTATCTAAACCAATATAACTACCAGACACTTCATAAACTTGCAAGAACCAGCTAATTTTCCGGAATTCCCTATCTGATATTAATATCTGCAGAATTTTTCAAAGGTTTATTTAAAATCTCATCTATAACCGTATTCCACATAAATGATACAGAATCGTAGAATCATAGAATAGTTTGGGTTGGAAGGGACCTTTAAAGGTCATCTAGTCCAACCCCCCCCTGCAATACACATGGACATCTTCAACTAGATCGGGTTGCTCCGTACAACCTCACCTTGAATGTTGCCAGAGATGGGGCATCTACCACCTCTCTGGGAAACCTTTTCCAGTGTTTCACCACCCTCAGCATAAAATTCTCTTCCTTATATCGACTCTAAATCTTCCCTTTTTTAGTTTAAAACCATTACCCCTTATCCTACTGCAACAGGCCCTGATAAAAAGTTGGTCCCCACCTATCTCATAAGCCCTCTTTAAGTACTAGAAGGCTGCTATAAGATGTCACCAGAACCTTCTCTTCTCCAGGCTGAAGAAACCCAACTGTCTCAGTATGTCCTCATAGGGAAGGTGCTCCAGCCCTCTGATCATTTCTGCGGCCCTCACTGGATCCACTCCAACAGGTCTGTGATTTTCCTGTTCTGAGGGCTCCAGAGCTGAACGCAGTACTCCAGGACTAATATAATGGTGATTAGTTGTTTAGATAGGGCTGTCACAAAACTTGTTGTCATATTTAACAGAGGTTAAAAGAAAATTGCATCAGTTTTCAAATCTTGGCCCTTCTTTAGGTTTTCATGTTCATATTTTACCATTCTTTCTAAAAATCATGGTGATGTGCTTTCCATCCCAACTTCAGTATTTAGTTTTTACAATATAATCAAAGGATTGGATATGTACAGGAAAAAGTTAATGTGTTAGTTTATTTTTCAAGTAGTTCACTACAAAGTGAAAATTTCTCTGTCAGGTGGGATGAGAGAGAGAAGCAATAAAGTTTTTCAGTTTAAATCTATTGGAATAAGAATGCCACCCCCAGCAGTTCTATTACATAGAGTAAACAGATTTAAAAAATACCTAGGGATATTAGGTAACTATGTGTAAGTCTCACAACTGATGTAATACTGCAGTACCATTTTCCCATTCTGCCTGAAACAGTTATGGGATATGGGCTAAAATCCTGGCTCCATTGAAGTAAATTTCAAAGCTCCAACTGTTATTCTTATGATGTGGTGATTTACATGAAATACAGCATTTTCAAGTGACCAAAGGTCTTCATTTGGATTATTTGTGAGAATCTAATGTGTCACAAAAGAAATTGTTGCCATTCTAGCAACTTTTCCAACTTAAGGTGGTGGGTTTTACTTTCAACTTGTATATGCCAGCATTTTTTATTACCACATTTTGAGAAAGAATATTTATTCTGAGGTAAGCAAAATCAAATAGAATAAGAGGGAAAAAAAAAAAAGACAGTCTGATTATTAATGTTGGTAGAGGTTTTCTTTTAACTAAAATAAAGTGATGTTTTTTATCATATGTTTTCACTTCCTCTTTGAATTTTAACTTCACACTTCTGAGCATGATGAATGATCACACTGAAAATACTGTCCGATTGTATGAAACTATTCCCAAATGCAGATGGGAAGCAGACATCAATCTCTTAAGAATTTAAATAAAAGCTAGAAGAATAAAAGAATAAAAGTTCTATCATTATGTAGAATTATTTCAAGCTATTTATACTAAAAGAAGAAAAGCTCTGGCATTGTTCAGTCCAAATTGCTGAAGGGCATTTTCTGTGCCTTACATGACCTACTTTTAAAACCACAAGCCTTTAAAATTTCAGAATTAGCAAATTTATCTGCCTTAGTCTTTTATACTATTGAGACAATGTATAAGATTAAAATCTCCTGTATTTCCACTAACTTATCCCAAAAACAAATATACAGAACAAAGCAATATAAAAGTATAATTTCTAAAAGTCATTGTTCTTAATCTTTATATATAGAATGCTGTAAAATAATTCCATAATACAATTCATCTGCAGTATAATTCTTCTGTCTTCCTATGTTAAGACTACTTTTGGACACCTGTTACCATAGAAGAATCTGATATTTAGGAAAGAATTTGAATTACACAGTATGGACTGATAGCAGCACTCCCCTCTCTCACATGCACAGCAGCACCTCTTCTCAGATTCAGTTTAAGGTGAAGTTTTAACTTCTGTGTGGTGTAAGAAGATAAAATATGTCTTCAATTTTGTGGATAGAGGCTGTAAATAAGAATGTGAATGTTGGTCTGTCTTTAAATAAATCTTTTCCATATTTTCTGTCAAAAAACAGGATCCTTAAGAAATCTTTTTTCCTGAGCCTTTATTTATTTTTCAAATGTCACATATAATTAAAAATCTGTCTTAGGTCAAGGTCTTTTTTTGAGAAACATTTGAAGAGTGAAGGGTTGATGCATCTTCCCTGCTTATTTTGTGGAAATGGAACAACTGGCTTTCCTTTGCTATTGTCATTTCATGAAACCTTGTCATGTGAAAGGTAACCGCAGTCTTCCATAGCTCTCAGTAACTGGAGCCCTAGCAGAAATCCATCAGGATTTCTCTACAGCCCTTATTTCTAAGGTTTTCCAGAAATCAACAGAAAATGTTAAAATGCATAACAAATAATTGAAATGTGACATATTTTAGGCTTGGGAAATGAAAAAGATATTGTAAAAGTATCTTCATGTTCTGTACTCCTGAGAAGGAATTCTAAAGAAATGAAAACATAATGCACAAGGGTAATACTCTGAGTTTATTATCTGCATTACCAGCAGTTTGGAACTCAGTGCTCTCAATATCTCAGCGCAAATCTCCATCACTTCAGGTAATGAAGGAAAATTTAACCTTTGGTGAGCAGCTACTAGAGAGGAATGTCATGCACATAACTATTTTCAAACAGCAGTACCATCCTGAAGGATAAAACGACTTCTTTCTTTCTGCGGCCCTTACTTAAAGGGCTGTTCTGTTGTTAAGACAGTTACTGGAGACAGAATACCTACACATAACTGTTTTGCACATGTTTCTGCCTGAATGGCATGGGTTGGCATTCAGGTTTGCAAGCTGGGAGCTGTGGCTCCCCACAAGAACTCACTCCTAGAACAGAGAGCTGAGAGCAAACCTCTCCTCCGGGTGCCAGAGGAGAGTGGAAAAGATGTCCTCCTTGATCAGCCTCCTTGATGACACAAGTGAGGACATGTTCACAAGTAATGGCCATGGTATTCTTGATGCTACGAAGAAATAAATAAATAATAAAAAAAGTAATGTTTGCTTTGATGATCTTTGCTGACCCTTCTACATTTCTGTTAAATTGAGAGCTTGAGAAAATAATCTCCTCTGCTAATTCAGTTGTGCAAAACTTTTTTTTTTTAAGAACAAGCTGTGCAAAAAAATATTTCCTGCAAAAGTATAATCCCTTAAACCCTTTTTTCTGAAATCAAAATCTACCTGTGAATGGCAATAAATACCAGTGGTATAGAAAAGTCTGGAAAAATCTGGTCTAAAGACTCAAATTGAGAAATTTCCCAAAAGACAATTAAGATTGTGTGAGATTTATTTGTTACATGGAAATGACTATTTTTTTCTCAAACTTTTCTGCAGTTGCTCATTAATCTTTGTGTAAATGGTTCCCAAAAATAAAAATAAGAGGACATCAAAGAAGTATAGATGGTAGGTGACTGAGTCTGAAACAAGATTCTCAAAATTAAGGATATATGAAGTACGCATTGTTGATTGTATAAGACTGTGAATGAGGTATTTGTCACAATTTTAATATAATAGCAGAACACTGATTCTACTGAAATACATTTTATTCTGTAAAATTGGCCATATTCTTACATGTGCCATTGCAGAAAATAATGACAAGGTTCCAAATAACTGTAAGCGTTACAGGACTGTATACACTCCTGCTAGGAATTCACACAAATTATATAGTTCTGGTGCACAAGAAAACAGTTATCTCAATGAAACAATTGTCCTCATCCAAAACCAGATGTAATTAAGGGGGGTGAGCCAAAATAAATGATAATAACATCATAGCTTTAAATATCCAGCAGGATTAGAGCAAATAATGTACAGTTCAAAGACTATAATAGACTAGGATGCTAAGAAAAGTTGTGCAGTTCCTTTTTTCCCTTTTTTTTTCCTTTTTTCTTTTTTTTTTTTCCTTTTTTTTCCTCCTTTTTTCTTTTTTTCTTTTTCTTTTTGGATTGATTGTTCAAAGTGGATCAGAAGCTTCAGCACAGGTGCAGCTTTGCCTTTCTGTCTCTCTTTCTCTCTCTTTCTCACCCCTTGACAAGTTCGGATTTTTTTCCAGAGGTGTAACTTGAAGGCCATGCCAGCGTTAAGCTTTAACAGCCTTTCTGTGATACTTAAGGTGCAATAATCACAATAGCACAGGCCCTAATTTTGTCTGCACACATCCAGCTTGGGAAAAACTATTAAGTAAATGAAACCCATATTGTTGCTGCATTTATACAGCTGTAAATATTTAGATCAGGCAGTTCAAACCTAATTTAAGCATGCTTATAGGATCTGCAATCCTTTACCTGGATTGTAAGGTAAATGCATCTCACAATGCCATCTTCTGATATCCCCCCTGAATATGTCTCAAATCAGTATAGAAGAAACACCAGAGTCTTTGTCCTCTAATCTGCCTTGCTACTATATATAGTGGCCTGATAAATTTATTACTGTATTACTAGATAAATCAAAATAATCTTAGTTCTGGTAAATGTACGAACACAGCAAATCTGAGGAAATCACAGCTGTTGGCTAGCATGTTTGTGGCAAAGCAAGGCTGTTTGCAGCTTCTTACAAGTTTTAGCTGAAGCCTGTGCATCTTCATTTATTTCACAGATGTGGGAAGCTGTGGATGCAATGGTATGCAAGAAGACACAGTAAACTGGAACAGAGATAATAAAAACCAGAACCTGTAGATCTCATTCCTCAGTTTTAACTGCTAAATAACAATCTCCTCTACCAAGCAACCAAAGCTTAGAGGTGAATATGTAACGGAATTATCTAGGAATTTACCTACTAAATCCTCTTCAACCACAAGGGAATACAATGCTGGTGATGCTCTTGATCCTCTCGGCTCATTCCTGTGACATGTGACTGTGGTGGCTGTTGATCTTCTGGTCTTAAGTCTGTTATCTGATTTTGAAAAGTATTCCGGGTCCTGTGCCAAGAGGATATTAATGGAGCAAATAGTCTGGTTTAGATGATCTCTACAGATCAGAATAAGGGTCCCTGGCCTATAACAACAGCATTTGTGAGCAGATGAACCCTCTTACATTTATGTTCAGGTGAAGTGGGAGGGAAAACGCATTTACACAATAGTGAAAAATGGCCCTCACTGTAAAATACAAGTATGGATTTCAGTTGCTGTGCAAATCCAAGTTGACTGCAAAATAATCAAAATAAAATATCTTTAAACTAACCAATCCTACCCAAAAGCTTTTTCTTGGTTTGAGTCAGAGTTTTAGAGCTATGTAGAGTTGCAATGACATATATAAAACAGAAAATATACCTACAGAGATTTTATAGCCCAGGCATATGTCCCAAATTCTAGAGTCCTGTTTTCTTTCCTGGGCTAAGTTAGCTGATGATTTGTTTGTACTGTGTATGAGTTTTTATTTCTGTTGTGCTGAAAAATACTTTATTCTCAGACTATGTAAATTTTAAGGTGTTTTTTTTTTTACTCTTAATAAAGAAAAAAATAAATTTCCTATTACCTTTCTCTAAAAATGGTGTTTCAAATTTGACCACAGGTCACTAATAAAATGGTCTTCATACCCCAAAAACAAGAGAAAAAAAAGAAAAAACAAAACCACAGCAAGAAGTGCCATATCCTTCATCCCAGAAAAAAAGCAATAGGCCAAAACTTGCTTTATACTTTGTCTGAAATGTTCATGATTTATGCTAAAAGAATGAAGAGTTCCTTTTTTTATACATCAGCAGTTTGTTTTAGCTTGATAAAATCCTTTCCCTACCATAAGGTGAGCCAGACCTCAACAACGCGGATCAGCTTTTTATTACTGTGTGTGGATAACAAAACTTGAAGGTAATCATTACCTGAATTATAAACTCTACCCATATCACGACACAAATACTAGTGGGACCAGGGCCTGTAATCCCATAATTGCTGTAACAAGATGAAATGCATTCACAGAGCACGTAGGGTACAGGCTTTATATTTTCTGACTTTGTCTTTCTACTCTCTTCATTAATGTAAAGATTCTTTTTCCCTGGACTACAGAGCAAAATACGCTATATCAGCAACCAATAAAAGCTTCAAACAGGAATGTTTCCAAGGAGACCTTACTGGCTTGGCTCTGGCATGACTTTTATTCTTATGAAAGCTAATCTCCTGCACTGAATAAATGAACTTTTTTGAAGTGTAACTGATAATTGCAATTAAAGATTTTCCATATGTTAATAAATTTTACTAAAATATTTAAAATAATGGAGAATATTCTTGTCATTCTGTGGCTCAGCTCTCCGGTTTCTCACATTCTCACTGGGACACCTGGTGTGAGAACCATGATTTAAAAAGCTTCCCCCTCTCCTGGAATTTGAGGGGGATGATACTTACTCAGGCCAATGCCAGCTGCAGTGGCCAGGGATGAAAGCTAAATTTTAACTTCACCACAGGCAAACTTCACCTGCGTAAGGAGCCTCTCTTGACTTTGTTCTTGGATCTCTTTTTAATTTCTGAGGCTGCCTGACAACCTAATCATAAAGAAGCAAGTGGAGGTGGCCTCTTTAGTGGTTGTATATACTGATGGGGAAAAAGGTAGGGTAACAAAAAGGCAGCGGGAGGGGAGGGCTTCCTCCCATTCTTGCTGTCCTTTCATAATCTTTTTATACTCATGGCTAAACCAGCCTTTTATTCTCATGCACTCAAAATGATTTGTTATCTTTCTGTTGCCAACACATTGCTGCCACGGGAGCCTTCAACACTTTCTCATTCTCTATTCCCTTTACTTGCCTTGCTTTCTTGGTTGGTGTCACAAAACAGAGAACAACAGAGACCAAGCACCAAGAAGAAAGCATCTCTGGAGGCTGGAGAGGAAGAAGGCAGACACCTGGATTTCCCAGGACATGTGGGCACAGGGAGCATGCATACAAAGGAAAATATATGCAAGAAGATGGTTGTGATAGTTACTATGAGGAAATGACTTGTCTCTAGCATGGTCTTCATGTTACCTTCAGATTATTTCTGTATTCCGAATAAGCATGAAAGACAGAATATGGGCATAGTATGGGTAGTAACTTCTAATACATTATTGTAGAAATATTTTGTTACTACATGTGTCTGCATAATAGGAATATGACTATTTTTTAGTTGAATGTGACACAGGCTGAAATAGAATGAAAACATACTTTTAAATTAGATAATTTAATCATAATAACTAAAATGGGCAAAATTGCATTAAAAATGTTTATTTTTTACCCAGAGGACAATATGCAGATAAGATAAATCAGCGGCCACAGAAAACTGCTTCAGTTGTAGATACTTTGTAAGGTCAATATCAACTACTGGAACAAAATGTTGTTGGCTTAGCACTTGCAATATATAGAGTGAAAATCCACAGTTAAAGCAAAAAGAAGCTTCAAGGAATTATTTTTAAAGCAATGTTATTTTTAACAGCATCTATGACTTGTGGTTCCTTGTTTCAAAAGTGAAAGGTGGTTTGTTTTGTTTTTAAGCTATTAAACAAGCTAGCTAGGAAGAAAAAAAAAGGCCTGTGGGAACCAAGAATATTAAATTCCAAAGGAAGAAAGGTTAAAGATTAAGAAAGGGACAACGGAGGCCAGTGATTTGCCATGCTTTGCTGCTGTCTGGGAAGCCTTATTTTTGCCCTCAGCTGGTCTCCAAGTATCTTGAAAGTAATTGCTGACTCACCACCCTAATATTCGTTAATCACATTAGACTGCATTTGCCAACAAATATTAGGTACCTTATTATAGACTGACATTGTGAGACAATGTTTTCTTTGTTAACTTTGATTTTTGTAACTTGGCATTGTATTGTATCTGAAAAAAAACCAACAACAACCGTTTTTTGTTAAATTGTTTCATGGCCTTTTCTGCCTTAACTGCAGTCTTGACCGTGTCCTTTGCATGTCCAAAGTACCTTTCATGTTGCCAGTGCAGAGAAGCTTAACCTTCCCAGAGATGACAATAATACAATTTGAATCTCAGAATGCTAGTGAAGTGCAAACGGAGTGCTAGTACTCAACTTCCACAAACCAGAGTGCAATACACTAGTTTTATCAACATAAAAAGGAACACCACACATTTAAGTCTGTTTACAATTCTTGCTCTACTTATCTAGAGAAAACAAAATAAGGCAAAAAACTATATTGTTACACCTATCTTAGTTTGTATAGAGGGAGGACTGAGATTCTTAGCCAAGTCCTAGAAATTACAGCAAGATACCAAGTGCTGTAAAAAACAAGCTTGAAAAATATTTCTTTATCCCATAAAGTTTTAGGTCACAAATGATTTCTTATGTATATATACTTTATTTTTATATACCTCTGAGTTTTATAATATATAAAGCCCCCAATATCTTGGGGCAATCCATATTCCTTCCATCGTGGCACTCTGTTTCTTCTTTACTTCTATGAGGCTATAAAGCTCTTACTCTTCATTAACAGTAGAAACAAAGTGTCAGATGTAGAACATGTGCCAAACTACTAATATTGCATTAGTTTGTTTTCTCCCCAGTACAATTAATATTTTGGTGAAAAACAGACTTGTGGATGGAAGAGTCGTGTTATATTACGGGTTATAGAGAACAAAAGCAAAAAAAATCAGGTTTGTGACAAAAATCTGGGTAAATTTTTTCCTTGCTTTTTAGAATAAAGTAGATTATATACTAGGAAGACTTAGTAAGCTGTAGTTTTGGTTTTAGATTTTTTTCCTGGATTGGTTTCAATAGGTAAGGGGTGTGGTGCTCTCACTTGAAGTTTCCATTGACCGAGTTCAGTACTCTCTGGGATTGTAAACTCTGTGCAAGTCAAAACTGGATTTATTTGTACTTAGGGATCTTAATTTTGTATCTATAGCTGTTAGTTTAGCGTGGCTTGGCCTCTATTTGTTGTCTTCATTTTTTTCTTTCCTTTCCTGTTTCTATGAATGGTTTTGTTTTAAAGTATTACTTGCTTATTTTGAAAATCTACTCTGAGGAGGCCAAACTAAATCAAAAGCCATATCCGTGAACGATTTAACCCAAAAGAAAAGAAAAAAGCTTATTTCCCAGAACTCTGTATTCCATTTCCCAAAATCTGCACAAAGTAAGCCTGAATTACATAGTACAAATGAAGATGCCTCTTAGGACTGGCTTTATCTTTCCTGATTCTCACTTAGTGAGCACACAACAGATGTTGGTTGCATGCTTTCTCATTTAGAAAAAGCCTTACCCACAGATAGAGTTACCACGGATAAACAGGACTTAATTTCTCAATGTACTCTGTTCTTATTACTGTCTAGAAAAGACTAAAGTAAGATATCCGTGTCTCTTACTATCATAAATCTTTGGTGAGTTGGGATCAGCTGAACCATCTGTATCCCCTCCCGCTTCTTGTGCACCCCTAGCCTACTCACTGGTGGGGCAGTGTGAAAAACATTGAAAAGAACTTGATGTTTTGTAAACATTGTTCAGCAACAGCTAAAACATTGGTGTGTTATCAATGCTGTTTTGGTCACAAATCCAAAAGCACCACACAGGCTACTATGAGGAAAATTAACTCTGTCCAAGCTGAAACCGATACAATATCTCCCTAGTTTGTTTCATACCTTTGAAATATTTGAATTTAACATTTTTTCTTTCACAATTCTGGGAAATGTAAGAAACTAGCTAAGTATGCGTATCAGCTTAAGCACTTCTGTGAGTAGTACTTTTCAGAAACTAGCTGGTAGGAAAATGGTTTGTAATAGTTTTATAATTTATATCTTTCTTAAATAGAGAGAACAAGATCAAAAAGGTAAAAGATTTAAAAAAAAAAAAAAAAAAGTTATTTAAAAACAAATAATCCTGCACTGATAAGAAGAAAACTGGAAAGTCAAGTCAAAAAAGGGGAAAAGGCTAGGAGAAAGAGACAAGAGCCAAAAGGCTGAAATCTTGTGCTAAAATGATATAGCTTTATCTAAAACCTCACATTTGACAGTATTAAGAAAGTCCAATCTATCTAGCAGTCAAGATCTGTTGTTCCTGAATTCCTTTCTTTTCATTAATGAACCCTCATCTAATCATTCTTTCTCTGTATCCTTTATCTGTAATAATTTTATGTTTGTTTTTTTTTTCTAAATCATAATAAAAACTTAATAGAAAAGTAATAAAAGCAATCTGTGTGGGATCTTAAGACAATTTTTGGTGCGCTGATAATTCCTTATTTATAATTAGAATTTTGAAAGCTAATACATAAACAGTTTTAATTCCCTTTGAATTATGGTCTTGAGTTCTCTTAGTAAACTTTAGTTTAGTTTTTAACTAAATAGAAACATTTTTTTTTGTATTTACAGAATTCTTGAATTCCCAGTTTGTCTAAATAGAATTTTATTCAGTCTCCTCTGTGAAAGCCAAACCCCTACATGGTCATTAAGAAAGAAGTTATGATGTAACTGGGTCACAGAATTTTTAAAAAACTCAACAAACCCCAACCTCCAGTCTCGTGCATATTATTAACAACACAGTTTATACACCTTTTGAACAGGAGGCACTAGGAAAGAAGTTAAAAATTGGTAAAAGCCTTTTTTAAATCAGTGAGAACTATTGCTAATCAGTCATGAGTAGAAAACATATATTGACAATTCAACAAAACCTGACCTACACGAGAGAATCAGAAGGACTACAGTCACAATCCATCAGAAAGAGGACATGGTAAAACGATGATACGATTGCAATATAATGTAAACTGTAATCAGTTTGAAAACAAAGCACTGATCATCAAGGACTAGAGACTCTACAGCTATCACTGCATTTGTTAAAAAGGATTAATGAGTCATATTGAGTCTTTCTGACAGTGTGTGGAATACCCTACTCCTCAGTCATCATAGTCAGTCTGTGATTGTCACAGAAGTTAGTGAATTTTTTTGACTTTCCTCCACAGCTCAACTCCTCTCCAGTGATCCACAGTTCTCATTCCCACTTGAACACACAGTGAAAACTCATCTTTCCACTGTGGTTTTATCAGTTGGTCTACAGCTAGCAAATGACACAGCAGATGGCTTGCTCTTTATTTTTGCATTTTAATTAATTCTTCATTAAAGACTTAAAGTGTAAAAGGTGGCTTAGAGTAGTTTCTCATTCTGTATTTTGGAAGGAGAGGGAATGGCTGTGTCACTATACTCTCTAAGAACTCTCTGTTCCAGGTCAAATGGTAGCATTTTTCCATTCCTTCACAATCAATTACTTCACAGTAATACCAGTTCCTTCAACTTTTTTTTTTTTTTTTTTTTTTTTTTTAAAAAAAGAAGCAACTACAACTGGATTTTGTCCTGAATCCTGTTGGCAAAACTTATCTAAGTTCTAAGAATACCTACAAGGCTGAAGCCTCTGGAAGAAAAATACCCGGTCTCTGGAGCCTGTTCGTGCTTAGATACAATCTATGCCCTGGGTTGTGCAGAAACAGCTTTGCAGCTGAGATGCTGAAACATTAGCAGGATGTTCCTGTGGCTGGATGATTTTAAAGATGCCAGCTGAGGCACCTTGGGAATTTGCTTCCCAAGTAAGGCAGTAACTAAGCTAACTAATTCAACTTTGGATTTAAATTCACGTCCCCCTCCAAGTGCCTAAAACGCATTCTGGAGCCACCACTAATGTTGCATTCAGTAGTGATCACCCAGCTGTTAATGGAGAGCACTACTCCAGACAAGCCATGGAGGAACTGGGCATACAATGAAACCCTGCTCCCTTTCAAATCAGTGTAGAGTTTTGACCACATTTTCAGTAAGACTTTGATTTAACTCCATGTTCATCAGATTTTCTTGATGGATGGAAAGAAGGAATAAATTTATCCTTGTAAGCAACATATGATTGGCCCCAAGTATCATCAAATTACAGTCCATGTGTAAAGGCCATTTTTATGAGCTTTCTGCTAAACAATTAATAATGTTTTCACATTGTAAAAGAAAATATGAATGACATACTCCCTGTGTGATTGAGATGGGGATG
Organism: Numenius arquata; assembly: GCF_964106895.1. NCBI lineage: Eukaryota > Metazoa > Chordata > Aves > Charadriiformes > Scolopacidae > Numenius > Numenius arquata. Next base: position 37,833,158 of record NC_133576.1, on the reverse strand, counting down.
AAAAATTATTTTTTTTCATATAAATAATTGATATATATCCACATTTTCTAGAAGCTTGCCAGTTCATCATAAAATCCACAAACAGAGCAAAATAAAAAAATTAAATTATTTTTTTCCCCACTGTGGCAAGGTATAAATCAGCATTGCCTTATACTTGGCTCTTTCTCCTACAAAGGAAAAAAACATGGTGGTTTCCCTCACTACTTCTCAACTGATGGAATTTGTTAAGTGTTTTATTTTTGGTTCCAGAAATACTCTGAAATATTGTGGTCACCTATAGTTACAAAGGCAGACTCTCTGCTTTTATTATTTATCTTTTCCAGGTGTGTAAGATTCATGAATAAAAATCCACAACTTTTCTTCCTAGTGTTTCTACAACTAGTGGTAAGGAAAGAGTCTATGGGAAACTGCAAGTGTACAGAGAGAGATAAAAACAACTGGTACTACAGTCTGGGAGAAACTAGAGTGACTTGCCGATTGCTCAGTTTGTCTCCAGGTGTTCTACTGCATCTCTTTAACTGCTGAAAAAAAAAAAAGCCCTGAATGTTTTATATTTTCCACATAGGGCAACAATAACTCCAAGAACTTTAAGACCTGTTTGGCCTTTTGATTATGCAAAGAGCTGTCAGTATGAATCCTTAAGGTCTTCAGGGTAAAATTAGAACCATAGAGTAATAGAACAGTTTGGGTTAGAAGGGATCTTTAAAGGTCATCTAGTCCAATCCCCCTGCAATATTCAGGGACATCTTCAACTACATCAGGTTGCTCAGAATCCTGTCCAACCTGACCTTGAACGTTGCCAGGGATGGGGCATCTACAACCTCTCTGGGCAACCTCTTCCAGTGTTTTACCACCCTCAGCGTAAAAAATCTCTTCCATACATCTACTCTAAATCTTCCCTCTTTTAGTTTCAAGTTATTACCCCTTGTCCTGCCACAACAGGCCCTGATAAATGTTGGTCCCCATTTTTCTGATAAGCCCACTTTAAGTCCTGAAAGGATGCAATAAGGTCTCTGCAGAGCCTTCTTTTCTCCAGGCTGAACAAACCCAGCTCCCTCAGCCTGTCCTCATAGGAGAGATGTTCCATCCATCTGGTCATTTTTGTGGCAGTCCTCTGGACCCACTCCAATAGGTCCATGATTTTCCTGTTCTGAGGGCTCCAGAGCTGGATGCAGTACTCCAGGTTGGGTCTCACCAGAGTGGAGTAGAGGGGCAGAATTACCTCCCTCGACCTGCTGGCCACGCTTATTTTGATGCAGCCTAGGATATGGTTGGTTTTCTTGGCTGTGATTGCACATTGTCAGCTCTTGTCCAGCTTTTCATCCACCAGTATGCCCAAGTCCTTCTTTACAGGGTTACTGTCAATCCCTTCATCCCCCAACCTGTATTGATACTGGGGGTTGCCCCGACCCAAGTGCACTTGGCCTTGTTGAACCTCATGAGGTTCACACAGGCCCACCTCACAAGCTTGTCCAGGTCCCTCTGCATGGCATCTGAAGAGTAATAAAGATTTATCTACTTTTTAACTTACATATTCAATTATTGAGGACAGGTTTATATAGCATAATAACATTTTATCAGTTTACCATGAACATAATGCAGTGCACAAGTGTTTCTGTACAATCTTTGAGCTTCACAGCTATTCAAATGGAATGAAATCATATCATATCTCTGAGAGATATGTGTTACTTATATATATGCTGATAAGGCCAAATCTCCACATAAGTATATAATTTTTTTTTTGGTACAGATAGACTACTACAACATGAGGCAAATGGACTTGGTATTGTCAACATTTATCCAAGTGTAGTACTTCACACCTTGGTGATGAGCTTTACAAATTGACGAAGCTACTTATAAGCATAAAATTTGTGATCATAATTCATTATGTACTTTTGCAAATTCAAGCCAGAAACTATTGACAGGGAATTACTTATATTATCAAAGATATGAAATGGTGAAATAAGTTCACATTGTTCTCTTTCTAATATGCTAGTGAATACTTAAATAAATTAATTGTTTTGTGTTTCAATTTATATTGCCTTTAATATAAGTATGTTGTCATAAAGCATGAGCAAATACTTCTGAGGAAGTAAAATAGTTATTTTTTTTCTAGCAAAGTAAGTTTAGATTGTGGAACAGCATGTCAAGAGGGCTTACCTTTTAGAACTATCTGGGTACAGTTAAAGTTTTTTTTCATTAATTTTATGACTTGCAGCACACAGAAATACCCTTTTTAAAAATATTCATAGCTCTGTAATATTTAGCTTCCTTTTGTAGATAAGATTGGACAACAGCTAGAGCTGAAGGTGAGAAATGAATCCATACCTGACCAAAACAAATGCTTCCTAACCACTGCTGTGAGAACAGGCATTAAATCATATTTTGGAATTTATTTAAAAGAAGAAAAAAATAAGTCAAACAGCAAACACTTATTTACAAAATGCCAAACCAAACAAAAAACAGAAGCATGTTGAATGGAACTTCTAGAAGAAGAACATCTAGTAAGTGTAGTAGAAAAAACCCCTTCTATCTGTTCAGTAAAAATACTCTGAGCCATGGATCTGAACACCACAAATCCATCACCGTGATTTGATTTGCTGTTGGTAAACTGGGAAAGCAGAGTGAACTATCAGAGATTAACAGCACCTATCTTCACATGACTCTAGATTCAGACTGGATAAATGGAGGTGGGGCCAATGCCGGTTTTGAAAAAGTTTCTCATTTCGGTTGATTACCATAATCTAATTCTGTTGTAAAAATTATTTTATATATATTTTATATTTAATATAATAATGTAAAGATAAATTCTGAATAGAATTTTAAAAAAAGAGGGCAAAATATGCTGTGTGCAGTAAACCATCACTGTTTAACTTCCTGTTATACAGTTACTTTCTTTCATCAGAACTGTAAAATGTCTAGACAAAACTCTATTTAATTTTAGAGTATTACTAATTTTCAGCTTGAGCCACATAGCACACAGTGAATTTTGAGACAGCCTGGTCACATTTTAAGAGAATCTGGCCAATCTAATTTTTTAGGTGGCAATAGCAAGCATTCTTAGTGGGATTAATTTACAGCTGCATAAAATATTGGCAGTCTTCATTATGCTTCACTGTGAGTGGGGCTTATTCAACTCAGAACTCAAATTTAAACATAGAATTTATGATTTTTTATGCAAACAGAAAGCATCAGAAAAGATCCCAGTGCATTAAGATAGCACATAAGAGAGAGCACGCCTCATTAATCCTTTCCTTTTGTCTTTCCTCCATTCTACACTCAGTGCGAACACGAGACAGATGCAGTAAATCTTCTCAAGTTTTGCATAATGAGGACAGTTAAGGCAAAGTCTTATGTTTTTAGAGCTACTTACATAGCTAATTAAAACAACAACAAAAAATACTTTTTTTTTTAGTTTCTACTAAAAACCAGCTACTATTTCCAGCTACTATTTCTCCTTTCCCATTTCTATCTCCTTTTTTGTTTTTCTCCCCCCTTCGCTTTTTGTCACTATTAAAGAAAAGAAGGAGAAAGAGGAAGAGGAAGACACACAAACCCTCAAATCTAGCAATTCCAGTAAAAGAAACATTTCTTCGCAACAGTTCAGTCAGCTTCAGGCTTTTTTGGGAGTCAGCTTGAACTTTCAACAAGGTTTTCAATTGTCAAATAGTTGTCAAATTTTCTCTTCAAGGGCTGGCAACACATGGGAATAGGACTTCAAGAATAAGGGTATTTATAAATGGACAATGTAAAAAAGAGTTTATAGTGAATCTAGCGTATGATGGAGACATGGTGACAGAAATCTTAAGCCAAACAAAAGAAAATAAAGTATATATGGTAGGTTGCCAAAGCATAATAGAACTGTTCCTCTATTTCACAAAATTTATGGGTAAATGGCCTTAAAGGATAGACCAACATGAAATACAGGAGTTGAAAATATGAGTATTTTTAAGTGTTTTTCTTGGTCACAGTTGGAAAAGGTGATAAATTTAATGACAATGAGTAGATTTCTCTTCTCAACAACTTTCTTTGGTTTCTTGGTGTTGAAATAAAACAGCATGAGTTTAAGATTAGGCTACCAACTGAATCACAGAATCACAGAATCACAGAATCACCTAGGTTGGAAGGGACCCTTTAAGATCATCTAGTCCAACCAATGAAAAAAAAAACAAAAAAAAAAAAAAAAACAACCCCCACACACACCACCACACCACCCAACACTAATCCATATCCCCAAGCACCATGTCAACTCCTCTCTTGAATACCTCCAGGGATGGTGCCTCAACCAGCTCCCTGGGCAGCCCATTCCAATGCCTGATAACCCTTTCAGTAAAGAAATATTTCCTAATATCTAACCTGAACTTCCCCTGGCGTAACTTGAGGCCATTACCCCTTGTCCTATCATCTGTAACTTGGGAGAAGAGACTGACCCCCGCCTCTCTACAGCCTCCTTTCAGGTAGTTGTAGAGAGTGATAAGGTCTCCCCTCAGTCTCCTCTTCCCCAGACTGAACAACCCCAGCTCCCTCAGCCTCTCTTCGTAAGACTTGTGCTCCAGACCCCTCACCAGCTTCGTTGCCCTTCTCTGGACCTGCTCCAGCACCTCAATGTCTTTCCTGTGGTAGGGGGCCCAAAGCTGGACGCAGTACTCGAGGTGGGGTCTCACCAGTGCCGAGTACAGGGGGACGATCACCTCTCGGGTCCTACTCACTACACTGTTCTTGATACAGGCCAGGATGCTGTTGGCCTTTTTGGCCACCTGGGCACACTGCTGGCTCATGTTCAGCCGACAGTCGACCAACACCCCCAGGTCCTTTTCTGCCAGGCAGCTCTCCAGCCACTCTGCCCCAAGCCTGTAGCGCTGCCTGGGGTTGTTGTGACCCAAGTGCAGGACCCGGCACTTGGCCTTATTGAACCTCATCCCGTTGGTCTCAGCCCATCCATCCAGCCTGTCTAGATCCCTCTGCAAAGCCTCTCTACCCTCCAGCAGATCAACACTGCCACCCAACTTGGGTGCAATTTTGCTGAGGGTGCATTCGATCCCCTTGTCCAGATCATTGATAAAGATGTTGAAGAGAACCGGCCCCAGTACCGAGCCCTGTGGGACACCACTCGTGACCGGTCGCCAACTGGACTTCACTCCGTTCACCACCACTCTCTGGGCCCGGCCCTCCAGCCAGTTTTTAACCCAGCGGAGAGTATACCCATCTAAGCCATGAGCATCCAGTTTCTCCAGGAGAATACTGTGGGACACTGTATCAAAGGCTTTGCTAAAGTCTAGGTAAATAACATCCACAGCCTTTCCTTCATCCACCAAGCAAGTCACTTTGTCATAGAAGGAGATCAGGTTTGTCAAGCAGGACCTGCCCCTCATGAACCCGTGCTGGCTGGGCCTGATCACCTGGGCATCCTTCATGTGTTGCATAATGGCACTCAGGATGACCTGCTCCATCACCTTCCCAGGCACCGAGGTCAGACTGACAGGCCTGTAGTTCCCTGGATCATCCTTCCGACCCTTCTTGTGGATGGGCGTCACACTTGCTACGCGCCAGTCAGCTGGGACCTCCCCAGTTTGCCACGACTGTTGGTAGATGATGGAAAGTGGCTCTGCAAGCACTTCTGACAGCTCCCTCAGAACCCTCGGGTGAATCCCATCTGGGCCCATAGACTTGTTTATGTCGAGGTTCTGGAACAAGTCCCTCACCATCTCCCTTAGAATTACAGGGGCTTCATCCTGCTCCCCGCCCCTAACTGCTATCTCAGTGGTCTGGGTACTCGGGGGACACCCTACTCCACTGCTAAAGACTGAGGCAAAGAAGGCATTCAGTACCTCAGCCTTCTCCTCATCCTTTGTCACTATGTTACCTCCCATATCCAGGAGAGAGTGGAGGTTCTCCCGAGTCCTCCTCTTGCTATTAATATATTTATAGAAATTCTTTTTATTGTTTTTAACACCCAGGGCCAGGTTAAGTTCTAGCTGAGCTTTGGCCTTTCTAATCTTTTCCCTGCATAACTTTACTACACCTTTGTAATCTTCCCAAGTAGCCTGTCCTTTTTTCCAAAGGACATAAACTTTCCTTTTTTCCCTGAGCTGTGACCTTATCTCTTTATTCAGCCAGGCCGGTCTCTTCCCTCGACAGCTCGCTTTCCTGCGCACAGGGACGGCCTGCTCCTGCGCTTTTAAGACTTCCTCCTTGAAAAATGTCCAGCCTTCCTGGACTCCTTTGCCCTTCAGGGCTGCCTCCCAAGGGACTCTGTCAAGCAGACTCTTGAAAAGACCAAAGTCTGCCCTCCGGAAGTCCATGATGGCAGTCCTGCTGGTTCCCCTTCTCGCTTCCCTGAGAATCAGAAACTCTTATCATTTCATGATCACTGTACCCCAGACGGCCTCCAACCGTTACATCCTCCACAAGTTCCTCTCTGTTTACAAACAGCAGATCTAGTAGTGCTCCTTCCCTAGTTGGCTCACTAACCAGCTGTGTCAGATGAATCTGAATCTCTGGCAGATGTAAAAAATGCAAGGTCAGAGAACCGTGTTTTTGCAGGCTTGTCACCAAGGAATCTTTCAGAGTCTCAGCATTTCTGAAGAGGTGTATGGATGGCCTGTGATGTGGCACTTGTTCCTGGGCACCCCACTGCGCCTGCTGCTGCGTGGTCCAGGTGGGGTTTGAAAGCAAGTCTTACGCTAGGCTAAAGAGGGGAGCATCCACGAGACCGTGGCAGGCTCTGCTTGAGATAAAATGATTCATGGAGGCTAATATAGCTCTGACATCACAGCCCAGGCCTGACCTGACTAATCCTGGTTTTCCATCAGTTGTGGCTAAAATACTGGCCTGCAGAGCACACTTGGGCCTCACGCTCTGAACTCCCTTTTCATAGCAGATTACGCACCATGCTCAAACAGCCAGCAGGTCTTCGTCCCAGAGAGTGATGCCAGTATAAACACTCACACACCTTTGATGAATAGCGAGGAAGCCTTCCTGACTGTGTTCTGAAAAGAAGTCATTATGGAGAGGCAGCAATCTGGTCAGTTTTATAGGTCTCCGCTGGGAGTCCCCCCTAAATCTCTGACTGCTGACTAACACCTGAACTGGGGAGATTGCACACAAATCATTTTGCTGCGGGAACTGAGAGCCTGAACTAACAATGTGTAGTAGTACAGAAACAAAGAGCTTAACTATTTCAGGAATGAAACAGTCTGTGTGTTTTACAATGTGAAGCCATTAAGAACATTCTCGTCTCTTTCTAGATGAATGGCTTTTTCAGACGTACGCCGGCCAACATGTGCAGAAGATGCATATCAAAGCATGAAATAGGATGCTATGTAGAGCTAGTTACTGTTTGAGTGGTATTATTTGTCCGTGCATTGCTAAAAAGCCGGTATGTCCACAGATTTGTCAGGAGAAGTACCGTAATTACGTATCGTAATGAAAATGCTTGGTTATACAAAAAGGGAATGCTCTTCTGGTTGGTAAAATACTATAGACAGAGAAGGTGAGTCTAGTTCTGGTTGATAAAATACTATAGACAGAGAAGGTGAGTCTAGTTCTGGTTGATAGAATATTACTTATATGCAAAGGTTGTCCTTAATTTTGCAGCTTAATGCTTTAAAACACTTTGCTCAGATAAAAAGAGCTGGCATGATATGCCAAATATTATTCATCACTTTTCAAAGTTAGTTCTTTCAAATGCATTCAGGAGGCCAAGGTCCACCGTGTAGAAATAGCTACATGCAAATAACAAAGTGTTGCAAGCTTCTACTCCTTGATGCTCCTATTCTTATGGAACGTATGGTTGGTCCATCTGCAGAAGGGGAATCCTGGAACCATGCAAACTCCAGGAGATCATAGGAATGCACCAAACTGACAGTACCACACAAACTTAAATAAAATTACTCAAAACATTGCAGGTCTTTAAAGCATATTCAATTATTCTCCCTCTTATTGCTGAAGGTAATGTCACTCTGTTTTCTTAAAATGTTCCAGAGTTGGAAAGGCAACTCTGCTGAACAGGTGTACAGATTCCTTTATCAGAAAAATTAATTTCTGTATTAATCAACCATATGCTGCACAAATTTTGTTTTCTCTTAGAGATAACTTATTATTTATTCTCTTAAGATAATATACTATTATTTTTTAACTCAGAACACACTGATGGGCTTTGAGGACTGGTTTTGACTCCAGTTCCTAAGAAAGAATCCCTTGCTTACCTCCAAGAATAAATAAGCATGCTCTGTTGCTGTCTACCTTGAGATTTTGCTATCACTTGCAATTATTCTTGCTGGTGTCCCTTGGTTTATGCAAATTAGTATTACAACAGAAGGGAGTACCTTTCTTCTGAAAGGGCCAAAGTGTCTTGCTGAACAAATTGCTTTTAAAACAATTTCTATGTACTTGTTCCAGTATATAGAAAGTAATCCTACTGGTGCCAAGCAGAAGATGATCAACTGTTATCAAATTAATTGCACTTACAGGAAACCTTGACATGGCAAAACAGTTTGTATTCCCTTCTAAGATCATGGTCAGTGTTCTTCAATAACGAAAAATTTTTAATGAAGTATATTTGTGGGGTTTTTTTCTAATTTTTCCAAATTAAATACAATTTGGAGTACTCTTAATGAAACCACAAAAACTTCTTATATTTTCTTGATGAGGTAGGTAATGATGTTAGTCCCTGCTGTCTTCTGGGTTTCAAAACACTTTCTTCTATTATACTGTTTGCAATTACTTGCAGTTTGGCTAGACTATTTGAGCTGGTATTTCCAATCTCCTTTCTGGTGGCAAATTTCAGTTAAAATGCCCAACCATTAATGTGAAAAAGAGAAAAGAAGAGAAAATATTTTATAGTATTAAATTAATTCTGACAAACTGTGTTGGGACAGCTCTGTATTGTGTTAACACAAAAGTTTGAAATTTGGCTAGAATATCCTTTGTGTGAAGGACTAGTTTTTCCTCTTTACAGGTTCTGTAAAAGACCAAGCCAGGAGCTGTAACATGCAATGTGCGCATGTGAGCATCAAGCAACATGTGCAACGTATCAGCTACCTGGGAGCAGTATTAGTTTGAGCCATGGTGGACTGGTGAAAGTAACAGGAACTGAAAAGTGTCGTGAAACCCAGCCAGGATAAATCACGGCATTTCACTTTCTGTGGGAATTAATCACTGTGAGAGAACATTTGTCTCAAACCTACAAGAGGCTTTGTTTTAGGCATCTACAGGTCTTTTGTGGCTATCTTAGTCCTTTCAATCTTCCAATTGGCAATTAGAAATGACTGTTATTTTTCTGGTTATACTTCTCGTTATGAAAAAATTAGTAACTGCAAATTTAAACATGACATTCTCATTTTACCACACCTGTAACAAATTGAGGGCTTTTGAAGATAAGGAAAATATAGTGAAGAGAGCAATAACTTTATTGATTAAGGTTTAAGATGCTCCTTTACCACAGTCTTAGAACTTTAGATAATAACTTAACTTTCAATGATTAAATTCCTCATACATATGACAAAGGTATTAGTGTAGTTTGAGAGTAGCTATAACAAAAGACTGTAGTTTTCTTGATATTACAACTGAGAAGGTGATAAAACAGTCTGATCTAAATAGAAAAAAATGCACCTACTTGCTTAATATTGGGAAATAAAACCTAGACCTTCTTTTTTATCCAGTTACTAATACAATCAAAATCTACTGTATTAATATCCTTTCTATCTGTATTTTAATATGACAGAGACCGATATGGGGGGAGGTTGTAGAAGGAAAGCCAAATCAAGCCAAATTAAGCCAAATCTATATCAGCCACTGCCACTGGAAACAGGTCTCTGCTATTGTCTTCCCTGAGATATGGAAGGATGGCTTTCATAAAATTTTCCATAATTACTTGTAGATTTTAATATTGGTGTCTTAGAATACATCATTCCATTTTACAGAATCACAGAATTACAGAATCACAGAATCTTCTTGGTTGGAAGGGACCTTTGAGATCATCAAGTCCAACTAACAAAAAAAAAAAGAAAAAAACCACAAAAAAAAACCACCAAAACTAAAACACTAAAACCAAAACAAAAACAAGACAAACACCCACAACCACACAGCACACCCACCCACAAACAGACACAAACCAACAATCTCGGGCACTAGAGCATGCCCTAAAGTGCCATGTCTACACGTTTCCTAAATACCTCCAGGGGTGGTGACTCCACCACCTCCCTGGGCAGGCTCTTCCAGTGCCTGACCACTCTCTCAGTAAACTAATTCTTCCTAATATCTAATCTAAACCTCCCCTGCCGCAACTTCAGACCATTTCCTCTGGTCCTGTCATTATTCCCTTGGGAGAAGAGGCCAACACCCACCTCTCTACAACCTCCTTTCAGGTAGTGGTAGAGGGCAATGAGGTCTCCCCTCAGCCTCCTCTTCTCCAAACGAAACATGCCCAGTTCCCTCAGCCTCTCCTCATATGACTTGTTCTCTAGACCCCTCACCAGCTTGGTGGCTCTCCTCTAGACATGCTCCAGCAGCTCAATGTCCTTCCTGTAGTGAGGGGCCCAGAACTGAACACAGTACTCGAGGTGAGGCCTCACCAGGGCCGAGTACTTTTACTACTTTACTACTTTAGTTCTCACAGAGAAGTAGCACCTTTCTCTGGTATTTCAGTGTTTTTCAGTGCTATTCCAGCACATTTAATCTTCTATTCTAATTCATTGTTTATGTCAGCAGTATTGCATATGCATAACTGTTATCTTCTTTTACACATAAAGGGGCTGGATTCTTATTTTGACTACAGTAGTATTTGTTCACTGAAACTCTTGAATGCAGTGGGTACAAATTAAATCACTTTGGCCACCAAGTAGTGGCCACAACAAATATGTATCACAACATACAGTATCCTGAAGTATCACAACAAATCTTTGCTTGGGCTCTCTCAAAGAAAGGTATGTGTGGAATAAGATTCATTATGGCATGAGACTGCAATCTGACTCTGAACTGATGTTAATCAGCAAACCATGTGCTAAATTCCTTTCATTTGGCAAATACAAAGTAAATTTATATAAATTCATCATTTTTCCTACTAGTCTCAGTAAGTCTGTCACTTTTATTTTTCTCAAAATTCTTTGCAAGTATTTTTAGAATTACACATTTTTAAAACAAAGCTTCCTGCTTGAATACATTTCTATTCTTTTCTCCGATATAAGTCTGGATCATATTTCTATTATCTCACATTTTGTCATTAACTGCAGAGATGTATATCTTGTAAAATTCAGTTAGAAACATTGTAGCACAGTAAATTTAGATTATCATTGTAGAGCTCAGACAACTTGCATGTCTGTATCTTGATAGAAATAAACAAGCAAGCACATAGTAATATTATCATTATATTCTCTATTTAAACATACAAAGAGAAAAAGCTAGGCCTCTGCCCATGTTATTTCGTTTCTTTTCTCTGTTGTGTACCAACCAATAGGAAGAATATCCATTAAAAGCTGTAAACAAAATAACTGCTACTCACAAGCACTTTCAGCAATTAATGTCCTTATTTTGCAGTTCATTCCCTTAAAGATTATCAATGCAGGATAATGCACATGACCTGCTAGCAATTACTTTATCAAATTTTCCTTGCTTAGCTTATTAAATCCTTTTCTGTTTCTTTTTTGGCCTTTTTGTGACAAAACCTTTCCCCAGAAAACTAAGTAGGTCGTTTCATTTAGTTTACCACACTGATCATGCTGGCTGTTACGGAGAAATTATTTCAGAATTCTTTCACCAGAGTAAATGAGTTTGAGTCTGACTTCTGACTTGTTCTGTGTAATCCAGGCACCAAGCCAGCAAAACAGCTTCTGTGAGAATCAATCCTTATCAACTTCCAGTAGCTGGAAACCAATTCCATGCAGACGTCTTTTCTTTTTTAAGTAAAGAAAGACTAAATATCAAAGAAAAAAAAAAAGTGCAATTTACTATCAGCTAGTGTTTATTACCAAATAGTATCAAATATAAAGGTGGTCGTTATTTATATTAAGGTTAGATGATGACAATAGTGAAAATCATGGACTGGTTTTTCTGGGCCCAAACATGTACTGCAAATTAGTCCCTGCTGTGAAAAAGTTCAAATGATCCTACGTGGCAAGTTTTACTAACCTTTGTCTGCCTTCAGTTCAAATCACAATCCTACAAAAGCATACACACACTTAATCCTTAACACTGTGATCATTTCTGCTCAAAATCAGTAAGGGTGGGAGGGGAATCAAGAGAAATTACTTGTCCTTAAAGCTGAATAATGTTGTGGAAATGCATTTGAGCATTTCTGAGTTCTTTTCCACTTTAATGTTCTGGTCACTAAAGGATGCTGCCTTGATAAATGTCATTGATCAATTGCTACCGTTCATTCTTCCTTTTAGTATAGTACCTTTCTTAATATTTTACACGTTTTTCAATTTTCTTTTGGCAAATATATTTCTTTTGAGCCTAATCCTTCAAGATGCTGAGTGAACATAGTTCCTACTGGTACCAATAATGTCTCCTCCAAATTCAGCATGGTCTTTCATTCCTTTCATTGATGCTCTTCATTTTGATAGTTTTCCCTGAACTTATCTGCCATCATTTTACTTTCTCAGGTATTCATAAATGTGTTTGGAAAATATTCATTTTGTGTCAAATGCTTTCTACCTAAAAAAAAGAATCTAAGAATTCACAGTTGAGATTTGGTATGAACTAAGACTTCTTAATTGTTGATTTTTAAGCAGCTCTGGAATAGAAAAATAATTCAGCTGTCTTTATGGGGGACAACTCACTACCAGCCTTCCCCCAAATTATAATACTCCAAGGAGCTCTCACTGTCCTGCATTGACCTATAGTTCTCAAGTGTAAGCAATCACCACAGTCAGCTAATGGGTAACAAAATGGTGGTTTGGTTACTAAACTACTTCTCCAGCAGCTTCAAGCTTGAGGTTCACTACAGTCTTCCCATTTTATAGGAACACTCAAATTCTAGTGGCACTGCTATGAAAGGACCTTTGTGCTACCAGCAGTACCTTTAAACCAGGCAGCCACTTCCTAAGTTGTTATTCAAATGCTATTAAACAAACTTCCAGTTATTGAACAAAATGATACTATTAAGAATCTATAAATCATTATATTGCACACAGCCTGTCTAAAGAAATGTGATAAACTGAAATATGCCTTTTATAAAAAGCAAACAGTAAAGTAAACAAACAACATGGGAACGACCTCCGTGTTTCAGGATTTCTCTACAGCTCTCTAAAACCTAAAAGGGAGTTATCTATCAAGTACTCTACTCTGAAGACACAGGAGGGAGAAGAATCTAGGAGAATACTAATCTGAAGAGATAGAAAGAACTGAAAAAACCCCACTATTCAGCAACTTAATCAATGCAGACAAGCAGAAATGATTTTCTCATGGTCTTAACCTGAAACAAGGAAAATATATTGGGTATATTTGTTGATTCTTTATAACTCGTACCTTCACAAGTGCTGCCATACTCTTTTTGTTTGTTTATTTCATGAAAATATTTGATCCTTTCCCAGGTGAAGAGTACATATATGTGAATAAGAGTATATATATATATACATGTGAATAAAAGCACAGCTTACCTGTCCAGCATTTTCTTGTCTTTGTGCTTAATATTTTATCACTGGGGAATTGGTTGATGAAGATCTTGAACAGAAAGAACACTGAGTTGTTTTTGCATCATGTCTTGGAGCAATTAGAGGGAATGCTGTCCTTCTCACGTTTGTAATAAGGCTGGATATAGATTTCTCTATTCAGACTTGGAAGACTTGAACACCAGATATATTCTCTAGATGAGTGGCTTGAGAGGCTGGGAATAAAGAATAATAAAAATATGATTATGATTCTGGTTATGACATTAAAATGAATAATAATGAAACTAAAAGTTAATTTATAGAAATGATGACAGAGTTTCTTGATAGACTTTTCCTGTATGTATTTAAACCTTGTGTAACAAGGCATAAGGAAATGTTGACAGAGTTCTACCTGAACTAAGACTCACAACAAAGTGTTTATTTAACCTTGTTTTAATTTATGGGAGAGGGAAGGAGAGCAGGAAAAGGAAGAGAGCAGACTTGACACCTTGGGTCAATTTTTGTTTCTTCGGGGGTGGCCCAACAAAGCAATACATGTTAACATTTTCAGTGGAAAAAAATAGTCTTCTGTGTAAGTGGAAGACAAGTGGGAGGAAATGAAAGCTAAAAAAAAAAAAAGGAAGTATTTGGAATACCCTGGAATACCCTATTGGGACTGAACAATTTGAAAGAAGCCATTCAGATGGTTAGGGATGTGAATTTAGATGAGCTCTCTTCTGTTTGCAAACTCTAACGTGGCTACAAACACGCTAAAGAAAACAAAATAGAAAATAATATTAAACTTTAATTTAGGTTGCCACATAATAGGTATATCCAAAAGCAATGTCAGCTTTTACAGGCCAAAAAGGATTATGCAGTACAAACAGCTTCCACATCTGAGAGCTAGTGGGAAACCATTGCTTCCTACCATTGATCTTCTGAGAGGGATGAGACTGTTTAGCCCTAAAACAGAAAAACACCTATTGAATTTTCAGAAAGATTTTGGTATCATAAAAATGTATTCATCACCTGTAAGTCCCTAGATTTTCAGTTTCATCATTTATATCAGATATTCACTTTTAAAAGACAGTGGTAGTAAACAAAACCATGCAGGTTTAAATAATAAAGATGAAGAAAAAGACCAACAAAATATCCCAAGCCTAATATTTTACTTTATTGCTTGATGTGGGCTGGAGCAGTTTTGACAGGTATATTATGGACACTAACAAATTCATCAAGATGTTGTGTCAGTGTTTCTTACATTTTGTCCTTTTACATGTGTAGCTGCAACATGTTAAGCTCCAGGATCACACATATTTCTGACCTAACTCCTCAGTCACCAGTGAGGTTAAAGCAAAGGTGTAGCTACCCAAAGACTTCAGGGTCTAACAGACGACAGAGGTGTAGTCTGTGTTTTACTGTATAGAGAAAAAAATCACCTCGGTGGCAGTAAATTAATCGCTTTGAATCCTACCTATTAAAACAAGATGGGCTTCACCTCAAAAGAGAGTACATGTGCACTGAATAGGTTGTCTAAATAGCTTGTTAGGAGGAGTGATCTTGGAGGTTGGACACTGGACTTGGAATCTGGAGATCTGAACCTATTTTCTTGCTTAATTGTGAAATTCTTTGAGTGTGGAAACCTTTCACAGATCTACTGAACTATTCCATACTTACTATTCTAGTCCTGAAGCATAGTTAGGAGCTCAAGGAAGGCAAGAGAAGAGAAGAGAAGAGAAGAGAAGAGAAGAGAAGAGAAGAGAAGAGAAGAGAAGAGAAGAGAAGAGAAGAGAAGAGAAGAGAAGAGAAGAGAAGCTGCATAAATAGAGTCACAAATATTTATGACTGGAGAAAGCTATGGAGATTTATATGCTGTATGGATGAGCTGAAGGAATTGTCTCAGACCAAAATGTCACTTGAACAGGTCTGAGTGAAAGAAGAGTAGATGACACATTTAGTAAGAAGTGAATAGAAACAAATGGTTTTCAGCCAAGCAGACTAAAAGTAATCAACAGCAAAAATTTTGTAGTATAACTTGTCATTTCAGTTTGTCTGAGAAGCAAACAAGTGGCAAAACACCTCTCAAGAGAAACAAAAAACAAAATAAATTGTGAAATATGTATGGGGCAAATTAGTAGAATTGTTTAAAAACCAGTAGATGTGATTAAGTAGGATGTTAATGGGGACAGTCAAAACAACATCGCAGTACTGTGTCCAGTTTTGGGCCCCTCACTACAAAAAAGACATTGAGACACTGGAGCGTGGTCAGAGAAGGGCAATGAAGCTGGTGAATGGTCTGGAGAACAAGCCTTATGAGGAATGGCTGAGGGAGCTGGGGTTGTTTAGCCTGGAGAAAAGGAGGCTCAGCGGAGACCTTACCACTTTCTACAACTACCTGAAAGGAGGCTGTAGAGGGGTGGGGGTTGGTCTCTTCCCAAGTAACAGGAGACAGAACAAGAGGAAATGGCCTCAAGTTGCGCCAGGGGAGGTTTAGACTGGATATTAGGAAAAATTTTTACACTGAAATGGTTATCAAGCATTGGAACAGGTTGCCCAGGGAAGTAGTTGAGTTACCATCCCTGGAGGTATTTAAAAGACAGGTAGATGTAGTGCTTAGCGATATGGTTTAGTGATAGTTTTTGTCAGTGTTAGGCTGATGGTTGGACTAGATGATCTGAAAGGTCCCTTCCAACCTAGGCAACTCTATGATTCTATGGAAAGAATGCCTCACGAGTCTCATAGGAGCTCTCTGAAGAAGTCGGTAAATGTGCTAAGCATGACAATGCCCTCATGAGAGGTTTATATATAAAATATATAAAATAGATTGTGCTAAGGTAAAACAGAAGGTGCATTAGGAGATAGCTCCATGATGGAAGGAGTTGGGGAAAGTGGAACCTTTGGGGTCTATGCTAGCGCTTTCACTGTTCTGCATGTTCACATACGGTTTGGGAAAGGAGTGAAAAGAGAACAAAATGAGACAAAAAAGTTGTTATCAAACAAAATTGTTCCACTGTATGAAACCCAGATCATACCTACATCCTATTAAGTACAGGCAGCTCCTTTTACAAAGGATAGTAAAACTAGGAAATGCAAGAGAGGTGCCAACAAGAATAAAAAACTTGTGCAATACTTTCGATTGAAGAAAGATACAATTGATTAAAGCTCTCCCACCCAGGGAAAACATGACTGAGTAGAATGCATAAAGGTATAAGGAACAAAACATATTGAAAGGGTACATCAGGAACAAGTATCCATTATTGCTTATATCAAAAAATGCACATTAGGCAGAGGTGTTAAAACAAGTGAAAGAATTACTTTTTTACACACCATGTAATTTATTTACAGAAATCACTGGCCCTGGATATTGAGGGTGCTAAAAGAGTAGTTCATAAGGGAAATAAACTACTCTGGGGCTCCTGTGAACAGAGATGTAGTCTTCCAGGATAAGGAAGGTCTTACCCAGGTGGGACTCTCTCCTCACATGCTTTCCCTGAGCACCTACTCCTGGCCATTGTTGAAACAGACCCAGCTAAAATAGCCTCTTTGGTCAGAACCAGCATAGGAGGGTTATCAGCTGTGTACCTACAGTTACAGGGGAAGATTAATGACTGTTAAACTGTTCTGTAACATGTTTTGGTTTGAATAAATGACAACGTAAAATGACAGCACTCTTCAGTGACATTAGGCAGTCTCCTAGGAGTAAATTTTGAGGTAAAACACACCAGATTGTGCAGAGGAGCTCTACTTATAATTCAGAAGCAAGTGCTACATGTCTTACCTGCAAACTCACCATGAGAAATCATACACCTTGCTACCTTGTACTTTATGATCATTTATACTAGAACACAAAAATGTTTGTAAGAAATGCTGTGGCTTGGCCTGTTTTGTACTCACTTTTATCATCTTTGTAACTTGTACAGTTATAGTCTTTACTCTAGCCCTTCAGAATCATGAGATTTGATGATTTGAATCATGATGAAAACATTCACATGACACTTAAAGTTCTTGAGGTTTTGACTTTCTGTAATCTAGGCCTTCTAGAGTCACATCTCCAGCTCTTCTCTAGATCTGTAGGATTTAAAAAGAAAACAAAAACAACTCAAAATGCAAATCCAGAATTGGACCAATTTGGGAGGGGGAACCCCAAGCCCCTCAAAAGTGAGAATTGCTTTAAACACAGGAAAATTGTGAAACCTACCAGCAGCATTAAACTACAAATTTTATAATAGCTATCCAGGTCTCTACAAAACAATTTATTTGGAACAAAGATGCAGTTCAGCTTACATTTTTTTTCATGTGTCATTTCCCATCTTAGTTAGTGAGCTTTTTCCCTAGAAAGACAAATATGTTTTTGCTGAAAATGTCTATAATAATGGGACCTTTCACTATGTATAGTTATTTTCTCATGTTAATCATATTATCACATTCAGGGATGCTGAACATGGCCTGAATTTTTCCTCTCTCTTTGTGTAGCTCACTGTACTTTTGGTGTTTGCTTTTCTAATACAAATCATAAGTTTATTAGACATATTCTGACTGCTGGTGGCTGGAATAGCTATACTATATGACCTTCCAGAGTTCATATGGGTTGCATGGTTGGTAGCTACTCCTGGTATCTGTCTTGTAACCCGTGATGGTTTCTTCTGATTTCTTGTTTCCAAATCTCAGCAGAAATGGGGTTTATAGCATAGGAATCTGTTGCATGGATTAGGGAAGACTTTTACTTCATTTCAAGTTAATATAGAATTGTAAGTATGGTAGGTAATACTTTATGGGAAAACAGGCATTCTTTCACATGTTATGTGAAAGGATGTCATCTTGGGACATGAATTATATTACATCATTAGTATGTTGCATAGGGGAAGAGCTAACTCCCAAATAATTAGTCATACAAACAGTAAAAAAACCTGCCATAGTTAGACTAAACTTACAGGTTCAGGAGAATTCTGTGCTCATAATATACTCTCCTAGTGTTACCTGTTGAACCTTCAAAGATATTCCTTGCCTCTTCTTGTGATCATGGAGTAGAACACCTGATTCAGACAATTTAAAAAAAAAAAAAAATTGCACAGCAGCCATGACATTGGTATTTCAGTGCATGGTAATTGTGAGTAACTCCTGAGTATCTGCCCAATGGCTATCTTAATACAGAAAAATGAATGGATAACATCTATGACAGAAAGCATAAATAGGGACCATTTGTTCACAGTGAATGGGGCTAGTGAGACAGAAGTCTGCAATATAAGAGGAGTCTAACTTAGTTTGTCTTAGTCTTACAGTGGGTGCCTCTAGCTAACAAAAAAACTGGTTTTGTTTTTTTAAATATTTTTTCACTCTTCATCCCTATAGTTGAATACTAATAATTGAAAGAATGGTTCACACCAAAAACAGTTTTTGGAGAAGATATCTATACAGGAAATGAGAAGTTGCTATCTGCAGTAGATCTATGACTTGTTAAAACCAGGCAGGCATCAGCTGAAGTGCCTCTACACCAATACATGCAGCACGGGCAACAAACAGGAGGAGCTGAAAGCCACCATACTTCTAGAAAGTTATGACCTAGTTGCCATTACTGAAACTTTGTGGGACGAATCCTATGACTGTGTGGCTTTTGATGGCTACAGGCTGTTCAGAAGGGACAGATGAGGAAGGAGAGGTGGAGGCATTGCCCTCTACATCAAGAAATGGGTAGACTGTAAAAAGCTGTCTCTGAAGAACAGCCACAAGCAGGTTGAAAGCTTATGGGTAAGAATAAAAGACCAAGGCAACAAAGGGAACCTTGTGGTTGGTTTCTATTACAGGTCACCCAATCAAGGAGAGCCTATTGACAAAACCTTCTTACTCCAGCTACAGAAGGCATCATGCTTGCAGGCTATCGTCCTGCTGAGGGACTTCAGCCATCCTGACATCCCTGGAAAAGTAGCATGGTGATCCATAGCAATCCAGGAGACTCCTGGAATGCATTGAGGATAACTGCTTAAGCCAGGTAATACACAATCCACCAGAGGGGATGCGATACTGAACCTGATGGTCACCAATGCAAGTGAGCTCATCAGTGATGCCAAGATTGGAGGCAGCCTGGGCTGCAGTGATCATGCATTAGTGGAGTTCAGTCTTGTGGGATATGGGTCAGGCAAAGAGTAAAGTCAGTGTCCTGAATTTTAAGAAAGCAAACTTTCAGATGTTCAAGCAGTTAGTCAATAGTTTTCCCCTCTGGGAAACTGCTCTCAAGGACAAGGGAGCAGAGCAGGGCTGGGAGACATTTAAGGATGCTTTCTATAGAATGCAAGAGCTCTCGATCTCCAGGCATAAGAAATCAGGAAAGGAAGGCAAGAGACCAACATGACTGAGTTGAGACTCGCTGGTCAAATTAAAGGGCAAGAAGGAAATGCACAGGCAGTGGAAGCAGGGACAGGCATCCTGGGAAGAGTATAAGGACACTGCCCAGTTATGTAGGGATGGGGTCAGGAAGGCCAAGGCACAGCTGAACCTGAACTCGGCAACGGATGTAAAGAATAATAGGAAGGGCTTCTACAGGTGTGTCAGCCAGAAAAACAAGGTCAAAGAAAGCACACTCCCTCTGATGAACAAGACTGGCAAACTGGTAACAATGGACAAGGAGAAGGCTGCGGTACTCAACAACTTTTTTGTCTTACTCTTCATGGCAATCTCTCTACCCACACCTCTTGGGTGGATGGACTGCAAGACGGGAGGAGCAAAGTCCTTCCCACTGTAAGAGAACATCAGGTCTGTGACCACCTGAGGAACCTGAACATACAGAAGTCTATAGGACCTAACGAGATGCATCCGAGTCCTGAGGGAACTGGATGATGTAGTTGCCAAGCCACTCTCCATGACATTTGAAAAGTCATGGCAGTCAGATGAAGTCCCTGGTGACTGGAAAAAGGGAAATATTGCACCCATTTTAAAAAAGGGTAGAAAAGAGGACCCTGGGAACTATCAAGCTGTCAGTGTCACCTCTGTGCCTGGGAAGATCATGGAACAGATAGAAGCTGTGCATGGAGGACAGGGAGGTGATTCGAGAGAGCCAGTAATGGCTTCAGCAAGGGCAAGTCCTGCCTGACCAACCTAGTGGCCTTCTATGATGGAGTGACTACATCAGTGGACAAGGGAAGAGCTACAGATGTCGTCTATCTGGACTTCTGTAAAGTCTTTGACATGGTCCCCTGCAATATCCTTCTATTTAAATCGGAGATATGGATTTTATGGGTGGACTGTTTGGTGGATGAGGAATTGGTTGGATGGTTTCATCCAGAGGGTAGCGGTCAATGTCCAGATGGAGATCAGTGACAAGTGGTTTCTCTCAGAGGTCTGTACTGGGACCAGTACTGTTCAATATCTTCATCAACAACAGACAGTGGTGTCGACGGCTCCCTCAGCAGGTTTGCAGAAAACACCAAGCTGAGTGGTGCAGTTGACATGCCTGAGGAACGGGATGTCATCCAGAGGGACCTGGACAAGCTTGAGAAGTGGGCCTGTGTGAACCTCATGAGGTTCAACAAGGCCAAGTGCAAGGTCCTGTGCCTGGTTTGGGCCAACTCCCAGTATCAATACAGGTTGGGGGATGAAGGGATTGACAGTAACCCTGTAAAGAAGGACTTGGGCATACTGGTGGATGAAAAGCTGGACAAGAGCTGACAATGTGCAATCACAGCCAAGAAAACCAACCATATCCTAGGCTGCATCAAAATAAGCGTGGCCAGCAGGTTGAGGGAGGTAATTCTGCCCCTCTACTCCACTCTGGTGAAACCCAACCTGGAGTACTGCATCCAGCTCTGGAGCCCTCAGAACAGGAAAATCATGGACCTATTGGAGTGGGTCCAGAGGACTGCCACAAAAATGACCAGATGGATGGAACATCTCTCCTATGAGGACAGGCTGAGGGAGCTGGGTTTGTTCAGCCTGGAGAAAAGAAGGCTCTGCAGAGACCTTATTGCATCCTTTCAGGACTTAAAGTGGGCTTATCAGAAAAATGGGGACCAACATTTATCAGGGCCTGTTGTGGCAGGACAAGGGGTAATAACTTGAAACTAAAAGAGGGAAGATTTAGAGTAGATGTATGGAAGAGACTTTTTATGCTGAGGGTGGTAAAACACTGGAAGAGGTTGCTCAGAGAGGTTGTAGATGCCCCATCCCTGGCAACATTCAAGGTAAGGTTGGACGGGACTCTGAGCAACCTGATGTAGTTGAAGATGTCCCTGAATATTGCAGGGGGATTGGACTAGATGACCTTTAAAGATCCCTTCCAACCTAAACTATTCTATGGTTCTATGAACATTTGCTGTGGAGAAGAAATACTTTTTCTTTCCAGCAACCAAATACACCAAACTGCTGAAAAAGTGAATTAGTGAGAAAGGCCACTGGCTGCAACAGGTGTTTTAGCTTTATGTATATATGAAACTATCAAATACAAGCAAGAAGATATACTATTGTTTTAATTATGTTTGTGCAGAATATGACTACAGGGTCAGATGAGATACTTCCTATATGAAGAAAAAAACCGACTTCATTCAACATTGCTTTGAAATGAGAAGTATTTGCATGACTGAACCTAAATTTCTACAACACAGTACCGTCAGATGAGATCAAGGGTACTCCAAATGAGCAACCAGTTTTGCTGTCATTTGTGTCCCCCAGAATCCCTCCCAGCAGCAGTCTCATTTAGAGCTTGTCAGAACTGCTCTGTCACAATGCCAAGAGTGGTAGGCACCATCCTCTTCTCACACCACTGAAATGGTACTGCTGGTTTCATGTCATCCTTCAGCAGGCTGAAATGATTGATCAGGAAGCCAGTGCAGCTAATGGAGGTTTAAGCAGGTGCTGACACTTCTTATTTGAGTGCACTTTTTAATTAAATGTGAAATGAAAGCACACACTGCAGCAATAATCTGACAGAAAACATGGCATTAAGCACTCTGCCAATTCCAAATCACGAAGAATGATAGGCCTGAAGTTATATGGAAAATATTAGATTTCAACTACAAATTTTAAACTCTATTCCTAAAGAACATACATTTCCATGAAGATATTATTTTATACATACTATATTGAAGACCATTTCTCCCTTTCATTCATTTCTGCATCTCTGGAACAAACAAGATCAGATGAGGTTTGTGGTGGAGAGATGACAGGTTTGAAGCTTAATCTGCCTCTAGGGCATTAGTGGCTATCGATACCATGACAGGCCTTCTCCTTTTCCTGTGTCACATTTCACGGCTCAGCTGTCATTAATAATTGCAATGTTTAGCCATATGTGCCCTTTAAGTTGCTGCTAAATCGAGAATGGAGAAGACCCTCTATTCTGACATTGCATTGTCCTTTAGGGAACAGAACTGAGGTCCTGTCAGGGCTCCCAGTCACTGTTTCTGTGAAGCACATGAGTTAAGTTGCACCACCTGAGACCTGGGGGTCTGGGTGGGTGGCTTGAATCAATATTGTCTGCAGTCAACAGAAGAATCTCATTGATTTTAAAAGTGTACTGGAACTGTTCCTTGGCCCATAGTTTAGGTTTTGAAACAAATAAACGGAGTTGGAACACTAGATTTATTTTAAGAAGTAAAATTGGTGTTAAATATATTTGAGGTTAACCATATGTTAATGACATTAAATGAAACATTGAGTAAGTCAAATAAATGTAAATGATAGTTCTTGGAAGCATTTAACCAGTCTGTAACCATGACAAGAAAGTGAAAATTCTCAAGACCATTTTTGATTTCTGTATATAAATTAGCTGAGTTTAATTGAAATCCTTCAGAATTTGACTTTAGCATAGTTCACTGCTTTTACCTTCAGTTTATTAAATTTTTATGTCTTCCATATTCTATGCATTTAGTTTTCCAGTAAATGATCACATTACAGTAGTTTCCCAGCAGTGATGTAATACTACAGAAATAGTCCAAGCTGAGTTCACTTCAAAGTGTTACCTTTTTGTCTTTGTTTCTTGCCTTTCATTTATTTTTTCCTGCAGAAAAGGGTTCCAGGCTGTTTAAAAGTTTTATAATAGGAAACGTATACAGAATATTGCTGTTTATAAACAGCAGTAACTGTGCAACTGATCCAGTGCCTTACTCTTTGGATGTGAGTCTAGAGCCATCAGCATTCCTGCAGATTTTTAATATAATCAGGCTTCTTGACTAAGATGGTCTTTTTTTCTGGTCTTCATTTTAAATGAAAGCCTAGATAAAAGCTAATTGCCTGAAACTCCCTGATAAGGCAAAAAACAACACACCAATATCTTTCTCAACAAGAAATGAATACACTGAGGAAGCTCAAGCCTCTGTATCTGCTTGGAAACTGGCAGAAAGCACTTGTTGTATTACTTAGTGCAGGACTGTGTGGATAAATTAAGCAAGAGGAATAACATATCTTTATTTTGCCAGAATTCTAGTTCATTTTCTTGTGGACTCTGATTAAAGGACTGCAGTTATCAGCATTTACATATCAGTACAACAGAATTATCTCAGTGTTTTAAGAACTTACATTCACTGTTGCTTTTCAGCCATAAGCTGTCCTTCTCTAAACCACCCCCTCCCATTACACCTGGCCTATATACCTCTTCTATCAGACACTAATCCTTTTTCCTTTCCTTTCCTTTCCTTTCCTTTCCTTTCCTTGCCTTGCCTTTCCTTTCCTTGCCTTTCCTTTCCTTGCCTTTCCTTTCCTTGCCTTTCCTTTCCTTGCCTTTCCTTTCCTTGCCTTTCCTTTCCTTGCCTTCCCTTCCCTTCCCTTCCCTTCCCTTCCCTTCCCTTCCCTTCCCTTCCCTTCCCTTCCCTTCCCTTCCCTTCCCTTCCCTTCCCTTCCCTTCCCTTCCCTTCCCTTCCCTTCTATTTTTCCTTTTTTCAAAGGATTGAGTAAATAGTTAATGCATTTATTGTGTAAAATTATAAATAAATGTAGAACTGAGCCCTGTTTATTGCAACACTTTCTCAGGGATGGGCAGAGACAGTTGTACCTAATGCCAAGAAAATGCCTGCTTTGGCTCAAGACTTTATTGTAAGCCATTCTTGAGCCAAGGACATTTTGAGGATTAGATCCAAGTCGGTATGGAGATGGCAGTGTATAATATTTTGTCAAAGATGGAAACTTAACAGTTGAATTCACTTTATAATTATTTAGCGCATATATTTGTCAATCTATTAGGCTTCATTTTCATTTTAAAAGTACCCCAATAGAAGAGGGAGAGGAGAAACAGGAATATTGTGACTGACCTTAAATTCTATCCCAGAAAAAAATATTTGAGATGCCAATTACCAGCTTGTGCCATTTTTATTATAATTCTGCTTTGCTCAGTCCATCTCTCATTTTCCAAATGTTATTGCACCAAAAAAGTACCAAATTTCACAAAAGATAAGTAAAGTGCCCCTTTGCTGAGTCTGCTGGTAATGATACATCACGCTGTAGAATAGCTCTCATGTAGTTTTAATTTTTTTAATTATTTATTGAAATAATTTATTTAGATACAAGTGGACTTGTTTAGTTTTTATATGTTCAT
Source organism: Numenius arquata (assembly GCF_964106895.1). Classification (NCBI taxonomy): domain Eukaryota; kingdom Metazoa; phylum Chordata; class Aves; order Charadriiformes; family Scolopacidae; genus Numenius; species Numenius arquata. The sequence goes on along the minus strand of NC_133576.1, from coordinate 37,808,057 downwards.
TTTTAATGGGAAAAGCAAATATAGTTAGCTAAGAAAAGAGATGACATGCAAATCTCAGTATTAGATGAGTAGAAAGTAGAAAGACTTTAATAATTGCTCTTTTGCAGTACTGTCTTTTCTGTATTATTGAGAGTTTAGATTCATGCTAAATTTTGGCCATTGTACCATGAATTGTGATGAAGTTCTGTGTTTGTTTCTCATTGGGAATCAAATGAAAGTCTTTGTTTTGTTGTGCCTAATCCAAAGCAGAAGTGAAAAAAATAACTTCTGGTTTGATCTTATTTGCTAAAACCCCTGACATGGATTCAGACCTGGAAATCTGATAATCCGTCTCGTATAATCCGTCTGCCTTTTTATTTGTGGAAATACAGATCAGTACCGTTCTAACACAATGAATCAAAGTATTTCTACCTGCGAGTATAAACCCTACATACATTATGTGTCATTCCCAGACCTCCTTTTAATGCCTTCTGCTTTTTTAGGGGGGTGGCAGCTGTTCACTTTCCTGTGATTGTATCTGGATGATCTGGACCAACAGATTTTGTATACTTATTAATCAGGTGCACGAGGGAAGTGCATCCACTTATCAGGTATGAGTGGCCTTAAAGAAGAGAAACCATATTTGTTATATGACAACAATTACAAAATCTTAAAATATTCCTTGTTTTTGAGCTAAACACCACACATATTTCAAAAACCTTTTTATGGAATGAAAGTAATGTCACCTCCATACTGAACCCTACTATCTTTTTCATTGTATATGGTGTCTCTTAGTTTCTGAACATCTCAGCAACATGTATGTTATTTTTCTGAGGTATCCTAACATCTATTCTAAAGGCTGTTTATGCAGTTGAATACCTTATTGTGGAAAGGACTTAACACTGGTAGTATGAAGAATAACAAGATAATGTGTTTCTGCTGCACAATCTTAATTCATTTCTTGAAACCAAACAGTTTTCTCTGGTTGCTTTACACTAGCAAACACTTGTTGGTTGTAGCATTCATAGAAATATTTATATGTGTTCATAAGAATGTTTTATCCTGTCTTCCTAAAATGTGACACCATAGCCGCATGAAGATGCTTTTATGCCACTTTTAAAATACCTTGTGGAAGCCACATGCAGGTAGAAATCCTGCTTCTAGGATTGCATTTTATATGAAATAACAGAAAATACTATAAAATTCCACATGCTTTATCCACTAAAATAACCCAGCATTTGTTTCTTTAACTAATTATGCTTCACCCCTTAGGTTAGTTATGCTACCTTTAGGACTTCAAAAATCATGGAGCAACCTGTTTTACAGTATTGTTGATATGCCTTTCCCATTTGTATCCAGAAATCAAAGAACATAGCAACGTGCTATTTTGTAAGTTATCTAACTAGCTTTAAAGCTCCTAGTTAAGGTTTTTCTAGACCTCTGGAAAGTTTTTAACTCATTAGCACAACAAAATAAATGTTTTATTACATCATTGAAAAAAAAAAAATTTAAAAACAATGGTTTCTTCAGCAGGATCTGTCCTAACGATTGGGAAATAATTTAAGATCATGAGAAGTTAACATTTAGCTCAGTGCAGAGTTGCATGAACCATCTTTCAGTAGATTGGTCAATTGACCTTTGCTAGAAGTACAAGGACTCTCTTTGTGCTCTATTTGCCTTTCATATGTAAAGCTTCAGTAACCTGCTCTTGGATTTTTAGCTTAATATAAAATTTAGTTGTCAGTTCTTTTATATACACAGATAGATAAAGATATTAATGTTCAAAAAGAGTTTTGTCCTTCAACCCAGTTGAGCTCGGCTGACAGAATTACCTGAGGTTGAACACAATGACAACTGTCCATGGTTTATGCAAACCACTGGTGGGAATCCAATGTCAACTCAACAGAACAAGTCATGTTTTTCATATTCTGTTAGCATTTCCTAGCCCTTCACTTTCTGGTTGGAAAGAAAGTTTATACAGTAAGTCATGCTCAGTCTGCTTTATTTCCTTTTTTCACCAATTAGTCTGCAATATTACTTGTCGATTATCCAAATTAATATTTTCTAAAAATAACCTGATTGCTATTTGAATGTTTCTGTTATTTACATCAGGTGTATCGAGGACATCACAAGTGGTGCATTTGTATTCTTGTATTAAGGGGAAAAAGAGTATTGATATTCTAAGAGGATTTTCAGTTCAGCTCCCTTAATTTTAAATTGGTTTCCACAATTTTGATTTCAGTTGAAACCAAAATTTGGAGAAAACTAGAACTTCTGAAATCCAAGAACTAGAGCACATCACTGAAACAAATGTATTCCTGTATTGCATTTTATCACAAATATGAGCACAACATAATCATTGTCAATTTGATAGACCATAAGGTGAGGACTCTACCAGAACACTCATTCAAGCACTTGGAAATATGTATGCGCTATCATATTTCAACAAACTATCTACAAATTAATAAGCATTAATGTAGTGTAACTTTAACAGAAAAGGATGTGTTCTTACCAGAAGATCTCAAACTATTTTATTTGTAATTTGATTCTTCTCTCTACAGAGAATTTGTAAATGAGTTATTTGACTGCATACTAAGTAAAGAGAGATTATTTTTCTTTCATGACATTTAGGTAGGACATCTAGAAGGTTATGTTAACCTTGTTAGTGTTTGTACCTTACTATGGCTAGTAGAGTCTATGCTCTCAGAAATAGAAATTGAACTATATCATTAGGGCTCAACAAACAGAAATAGCATTATCCTTGGCTCCAAAAATTACCTCTCTGTGAATGGGAGGATTTCTTACTCAAATGTTGGTGATGACCAGCAACCACAAAACGAAGAGCCAAATCTCCAGCAAATCCACAAGACACCCTCTAATACAAACAGAAGGAACCACAATGAGAAGGGTACATAATACATATTAGAGAGCACAC